>NC_053454.1:11732061-12041076 GCF_015227805.2 Hirundo rustica | reverse complement strand
TTTGTGTTTTATTAGTGTTTAAAATGTTTCATTTATCTATCCAGATTAATCTGAAAGTCCCATTAACAAGCTCTAGCATATTCTTCTGAGAAGAGTCTGATATTGCAGGGTTTGTTCCTCCTGGTCAGTCAAGTGTGTCAGGAAAAACAGTGAAGTGAGAACCAAAGTGCCTTTTCTATCCCAACACTTATTTTCATAGAAAATTTGCTGTTTCATGAGACCAAATTTGGTCACACATTTTCCAGGAGCTTTCTCTTTGTAGCATCAACAAAACTTTCACTGATTAATTGGGGTCAGAAAACAAAATATTTCTTGTTTTTCAGCCTTTGGTGGGGAGGTGTATTGGGGCCCTGTGACCTGCAGAGTGTTTTGAAACCAGAGAGTTTTATAAATTTCGGCATCTTTCCATGATTGTCAGGAGTTTGTCTGCCTTCTACAGCTAGGAGAGCACACAGGAGGCCCAGGGGAGCAATGTCCCATGGCTTAATGTCTCCTTTATAGTTTGATTCCATAAACATTGTTCTTACTTAACCAGCACATGTGTTTCTTTATGGCTTTGTTAGTGTTTTAATTTTCAACTTGGAGTCATCAATTGTTGTAAAGTTTTTTTTAAAAATATAATTTGCTTTTATTTTTAAAGCTTCAGAATTAAAGTAAAATATTTTTAAGTACTTAATCAAATCTAAAAACTATGGATGCTCAAGGAAGGAACTGATATTGATGAAACCTAAGGATTTATTTATTTATTAATAAATATAAATAAGCTGTAAAATGCCAGTAATGAAAAACAAATATATTCTACTAAAGCTGGTTGGATAATATGCAGGAAAAGACATCAGATGTTTAAATTTTATGCTCTGACTATACAGAATTTGCTAGGAATAAAAATGATGGAGTGATCTCTAAACCAAATTGTTTTGTTGTAGGATACCACAGATTATACAAGTAGTTTCTGATGTGATTTCACTGCTTAGTGTTTTCACGATCCGCTCATACAAGCGGGGGTCATGATGGTTCGTTTACTGATCTCAGAGTGCAAAACACAACACAGAGGGGATTTCAGCATTAAAACAAATGCACTCTTTATTGATTGACCATAGCAAATGCGATAGAGGGATTAAGAGTGAGAGAAAGGGATAGAGAAAGAGATAGAGGAAAGGGGGGATATAGCTACCAAACGTGGAGACGGAGTCCTCGTGGTCCGGTCGATGGGTCCGCCTGTCACGTCAGGGAGAGTCTCTCTCTCAATCTCTGGTTAACTCAGGGGTTTTTGTTATGGTCCTCAATCACGGTGGGGGGAACAGGTAAATGTATTGAAGCTCCTGAGGGGGAACAGGTAGTTTATGTCCTTAGCAGTAAGCGAGAGCCATTGTCTTCTTGGTCTGACCATCATGCCTCCAGGCAAACATCTCGCTTTGGTTGAGTCAGCCCCAGCCCCCTATATCGGGGTTGTCGGGGTCTGATGTCTCAGTCCTTGAGAGGGGCTTCATACAGGGGTCTCAGTCTCAGTCCTTGGAAGGGGGTTTTGATCTCTGTCTGTCATGGTGGTTGCGAAGCAGGTGAAGGATTTTCCATGAGGGACCCCCAAAGTTACCCCAGAAAGTTCCCTTGGCCAAGAGGTGGGGAAAATTCATAGGCTATTGTCATGAAGCAGGGACCGTGAAGCAGGTGTAATCTTCAGGTACAGAACTACCATTACACTGCTCAAAGCCCGTGTACTGTGGCGTGGTGACACAGGAAAATGCGCCTACAGACCACTGGCAGGCATCCACCTCGAGCAGACCAAAACTGCAGCGGGGTCCTCGGGGTCCTTGTGACGATCGTGAGGCAAATGAGGGGAACTTCAGACAGACTCTTACAAGTGTCTATGGTTATTAAAATATCTGTCATTTATGTATGACTTATTTTAGTACTTCCACCTTGACAGTGACAATGGTGTGATTGAACTCTCAGAAGTCCCAGAGGAAAATAGTTGTTTTTAACATCTTCCACTACACAATTCAAATAGTTTGCAAATTTTTTTATTAAGGACTTCTTGGTATTACAAAGAATCTTAAAATTTGCTTCAAGCATCAAAAATTAACAGTTTTTTATGGAGAACCCAAAATATTTAAGTAATGTGTGTAATGGGAAAGGAAAACCTTAACTGAAGTGGATAGAATGAAAACAAACAAAAAAAAAAGGAATAATAGATTAGAATGAAGCACCTGATTGGGAAAAGCCAGCAAGGGCTCACCAAGGACTAATGGTACTTTTCAAATTTTATCATATTCAGTGACAAAGTAACCTGCTCGGTTGATATGGGGCAAGCGGTTCTTATTGTTTACCTGGATTTCTCTAAGGCTTTTGATACAGCTTCCCACAGCCTCCTTTTTGAGATATTTATGTGTTATGTTATAGAAAAGTGAGCCATGTAATGGGTGGGGAGCTGGCTGATGGGTTGCACCCAGGGGGAGGTGGAAAACAGCTCCTTCTCAAGCTGGTACTCTGTCACAAGTGGAGTTCCCCAGGGATCCAACACTGCTTAATTCCTTAACAAGGGACATGGAGGATGGGATCAAGTGTACCCCGAGGAAGTCCACTGATGATACCAACTGAGTGGGGAAGTGGACACTTTGGGAGAACTATCCTACAGGAAGACCTTTGTAGGAGTGGGATAACAAGAACCTTTTGAAGTTCAACGAGTGGAAGGTCTTAAATCTGGGAAAATATAGTCCAGGGGTGTAGCACAGGGTGGGATCTACCCAGCTGAGGAACAGCTCCAGCAACTCTGGGGGTCCAGGTTGGCAGCAAGCTCAGTGTGAGTGACCAGGGTGTTGCAATGGCAAAGAAAGCCAATGGGATGTTGAGTTGCATCAACAAATGCATCACCAGCAGAGATAAAGAAGTCACTGCCCCACTCTGCTCAGCACTTGCCGGTTGACACCTGGAATACTGTGTTCAGTTTTGGTCCCCACTACACAAAAAAGATGTGGACAGGCTGGAGAGGATCCAGAGAAGGGTCACAGAGATCAAAGGCATGGGAAATAGGCCAGAAGAGGAAAGGCTGAGAGACCTGGACATGTAGAGCCTTGAGAAAAGCAGGACCAGGGAAGATCTTACCACCATGTCCCACTACTTAAAAGTTAGCTACAAAGATGGAGACTCCCTTTTTACAGGGAATCAGATGTAAACGACAATGGGTATTGGGTTCAATTTACTGCTGGGAAGATTCCAGCTGGATACAAGAGCAAAATTTTTCACAACAATCAGCCATTCCAATAATCTGCCCATGAAAATGGATGATTCCCTAAAACTGGACTCTTTTAAGATTCAGCTGGGCAGGTTGCTGGGCCATCTTGTCCTGGCTGGGGATGGTGGTTTTGCCCAGAATAGTTTGACCAGATGATCCTTGAAATCCTTCCCAGCCTGGGATTCTATAATACTGTGAACCCTTTTTAATATAAATGCTGCTAACATAAACAGGCCTGCTCCTTCCTCTGTTCTCATGGACAGCATCTAAGTAAATGAATCCACTGCAACACTTCAGAAAATCATATTTCAGCAAGGTCGTAGAGGTGCTCCCCATCTCTTCTGCACTATTACTGGTGTAATTTATGCTCTACAGCACTAACTGATATTCTGATGAAGACCCTGGGCCAGATTAATCTCTCCCACCGGGGTAATATAACTTCAGTCACTCTAGGAATCTATCTGTTTATCATTAGGAAGAGGATCTAACTCTTTATAATTGCTTTATGATAACTATGATAATATGATTATTATCTTATCTCCTTATTTAAACTTTGAGCATCACTCCAGGCCTAAAAAGACAGTTTTCATTTTACAGATGTGATTGAGGAGCTGGTTCATTATTACTTCTGTTAACACTTGCCAAGCAAATTAAAAAAACCACAATGATACTTCAAAGAGTAACTTTGAATCCTTTTGTACCAGAAAGGAAGACTGAACTGTGATCCCACTTTTGAACTTGAAGAAATGATTTTAGAGTCCAAGCCTCTCCATAAAAAGAAAAAGCGACTTGCCAAAAACAAATCCAAAGACAGAGCTAAGGAAACCTGCCCACTGGTAAGATGGGGACTGTGACTGCAGTCAGTGGCATTTTGTTTACCCTCTAATAGGCAAACTCAGTTCAGTTCAGTTTTATCACCTCTGAAAATAGACTCAACTTCTCTGTCATTTTAGACATTGTGTAAATGTACAAAATAAATTCATCTCCAAAGCAAGATGAAAAGCAACCATTTATATGTCAAATAGTAACAACATATTTAAGCTATAATAAATTTTAAGATGATCACAGATGCTCATTTAAAGTATGAAAAAGTGTTGTTACTTGTGAAAAACACTTCCCACACATGGACAAATAGTTACAAAGTGTATTTTTTCGCCACTACTACCAAAAATGAAAAGTATGCAGTGAAATGGCTTGTTATTTATAAAGACATTAAAGCTGTCTCTTCCACTCTTGACTAATGTGTCCCGTGGAGAAAGATGCATTGTATGAAAAGTCAAGAGTACCAAGAAGATTAATAATAATTTCCAGACTTGAATTATCATTCCAGTGAGGTTTTATAAATTATGTTGCTATTCCTAATGATTTTGAATGTTCATGCAAGCTGTTCTTACTAGAGCTATCAGATGTAAAAATCGTCAGGAATTCTTTGTGGGGAACTTCTTCCAAAAGAATAAGATTGATTGTGCTATCACAGCCCAATTTAATGAGTCTTCAAAATGCCTCTTGATAACATTCATTCATAAGCCTTTTTGTTCAGTGTTGTTTGTGTTGTGATTTTTGTGTATGATTTTTCATCTTTTTTAATCAACCTATTCATGCTGTTTTTTAAAGAACGTACACCTGCAGCAGTGCTTGGAAACCGTTAGGAAAGAATTCATCATATTCAACAGAGAGAAGTAAGTGCATTTCTTAATGCCTCTTTAGCATTCAGTACTAAAATTAAATTGAGAACTATTTTTTTCACACAGTGTAAGGGGAGGTGATTAATGATCACAGCAGCAGAGCCTAAAAGACTGAATTTCCACTGATTTCTTCCTCCTATAGTCTCTGATGTGATGATTTTGTAGTTCTTGCATCTTTGCAAGCAAGCAGAAGACCTTGTTATGAAAGTATATTAAAAATATAAGGTAAATGTTACTGAAACTCCCCAGAGAAACTGTCAGTAATTAAGCAGAGGAATACAATGAAAGGTACTGCTTTTTCACAACTCAAACAAAACCAAGGGAAGTCATAACTCATGAAATTTTAATAATATGAACTGCACTATTCTGACTTGGAAAAACTGTTCATACTTCCCCACTGTTAAAAAAAAAAAAAAAAAAAAAAAAAAAAAGAAAGTTATTCCAACATTAACTATTACACATACACCAGACACGAAGCAAGAATTTCTAATCTAAGGTTCAGTCAGGGTTGACAGAAGTGCAAGACTGATTCCTAAAGAGACCAATAATCTTCCTGGTTCAATTAATGCCCTGCATTTCTCATAATTTACTGCCTCTGACTTGCAGTCATTATGGACCTGCTTGTATTAGCAGACACAACTCATAACAATAGACTTGTTTGTGTCTTTGGTCCAACTATTGCACCTCATTCAAGTGTATTTCATGTTTTTATTTGACCTAATTACATATGCAAGCCCTTCTAATAGAGTTGTGAGATGTTAAAAAGTAATTAAAAAGTTGTGACTATTTTACTTAATGCATACCATGCAGATAATTACTGTGTTTGTAATTAAAACTGAGAAAAGAACTGTCAGCTTTGCATGGTTCGCACAATAGCACAAAGAAAAATATGCCATGATCTACCCTTCTTGCTGTTACAATCTGTGGGACATTTCTATGACTGATACTGTCAGAAACGACAAGATCTTAGAAAGAAAAGGAAGGTCCAGCAGATTCTTCATGTTATTTTGCACGATCTCTAGCACAAGAAAGCCACTGGTTTCTGTAAAAGCCATAAATAAAGAAGAGAAGCCAGACCAAGTCAGCCCATAGAAGATTTTAAGAAACATCTTCATGGATTCTCTGAATCAGCTGAACTAGTGAAGGCTTGAACTTTGTAGATTAACCCACAAAAATCAAAATTATTAAGATCATAATAACAAGATTAGAACAGCATTACATTGATTAATCAATTTAATGAGTTTCCTAGAGGCTGTTCATAGAAGTAATTAATTTCCAGCTATTAGTCTCCCACTTACTCTAGGAGTCATATATGAAGCATATCCAATATGAAGCAATTTTTGGAAGTTAGAACACCAGATTTTGCAAGACACTCAAAATCTCAGTGGTGTGTTCACTACCTTGAACAATTTCTCTTGTCATGATTTTACTGTATTAGTCTTAAATCTTTTTATGCATAGGATTTTTTGTTTGTTTGTTTCATGTTGTGCAACTACAAGCTATAAAAAACACTGAGAGGCTGCTGAGAGATCAAGAAGTTTAAATGGAGTACAAGTAGAATGGAAGCAAAAGGTAAACCACATGCACTTCAATCAGAAAAGCATGTGTTTTGGCCCATTGCTTGATTGGCTTTGATAAGGTTAAGGAAGAATATTTAGTATAGACCTATGAAATATCCTACATTGCCTAAAGTCATATCACAACCATTTCTCTTTTGAATTACATCATAGCTTAAGAAACACATGGAGAGACTTCTGTAATATTTTTCATAGAGAAAAAAAAAATTAAGAAGGGAGGAAGCAGATGTCAAATGTTTGAAGTGCAAAGTGAATTAAAGTTAATGAGTACAAAATAGATGCCATCATACCAGAAGAAGCTACACAGTATACAACAGAGGAACTCAGGGTGGGTTTCCTTAGATCTTCTGTGCTCTCAGGACTGGATGTAGAGGCTGAGGCTGTGGATTTCCAAAGACACATGGCTCATCACGTTCTTAGGAACAGCTACAGATGCTGAAAGACGTGAACCTTTTTTCCTATGAATATAATACCTATTAAAATGTGATTGTATCATTAGGTTAGGTGTCAATACCAAAGAGATTCTTCTATATTCAACTAGAATACATAGAAGAATTTAGGCACTGCAAACATATGACAGCAGATCCATGTAGTGTGTTAATTTCAGATTTTAAAAAAATAAAAGGAGAAGGACTGGGATTTGGAGTCTTCTTTTTTTACTGTGATTCTAACACAGACTTTTGTAAACATTTTTTTTTAGTTTCTTTATCTACTACTCAGTAAAATTAGGATGACAAAGCTCCTTTAAGCCATATAGATTAATGACTTTTAACCAGTCTCAGATTAATGCAGCCAGAGGTTTTGATATTCTTCCATATTCCTCTACAGAGTAACTGTTGAAACTATCTGTGTTCTATACAGCAGAAAAAATCAACCCTTTATTGTCTCTTGAGTCTTTTGCTCAGTTTACTTCAGTGTGGCAGAACACTACATAAAACCTAATAAAGGGTGGAAAAAAAATAGCATGTCTTTCAAGGGAAAAAATGAGACTGCCCAAATTACAAGGAATCAAAGAAAAAAAAACCCAGATGCTTCTAACTGAGCAACATAAAATCAGGTATTAATATGTAGTTAATTTTTTGGTGTTAACCATCCCAGTTCTCTAACATCTTGTAATCCAATACTTGTAAAATATCTCCTACGAAAAATAAAATCTTATCTCTTTGAATGCCTTGCTGGTATGCTGTGCCTCTTTTCCACTGTGTGTCTTTCATCCTGCAACAGACACTGCAAATCTTGCAATGTGTCATGCTTGCTTTCCCCTCAAGAAGCTCAGGAGACTATCAGAAACTCAGATTACAGGCAAGAGGAGCAGGAGCAGGTAGAGAAAATGCTCACTATGCTAAAAAGAATTTAAACATAGTGGAAAAGACTGAAGTATGTTAAAAGTTTCAGTTAATGACGACAAAGACAGAATGTGCACTTTTTTTTTTTTTATTCTATTGCTTTCTGTATTGAAGTATTTGGAAGAATAAACTGGTATTTGGAAGAATGTTTTAAGCAAGGGCTTCATGGACAAAGACATGAAGTTAATGATAGTCAGCAGTGGGTAAAAAAGTTAGATTTGTATTCCTTACACAATCCTGATCAGAGGGCATCTTCTGTTGAATATTTCAGTGGATGTGAGCTACATGTATGTGTGTGTGTGTGTGTGTGTGTGTGTGTATGTGTGTGTGTCTTTTGATACAACATGGGGCAATGGCGTCTGTTCACGGTAACATTATCTTCCAGTACCTTCAACAGAGGGGCACACACTGCCCTGATCCAAAATAAAATTACATAGGAAAATCCTTTTGCAGGGTTTGTTTTCTATTCTTAAACGTGTCAGTGTAGTCTCTTAGTTTTGAACCCGTAAACTAAATAAACTCTAATATACAAATGGTCCACACACTGATTAACTTGAAAATATTACCTGAAGTAAGTTTCAGGGATCTGTTTAGCTTCTTTTCATGGCAAAATAATTTTTTGTTTTAATTCCATTTCTGTATATAGATATTTTATTATATCCAGAAATGCAGCACCAAACATTTTGCGGTATCTATATTCCCATAGACTTGCCAGCAATTTTTCAAGAATTTGATATCATTTAGAGGCTGTAGGCTGCATTTTCAAGTTTTCCTTTTTTAATTTTGTGTGTGTGTTGGTGGTGGAGGAGATTGTACAGATAAAGCCACACTGTTTGCTTGTAGCTCTATTAAAAAGCTGAGTGCAGATTATTTTGCTCTTTTTGTGCTGTTATTACAAAACAGATCTTCACAACTACATCTCTTTATGAATATATAAAACCTGAAATGACTTAACCAAAATTATCAGCCTGTTAAAGAAAACAAAATCAAACATCCACATTTTACTGAGTAAAATATGTATTTCATACATCCAATGTACATGAAAGTGGATTAGAATTCTGCAAAACTATTTCAACAAATGCAATGAACAGATTAGGAAAATGTCCTTTTTAATTTAATATTTTTTTAAATTCCAGTAATATTTTTAATAATTCCAGCAAAAACTTTTAAAATATTACTAGTGATTTTGAATTTGGTGGGTTTTTTTACTAAATACTAATATGCTGAAATAGCATTGTTATGATATTCAGCTCTCTTGTCCCCACTGATCTGAACAGACTTTTCTCTGCCCTAAACTACTAGTACACCTTATTCCTCTTCTCAATATTTGTCCAATGCTAGTACACTAAAAATTCTGTGGCAAATTGAAGACATTACTCTATCTTTTCCTGCCATCATTCCTACCATTTGAGCATATCTAGTTCTCTTATAAATGATCCTGAACATCTTGAGGTGAACAGACAGCTCTCTGTTCCCAGAATAAACACCAAAACTTGGGGGAGCATATCTTAGCATATTAAGATGCTTAAAACCCTGTTGTCTGATTTTTTCTATATCGTAGGTTGAAAATCTTACTTAATATTCTCTGCATTTTTTAATAAAATCAAATTTATTATCTCTCTCATTTTAGTTCTTTTTCTTTCCTTTTAATTGTCTTTTCAAATTCAAATCCAAAGTCCCTGAGTATTCTCTTTCATTTTAGTTTTATTGAATTTGAATATTCATAATGATTTGCAGTGTACTCCATTGAAAGTATTTTTCTTAATGCGGATTTTATGTCAGTGTCTCTGGAGATATTTATCATAATCCCTCTAATATTGGAATGGTTTTTTGGATGCGACTGCAGTCCTTTGCTTGCCCCTTCTGCTGACCTTAATTCAGTTCAAATCCATTTCCTTCTGAGCATTTCTAGTGGTTGCACTGCTCTTCATTGAACCTTTCTTCTTTATAATGAATATGTCTGCTTTTGAAGATTGCTCTTGCAATTGGAAAGATGCTTTTCTGAATGTGATTGAACCTGGTTTGCTTTTGGGCAGTAATAACTATTGCTTGCACACACAAGCCCTTTCACTTCTGCCTCTGATTCCTGCTCATTATTGCTGGTTTAGAATTACCAATCCAAATGTCACTGTCTTCTTAGTGAGCCAAGCCACCCCGAAGTTTGAGTACAGCAGGTCCAAACTGGTAATTTTGCTATAGGTATACCTTCAAATTCACTTTTTTGGAGAAGGAATGGCCATACAAATGCCATTGTTTCAACGGTGTGTTCCCCGCACAGTTTCATGGAGGGGAAAAAAAAACAAACCACAAAGAGTACTGGAACCTCAGTTTAAAACTCTTCCAGGAAAAATGGTCAAAGTTTTTTCAAACAAGTAATGATATTATAATGGCTACACTTCATCCAACTTTGGGAATAAAAGTTGCATGGGGATGCATATATCAGCACATTCTCCACATTGAAATGTGGTCCTGGAAGGATCTGGATAACAGATGCAGATCCTCAGCACTGGAGGCCAGAAATTAGTTTCCATTCACACAAAATACAAATAAAACTCATAAAAACTAATTAGAAGTTAATTCGCAGGCAGAGGAAAGAGGAGTCTTCATTTGTACATCTCAGACTTTGGAGGGGAAGTGCAACTGTGTAATTCTGAGTACCAAATAATTTATTTTTTTAAGCAGGTTACATGGGACAAATCATACTTGTGATAAAGGCTGCATAATAGGTCATGACTCTTCCATTGCCATAGGGAATTACCTCCATGAGGTAATTACCTTTATCATCCTTTATGCCCCACACTAACATAAATTTTCACTCATTATGAGTCTCCATAAACTAAGAATGTGTCATGCAGAGTGAACTCCTTGTCCTGTTTTAAGCAATCTGTGGGCAGTTGCTGAAGAAATGCAGACACAAGCCAGTAATGAGATAACGTTGTTACTGCCAGTCACTCTGATGTCTGTGTATCTGTTGAATACATTCATAGATGAGGTGGAAAGGAAGGTGAATGGTGAGGTCACAAAGTCCACTTAGGATTCCGGAGTAGTCACAACTAAATCTGACTGCATAGAGCTGCAGTAGATAGTGATAGCCATGGTTCTGAGTTGCAGGGTAAGAAAGTGACTGCTCAAAATCAGTACTGATAAATCCAAATACAATCAGAAGAAGAAAATCTAAATTTTACCTTTAGGATAACAGACTCAAAATTAGCTTCAGTTATGAAGGAGAGAGTTTGAAAAGACTCTGTGGAGAGCACAATGCTTAGTGGAAGACTAAAATGTATTGATATGTTCCTGTAAAAAACAGCTGAAGATAAATGTATGTTCATATACATACACCTGCCTCTTCCATTCCGTGTACAGCTCTGCTTCCTTATCTCAAAAAAGGTTAAAATGTATTTAGAAAGGTTTCAAGAAAAACAGGATTGACCAAGGGTGACATGGGTCATGTAGAAGTGTTTAACAGACTTTTGAACTAATTTAAACTCAGAGCAATGGCAACTGAAAAGACAGAAACAGGATAAATAATGTGTCCTGAAACTTATTGAGAAGATGACTAAGCAATGATTATTCACTCTTTGTGGTAACCCAAGGTCACAAAGTTATCAGGCTGCAGGTTCATAAGAAAACAAGCCATGGTTTTTTGTGAAATGCAGCAAGTTGCTTAGTGGTGATTTGGCTGTTAAACATACAAAAAGATTCAGAAGAGGATTAGAAAAATTAATGGGAAAAAAAAATCCATCAAGGTCCTTGAGATGTGTGGCCTCTGATGCAGTCAGTGGTTCAGAAAACCTAGAAATGTCAGAAGTGAGAGGAATACGCCACAGCAGACATTTGTCTCCATTCAGCTTATTCTTTGACAGTATGCGCTAGTGTCTGAAAGGGGCCACTATGAGAGAGGGGAATCTCTGTGTTGTGGAATTGCTGGGTATGTGCATTTATGGCTTCCCACAACTTACAAGGTTTCCATTTTCATATAGTCTTCACCATAGCACAAGGGTTGAACAGTAAAACATACATATATACAAGCACACATATATTGCATTTATGCAAGCATGTATCTGTGTGTATACATATATATATATACACACACACACACTTTTGGAAATAGGAATTAGGTCAGTTACTCTCTCTTAAGAGATTTAAGTAAGATTCAGACTGTCCACTGCTGTGTTCCAGGACATACCTCCCATCTTCCAGAAAGACCTCCCACGTGGAGGTAATTTTCCTGAGTCCCACTTGGGGCTTAATATGTGCTCCTGTTGTGGGTGCACCTCCTTGACTAACCTATGGTGTACAGGAAAGTGGTTTCTGGGGATCCCTGTGTTAGGCACCACCTTTCCCACACATTGTGCAGGGAGGTTTGGTAATTAACTGAAGGCTGCAAATTATGCTGTGCAATCACAAGTATGGCTCAGTCTCCTTTTGCGGGGTTCCGCCCTACAGGGAATGAAAGAGCTGCACAGTTGATCAGACTTCTTGTAGAGCTAAGTTTTGGTCTGGGGCAGAGAAATCTTGCACAAGGGATAGGTGGAGAGTGATGAGCTTGCAGAGAGGTGAGTGCAGGCTGTGGTTGTTTCCTGGCAACTCACAGTGTTTAATTCCTGGAAGTCTGGTGCTGTGAGAAGGGTAGGGCTGAACCTGCCTACTCCCAGATTCATGTGCCAGCTTGAGAATGTTTACTGTTAGGTCAAATAATTAGCCAGTCTGATTTTAGTGGTGTGTTGACTGTGTCTGGTTGCCAGGTGCCCACCAAAGTCACTCTATCAGGGCCCTCCTCAACTGGGCAGGGGAAAGAAGATACAACAAAAGGCTCATGGGCTGAGCAAAGGACAGGGAGAGAGAGATTACTCACCAGTTACTGTCATGGACAAAACAGGCTCAGCTTGGGGAAGGTTAATTTAATTTATTTCCAATAACTAAAAGACCAGGTGTCTTGGTTTGGAAAGACAGGTGTCTGCCAGGGAAAGATGGACCTCCCCTTGGAATGGAGAAGGTAACCTCCCTACAAATTATTATAATTTTGCAATTATTAGGGGCTTTCAGGCAAAGATACAGGAATAGGAATAACATTTTTTTACTAGGAATATTAAAAATACAAATGTATAATAATAATAAAAAAAGAAAGCAAGCAAACAAAAATCCTAGAAACCCTGACAGAGTCAGAAATACAACCTGAAGCCCTGTTGGTTAGGGTGTTGGAAGCAGTCCAAATAAATCCTCCTGGAGTAACGGATGTGGTTCTTTTGGAGTCAAGATGATTCTGTAGAAAGGGTCCAGTGGTGGTGAGATGGGTCTGGTCTTCCTCTGGGAAATCCAGTGGAAAACAGACTACCTTTTTGTTTCTGACTCTCAGTTTTTATCTAGATAGGAATGGTTGGCTTCTCCCACACAGGGTAGAGCATCTCAAAATGAGATTATGTAATTGTATCAATCATTGTGTGAGCCTTAATGGCCCATTAACAGAAGATATCCCCCTGGAGGGAGGATGGGCTGTGGAACAGTGCTCCATCTGGTTTTAACAGCTGGCCCATTAACAGAAGGCACCCTCCTCCACCCCCCAGAGTTATGAGGAATGGGTTATACTAGAGATAAAGAAAACATTTCCCCAACCAGTTTCAACAGATGGAAAATAGAATACATATTTTTGGTTACATATTGCAAACCAAGACACCAGGACAGTAAGAAATAAACCCCAAATCTTAAACCCATCTTCCCTCCAGCCTTCCCTTCTTCCTGGGCTGAACTTCACTCTGAAAACCTCTACCTCCTCCGTGAAAGGGACACATAGGAATAGGGAATGCAGTCAGTTTACTACATGCTGTCTCTGCTGCTGCTTCCTCCTCACACTCTTCCCCTGCTCCAATGTGACTTTCCTCACACAGACTGCATTTCTTCATGAACAGCTACAGAGCTCGACATCCATGTGATCTAACCGTCTGCAGGTAGCTGAACAAGAGAGTGAGCCTACATCCTGCAGGACACACACCAAAGGCAGGCTAGGAAATTAATGTCTTTTTTGAAAATGATGGTTGGCCCACACTGCTGAGATATATCCTTATTTGTGGATAAGTCTCTATAGTCTTAAAATTGGATTTTGGCCAACTAGATTTTTTTTTTCCCCTGTCATCCCAAAAGGTCTAAAACATAGTACATTATTGGGAAACTTCACGGCTGCTTTCCTGTTCCTTGTAGATGTGAATCTGCAAACATTTAAGACTAGATAAGTTTGTTCACATTTTAAAATGTTGCTGAACAAGACAGGCATTGGTCAGGATGCACCTGGTCTTGAACAGACAATAAGCCACTTCTAAGAGACACCTATTTTACTCACCTAAACCTGGCTTCAATATTAGTGTTAATCAGTTGATTGAGTCACATTTTGTTAAATAACTGCATATCACTTGAAGTCTTCATTTATTTACTTCATGCCTTTACTTATTTTGCTTTATCAAATCCCAGGATAAACCTCAGATCTCAAAACAGTGTAGGTCAGCATACTATAGCACTCAGTACAATTTTACACTTTCCTTCTGCATACCAGTATTTCACATGTCACTCACGCTGTATGTGAACCTGAGCCCACTGGGTTTGATTATAAATTGCTGGTTGATAGAAAATTATATTCACAGACTTTTACTGAGTGTAATTACTCAGCAGGAACCATCAACCTGAATCAATTATCCAAACTCTAAGAATATTTGCCCGAGGATTTTTGGAAAGGGTGGGAGTAAATGCAATGAGGGTCAGTGTAAAAGAAAGCATATGCGCTACATGTGTATGCTGCCCCCAAAATTTTACTTTTCACATTCAGCTGTAATAAAGCATAACTTTTCATCTGAAAATCATTAATTTAAATTTAAATGGAGTTAAAATATAGTTATTTGACTAATTATTTGGTAGTCTACTGAGCTATCAAAACACATACATCACACTGTATTAGGAAAACAGACTTGAGATTTTGACTGTTCCTATCAAAGCTGTTGGTACCAAAAGAGCATGTTTGGGGTCAAAGACAGACTGAGTTAAATAGTGCTAAGACACAGAGCAGCTGTACAACCCTACAGGCTATACACAAGGTTTTTCAGATAAATCTGAAATAGATAGGAATTAGATGACAAAGTATTTTTCAAGATCTAGACCAAGCCATGCAGAAAAGCCACTGCTGGCAGAGCCAAAGCCTGAATATACTACAGGCACGTCTGCATGGATGAACAGGCAATGCCACCCCTGTTCTCATTGGGGATTTCATTACCCAGCTCTTGGCAGAGTTTATCACCACATGCTGTGTTACAGGCTGATGGGACCATTCAATTTCTACACACCTGAACTGTGTGGGTGCAAATTACCTCTAATCCAGAAGTAAATTGGCTCTGCTAAACAGTGCAGTCTGTGGTGAGCTTGTAGAGCCACTAAACAGGATGTTTCTCAAAGAGGGAAGGCATATATGTTTTTCTAGAGGTTTAACAAGCCTGCAAGCCTGTATCCCTTTAAAGTAATATATCTAAAAAATAATTTCTTTAGTTTAAGTTCCTTTAGTACTCAGTGAGGAGAGATTTGTATCTCCCGAGATTGATCTGTGACACATATATTAGATAACTCAGACTTGAAGAAATTAATCTAGGATGGTGACTATTTACCCTGCAGAAAGAGCCTGAACTAATCTTTCAGTTGTCTACATTTAGGTGGCATAAAATCCATCCCACATTTGTGTGCTCAGATAATTTCTAAATGTCAGTTCTGCAGGCACAGGTGCTCTGTGGTCTGACCACCCCCACTGTGTCAGGTAATTAAGGGCATCTCATGCAGCACAAAACATCACTTGTGGGCCAGGTGCATTTGAGTGTATGTCCATAGTCTTGGGAGCAACAGGCCAAGAGCAAGGAAGCCAAAGCTGTAAACATTATCAGGGAGGTACCAAAGATTCACGACATCCACTCTTGGCTAGTGGTTAGGTGGAGGTACTGCTTGGACCCAGGTTTCACAAAACGCACACCTGCTATAACACAGACACTGGGGAGGATTGTGTTCCATTTAAAGCTGCTCTGCATACGTTGGTTGCTACACAAACTCCAGATCAAGGGGAAATTATCTAAGTTTACAGACTGATTTTCCCTTTGGAGCTGCGTGATTTAGTTCTGATGTTGCTGAGTTATGAGTGTTGTCTCTGCTTCCTCAGTTCCTTGATTCTGCCCTCATCTGCCCCAAGCTTCCTCTGGCACAGAGCAAGATTGTGCCTTCCTTATTTACTCAGAAATGTTTGAAAATTCATACACTTTTTAGCGATTTCTGTTTTCCTGAAAAGACTTCTGAGATCACTCTGTGCAGAGAGTGAAGAAAAGAAAAACCCACTATTAACTCTCCCTTGCTTTCTGCTCCTCAGCTAGATAAAAAGAGGGATTTTTAATAAACAAACCAAAAAATACATTAGCTATATACAGCTCTTTTGTCTTTTGAAATAGTTTTAATTAACTATGTAATTACTTAGTTTAATTAATTAGATTTCCGTGGCTGGGATTCTTTTGAATCTTTCCTCATTTTTGAGGTGTTTAACTCTCCTTCCTCCATTTCTACTCCTTCATTTTCTTATCCTGCATTTTCCACCTTCACTGCTGTTTTCTACCTCTTTCTCAAAGGCAGCATACAGGCAATCTTCCATATTGCTCCACTGTTAACGTGGTCCCTGGCATAATTTTTCCCAGGCCAAAATCATTCTTTGAAGCAAATCCCTTCATGTTTCAGGGGTTATCATAGACCAAAGTCTGCCCAACAAGCAGCTGGAATACAACAGCTCTGGTTTGCAGATTAGACATGAGCCATGAGGATGAGAGGCAGTCTGTGCCACTCACTCAACTCCCTGGCATCGATCCCTACCTTGGGAGCGAATGGAGCCGATGTCTAAATTACGGGAATTACATTCCCATGCAGTGCTCGATCTGCTGCCTGTCATGAAAACCCTCCTGGGTACCACTGGGGAATAGGCAGTAGGTGAATAATTTGTCAGATGTTCAGGTTACCAAGTAACTTAAGCAGGATTAACAATTATTTCTGCTATATGTAATGAAATTTGAGCACATCTTTTCAAATGGGAATTTCATCATATTTGGACAAACTTGATTCTGTTCCTTAAGATTTACACTGACCAAAGTTACTATTTTCTTCTTTATGAATGAAAGTATAAATTAAGCAAATTGTTTGGATTTTTTATCAACTCGTGGGCTCTTTTTGTCAACTTTTAAAAAAACAAAGCAAATTAAGAATTTTCAGTCCTTTATGATAAATTTTCTGGCTATTTTGTTTTGAAAAGTAAAAATACTCTTCCCAATATGCTTATTCAGTTAAAAAATAACTTGATTGTGATCCCTTGCTCACTTCTTCCTTCCTTATTTCACCTTTTCACTAAAAAATATAGCTGAATGAAAACCTGGCAGAAGAAAACTTGTGAGGAGAAAAAGGGAGATACAAGAGAAAGAGTGACAGTCATTTGCAATCATAAAACACTGCTAGCTTCTTCCATTTTCACAAAAATAGAACACAGCAAGGAACAATTTATAAGAGAAACCACAAAACATGCAGGTCAAAAATTATTAAGTGAATGCGTATCAAAGTATATCAAAGTCAATTCTTATTCCTGACAGAGGAAAGCAGATGACAAGCCAAGCTGATTATTGCCCCAGAAGTCCTGCTCCGTTTGCAGTATTTCCACAATCATTGCCTGCACTTGATTAATAAAATGATGGCAGAAAAATAATGGCTGGAGTTTTCAAAGTGGAGTGTGAGAAGCACATGATACAGCCCATTATTTTTGAAAAGAAGTGTGTGCCAAGATATCTCTCACTCCATCCTTGGCTATCTTAACAGTTCTGTCCCCTCTTGGCTGCACACGCTGGGTGTCCCCAGCTCTGACAGGATCCCTGTGAGAGATTGCTACTGTCGAGATTTTCTTACTTTATGGAGTCCCTCTACAGAACTATACCACCCTGTAAAAATTATTTGAATGAAAGATTTTCATCATGTTAATATCCAGCAATTTTAGGTATACGGCATAACTTCCAGGTTTCTATTTTCTATGTCTGGGATATAAAAAATAACACCTATCTCTGTCCTTTTCCAGCTTCTTTTAAGTCCTTCACAAAATGTCATTGCTAGATCTTTTCTATTGAGAATGAAAAGTTTCTAGTGCTATGTTATTTGCCAACTAATTCGAAAAGTAGAGGATTTGCACATTAGGATGCATACTGCTTTTTTTAAAATTCCCTTGTGACTTTTGTATCTGTGGCCCAGTAGACAAAACCCATGACATGGTCAGAGACATATATGAAATAGTTCCTTCCTGAGCACAGTCATTCCTCATGACAGAGCAGTCATTTTTTTTCCTCTGATTCTGACATGTTCAGAATTAGCTTTATAGCAAGGCCATCTGCACAAGCCATCAGCATTACTTCTGTGTAGCTGCCAAATCATAGAGCTGAAATGGGTTTCTGACTATTTTCCTGGACTGTCCTCCAGGATTCATGAAGTTCGAAAAGCCAACATAGACATGCCTCATCTGTTCTGATCTCAGTCCCCATCCCTTGTGAAGAATAACTGGGATAAATATTTCACTGATTTATCTATTCCTCAGGACTTAATCCAAGGGATGTAAAAGTTTTCATTAACAGACTTTTTTTCCTACAATAAAACTAGTTTCTAAAATTCTTTTCCCCAGACCAAAAGCAAAAGCATCTGTTTTCTCCAGCAAAGTGAAATATCAAGAAACCAAGGTAAAATGCTAAATCTAGAAACGGCAAAGCAAGCCCACTGCCCACTCTGTTCTGTTTCCTCCACACTCAGGACACTTGATTTGCAACCTTGGTAAACTCACTTGTAGATTTTTCTTAACAAAAAGTCTTTCCTTTAGGATGTGTTGAGTGTGGGAGTCTCAGGGGAGGGGCAGCTCTGCCTGGCTTGATGTCTCTTTTGTCAGAAGGTCTCTTTCATCCTCTCATGGCTGCTGAGAGCAGGCCCACAGTTTGAAACAACTCCTCACATTTCTGAGGCTTCAGTTTCACCCTGACAGCCTGGCAAGACCCACTGAGGAATGCATCAGCTGTACAAAGGTGATACCACGCATGGAGCAAACAGCCAGGAGTGAGAGGCAGTGTAACAGCTCCCACAAATGCAACAACTACATTTTGCAAAGCCTGAAGCCAGTGCTCCGTACTGCTATAGTGGGTTTGGATCTGGAATTTTTCCCCTTCCTCTGAATTCCCTTCTGCTGACCAATATCAGATTCGAGATCCAGCATCAGAAATCAATGCTGCAGGAAGGCTACTATAATATTTGAGTCCTGAGAAAATAAGAACCTTAAAAACCAATTCATGGCTCATACAGGCTCTTTCTCTTTACCAGAAATACTGACAAACCCAAGATTTGACTGGAGGTTCTGTCACTGTTCTTGATGCATTCCTGTAGCGGCTGGTACAGCCTCCTCCTTCCTCGTTGCTGGAGAGGAGTCTGTGCAATGCTCAGTGTCACACACTATCAATATTGCATGGATCAATGGTGAAGGGAAGGAAAACTCTTTGTTGGTTCTGCAGAACCACTCTTAGTTCCCAGAATAATTGCCTCTGAAGCCACTTATGTATTTGTACAGAACTGTCATGGAAAAAATGTAACAGACACTGTTCAAACTCATTTTCATCCTCTTTTCCCTGCAGGCTTTTTTGTTCCATATGACTATATCCACTAGAACCACTTGTTCAGTCTTTCATCCGTAGCTGGCCATTTTATTATTTATTCTTAGCCAACAGCATGCAGCACAGAAACAAGTACCTGCTTCAGATCCACCACAAAGTCTCCATCAATCCATCCATTCTTCCTGGGCCTTTATAAAGTTGTCACAGCCTGTAGCTGCATCAGCTTAAAGGCAAGATAAGTAATTCACTGGAGAGTGGCTTCCTACAAATGATTTATCACACTAGTGTCATTTTTGAACAGAATGGCCCAGACTGCATTTATTTTGCCATGATTATAGGAAACATGTCAAGGTACTCACATTTTTTAAAAGCCGAGAACATCTGACAGAAAAGAGCTCTGGGTTTGACATCAAAGAATCAAGAATCCACCAAAAAGAGAGAAATTTCACCCCTCTAACTGTCCAATATTTTAACTGAAGAGACTATGCACACACATTTCTTTATGTCTTGACCTGAGTCTGCAGTTTTGAGCTAGAGATAAATACAAACCAATTGCCTTATTTTATTTTTTCTGAAACTGCAGTGCTTTGGGAGGAGAAAAATCTTAGCAATTCTGACAGTTATGTTGAATCAGCAACTTTTCATTCTTTGACATTGAACTTATCTTACTACGTAGCCAAAAGACAAACTTCAATATTCTTCTTCTTCTAGAGAACAAAGCTGAGCTGTAAACAATTCCCCGGCGGTACCAAGTTTGCTACTGGCTTTCATTAAATGTTTGTGATTTTCATTCTATTCTGCCATAGTTTTTGCAGTCTTTTTTTTGTTCAATTTTTTATTTTCCATGCTAGCTTTTAGCCAGTGTGTTCTCTTTACTTTTGTATTTTTATATATTCAATAATGCATACATGTATAATTATACATGCAGTGTAATTACATTTTGATTGATTATACATGCCACCTTTTTTCTAGTTATCACAGTCACCAGACTGTAATTCCCTGTTTCGCTCAGGCCTGTGAGACACAGAGCAGTACTTAGAGGCACAAAGGTCTCAGCTTCCATCATTATTGACAGCAGCTGCCTTGACACCTGATGAGAGAAGCTGAGACATAGAAAAGTGCTGCGATTTGTCCAAAGGGTGACAGAAGTGGAAAGAGAATCAGCATCTCCTGGTTCTTAGTCCAGTTTTTCAGCCCCAAGAGTACACTGATAAGCAGGTTTTGGATGCCCACATAACTAAACCCCTAGAGTGAAACCCTTACTGTAATTATAATAACTGAATAAAGTGATTGATAAATTATTAAAGCATTAAATAACAGTTAATTTCTTTACCTTATCATCAGGTTAATAACCTATTGCTTACTTTGATAGTTTGAAATATGCATAGTGAATATAGATACAGAAAACAAAAATGTCTGAAAAGGGAATAAATACAGTGAAGCACTGCTAAAACAATGTATTTCTTCAGCACTTCCAAATCCCCATATTCTGTTTCAATAGCAGACCTGGGAAGTAGGAACTGGATAAAAGAAAATAATGGAAATAAATCAACATTCTTAACCACCTCTGTAGAGAGTGAAAAAATTGAGGCTGGCCACAGGCATCTTTTGAACTCAGGTTGGGCTTTATTTTTATCCTTTTTCCACTGTCCTCCTTACATGCATGCAGCCTTTGTGCCAGTTTGAGAGGTTCTAAAAAACAAAACAACAAAAAAATAAAAATTGGTGTTTTCTTGCTTCATGCTGTTATTGAAAGAATTCTTATTTTCCTTTTAAATTGAGCAGTGCAGTAAATGCCTTCTTTTCCAGGATTTTCCAAACAAAGGAAATATACAATTCCAGGGAGAAAGAATTTGCGTGTCTTAGACCAATGCAACGATGCCACAAATATCTATAGAGACAAAATTTTTCTCATCCCACTATTTAGCAGTTTGCAAGGTTCGCCACCCACACTTTGCAACATGAGTTTCCAAGCACTGCAGTCTTTTCTCTCAATGCCTACAAATACATTAGCCTTGTACCAGTAGCTCAGATCCTGAGATGTTTCAAGTCTCTAGTGGAACTCTACTGCTCTCTGGGTAGTCTCTTGGACCTTTTTTGAAGATCTTGTTAAAAAAACTCAAACCAACAAGCAAACAAAAAAACACCCCAAACCAACAAACAACCAAAGCCATCACATCTACTGTCTTCCATGATGCCAAGACTGTTTGAAGAGTAAGTTACATTCTCCATTCAGCTGTGTAGAAATTATAATTTTCTTAGAGTCCTTGGGTAAAAATCCATTGTTAACATTAATTTAGATGTGAATGGTTCTAAAGCCATTTCACTGATGTTTTAACTGGAGACGATGGACAAATTTCTCATAAGGAAAGAAATCTTCCTAAGCTAATTTGTCATGAACATTGGTGACGATAATTCATTGGCTTTTCAGCTGGGGACTCATATTTTCCGTGTTATCCTCTAATAATTCGCTCATACATTGACCTATAGACTCAATGGTATCCACTGAATTTCTGGTGTGTTTGAAAAAAATTCACCAAAGAGGCTTTGGGCAATTTGTTCCTCCAATTAGTTGTTTTCAGTCTGTCTTACAGCTTTTCATTTAATGTGTCTGCCCTTTTACACAGTGTTCCCATATTTTTTGCTTTAATAGTCTCCTCTATTCATCTGTTTAATAACAGTATTTTCATGTTCGTCACATTCTCTTCTGAGTGCTCAATATAGTGTCTCCATACTGTTTACAACATCTGGAAGTGTTTAAGTCTTTGAAATTGACCCTTTAAATTTGATTTTTGCATGCTTTTCCATTAATGATTATTTTCTAGGAATTCTATATTACTTGCAGAGTTGGGGGTTTCTTGGAATATAGCATATATACCTTTTATAATTGCTGTATCAAAGAGCTCTTCCATAGTGTCTTTGGTGCCTAGTCTTGGTGCCTTTTTCAGGAATACTATTTCCCATTTTGAGAAAAGAAAGTCAGAGAAAAAAATCCTTCAAAATAGTAGCTGCTCATATTTCAAAAAGTAAAATGGTTCCCACCACACAGCTTCCCAATGAATCTTTACATCTTTCCTGAAAATATTTGCACAGTGTTTGGAGGAAGATATATGACAAGAATCACAGTAAAATCACAGAGATTGCTGTTGAGCAGAAATGCTGAGAAGCTCTTTGATTACATGGTTGGTGGGGACTGCAGGTTCCTCCAGAGCTGTTGCTGTTCTCTAGAAAATTATGTCAAAAGAAGATAACTTTTCAGTCTATAAGCATAGGGGTTTGTTGCTGTTGTTCCTTGAAACCACTCATGAGGCTTTGGTAACACGAAATTATAAGAGGAATAATGAAAATATTTTCATTTAATTTTTTTTTTCTCTTTTACTGGTGAAGGTTACTGATAATTTTGTAGGACAACAGAGGGGAGCAGCTGTTGCATGCCCAGCCAGCAGCTCTCATCAGCCTCCAGCTACCTGGAGATTTTACCAAGTTACAGTCTGAGCAGAGGTGCTGAAGCCAGGGAAAGCAGGTTCCTTTGCTGGCTCTTTATGATAGGCTTTAAAGAGAGCAGGATTTGTCCAAGACCTAATTGCACATATTTAGGAGGAATCAATCATCAGTGTTTAGAGGAAATGGCAGCTATAGAGCTCAAGCAGGTGAAATGGTGCAGGAACCAGTTTTATACCCAGGCGTACGTGGCTATCCACAGGGCAGGAGGCAGCTGTCCTTGCGATACAGCTACCTGCACATGACAGCTCTTTCAATGTTTTTAACCTCTGGCAGATTAAGAAGACAGCAGGATCAAAGTGGACAGACTTCCAGCATTGACAGCAGAGCATCTCTTCAGAGCCACGAGAAGCTCCAGGACGGGCGGAACAACAATTTGCTGGGACACGGCTGCACCAGAGGCTGCAGCAGTTAGTGAGCCATGGCCCCGCACACCCGCGCCAGCAGGACAAGGGAAGGTCCTCTCTGCACACTCCTTCTTCTGCACCTCACCCCTCCAGAAGCAGGATCCCTGGCCAAGGACAAACCCACACAGCACACTGGCTGAGATTTTCCACATACAAGCCTGCTCTCCTCTTGACTCTGCCACTGGAAAAATTACCATCAGCAGCAAAATAGAGTTTTTTAAGCAAGGGTGAATTTTGTTTTCAAAATCCTGGAAGAAAACTTGAAACAATTCATTAGGCAGCCTCTCAAAGATTGACACATTCCTGGATATTTGCAAAAGACAATGTACTGGGGTCAGCTTTATCTTGAAGGCTTTAACATTACCCCCAATCTCTCTGTTAATTAAAATGGTCCATTTTGAAATTTTGTGAAACTGCTGGACACAGCTGTTTCTAAGCACCTGCTGTTGAGTTTATAACAGATGTACATGATGTAAATACATTAATGTAGTATCAAATGGGCCAAACACCAACTAATTTCATTTAAATACCATTGAAACTCGTTGAAAAAGTTGCAGTGTGAGTGTATTCACATTGTTCTTTAGCATCATGTGTTCTGCTTTGTAGTAAAAGGTGTGACCCTGGCCAAGTCAAAGTTTTGCTTGTGACTTTAGTGGATGCAGGATCAAACACATTAGTTATGTATGGTAACCATGGCAAAGAAAGACCTTTTTATTTGTAACTATAGGCTGACCGAGCCAGAGTTGAAAAGCAGCCTAGTAAGGAGAGCTAAAAACATTAAGAATTTGCTCAGATCCATAGCTAGGTGTTATAAAATATTAAGAAGTTACATATGTCTCTGTTTTCATGGATCTATTCTGGATGAAACTGTCTTGAATAGAAGAAACCTACTTTAGTCAAAATATTGCTGACATGAAGTCCTTTCATTTTAAACAGCAGCCAAAATTCCAAATATTTATGGTATTTTACAACTTGTACATCCACATTTTGATAATAAATGCATGTTTATTCTGTCCAATTGTGTTTTTGTCTCAAAGGGTTACCACTGGTAAGCAAATTTCATTTCAACTTTTTAGAACAAATAGATTAGGTTTTTGGAAGTGAAAAACATTTTATTTGAAATAATCTATTTTTATTGCATTGCTTCCATTCTATCTTTTACAAAACAAAAGTTCTTTGTAATTGAATCTATTGTAAATTTTCTTTCATGTTATATGTAATTTTGGTCACAACTTTTTCACAAATACAGATTTTTATCACTCCATGAAATGATATGCTGTTCCATATCATCAACAGCAGAGAGTTTACAAATGGACAAAGGTAAAGATTTTATGTCTGTCATGAGAATGACGTTGGTCTACTTGATTCATTTGGTCATAGACTGAAATAACCACAGGATCAAGCAAAGGAGTAAAATTCTTCTGGTCATAGGAGGACAGATTTAATTGCCCAGAATAAACTATTTCCCATCCATACTTTTTTTTTTTTTTTCTTTTTTTCTTTTTTTCTTTTTTCTTGATACCCATTTCCCTTGGGAAAGACCAAAGTAGATAAGATTTTACATTATTTCTGAAAACAGTTATTGTTCTGTTCCAGTCAAAATGCATGGGGACTTTGGACCTTGATCTGGATCTGAAAGAAAATCTTTTATTCATTTGAGTAATCCTACAGAAATTAAAGTTACTCAGTAAATATAATAAATAAATATTTGCAGGATCCATGATGTATCAGATGATATAGACTAGAAACAAGGAATGTTTATAAGGAGAACCAGTAATTCATTGAGATTTTCCATGTAATTTTTCCAACTGGATAAACATGGGGAGAAAAGGCAATTGCACATTTGATTCTTGTCCTGTGATTACAGTTATTTTGGGCAAGAAGAATTCTTCTGGGTGGTTTTGTACATCAACCACATAGGATGCCACCGTGCTAGCACCTTAACCGAGGCTGGGAAGACATTTTTGAAGTAAATGTCCCAACCTTACAACCCTATCACATTTTGGTACATATTTTAGCAACAAAACCAGATGCATTTTGAATTATACATTATATATTATATATTTTGAATACAAGAAGATGTATTCCAAGACAGCACTTATTGCCATCTGCCCAGCCTTGAGCCTGTAGACCAGAGGAACAAGGGAGAGAAAATCTGAGATGAAACTTCCCCAAATGTGCCTCATGTGGATGTCAGGTCAGCAGGGCTTCTCCTGTCCAGCCGCACTACCAGCTAAAGCACACACAGCCCCCAAGAAGTCTGGGTTTATAGCACGAGAAGTGGGTAGAATGAAACATCTACATAGTGCAAGATTATCAGTGACTGCATTAAAAATTGGAGGAGTTTACTGCAGACAGAATTTAAATATCTGCAGGATTCTACCAAATATTTGCATTCTGATCTATCTGTTGCTGGATGTCTTTGCCAGTGCTTTTCTAAACTGATTTTGAGAGGAGTCTGGTTATTCAATAAATTCATCTACTTGAATATATTTGACAGAGAATTGTGCATGAATGCAAGCTCACTCAGACACTTTAATTTCACGCTTGTTGCCACACGATCATTTCTCAAATTATGCTGCTTGCAGAAAAATGAAATCATAGTTCCAATCAGCTTTATCCGTAGTCCATGGCACTTCCACTGACTGCAAGCTGTACCTTATGCTGCATATAATTATCTGTGTCAACTTATTACACAGATCAGTGAATGCCCTCAGCTATACCACGGAGACCCAATATTGAATCAAAGAATCATTGAATGGTTGGGGTTGGAAGAGACATTTAAAGGTCATCTAGTCCAATTCCCCTTCACCTTCAACTAGATCAGGTTGCTCAGAGCCCTATCCAACATGGCCCTGAGTGCTTCTGGGGATAGACCTCCAGGTCTCTGGAACACCTGCATTCTTATTTCATCTTCCCTTTCAACCAACGTAGCTGTAAGGATCTGTCTTGCCATGGGAAGCTCTGATAATTGTGCAGAAAAAACCAAAGAGGGATTATTTTTAACAGAATATGATTTGTGGGGAGAGAACACATACAACAAGAAAAAGTCACAAACCCAGGAGCATACTTGAGAAATGCTTGGTTGAGACTCATCTCTCCTACTTTAGACATTTAAAAAAAAAAAAAAAAAAAAAAAAAAAAAAAAAAAAAAAAAAAAAAATTAGCCGAATCCAGGCTCAAAAATAGAGATGAAAAAGGGAAAAAAAATGCTTTTAGGATGTGGTGCACTTTCCCTGTCTTGATTGTCTGTTTTAGCAGATGGTTCTCCCCATAGCTCTGCCTCCATGGAGTACAACATCAGTGCACACAGCTCAGATGTGGACATGCACATTGTGCACTGACATTTAGTCAGATGAATCTAGTTTGTGATGACACCAATAATTTGTCGAGTTGCAGTCTAATCCTTATGAAAAAATGGGATCATTTCTGATCTGTTCAATGGGAGTGAGAGACATTAAACAGTTTTATCCTTGAGTTCTGAAGCAGTTTTAGAGTGACAAGAAAATACACAAACATACTCTTGTCTTTTGTTCCAGCAGAAATGAAAACAGGGAAGCCCTAGATAAGACACAGAAGGTTTTTACAATATACCCAGAGAGATGGAGGACAAAAAGAAAGCAGGGCAGTCATAAAACCAGAAGGAACTCCTTGTCACTTATTTATTCTATACAGCTTTATTATCTTGCAAAAGCGGACAGTGATCTTTTGTCTCAAGTCTCATCTGATTTCTCTAAGTCATTTAAAGGATAAAAATATTTTTCTCATTTCTGTTCCAGGGAAGAAAGAAAGAGGTCTAACACAGCTGGAAAAGCAGTTTGCTGCTACCACAGTTTATTGCAATGCCTCTTGCTCTGTGGTGTGGCAATTCTGATCACATGCACATTCCTACAGTATCACTCCACGTTAAACTCTGCCAGATTTACCTTCTGTTCAGTTTGCTCCTTCTAGGTTGTGTATTAAATATTGGCACAGTACTGTAAATGTTTCATTACCACCTGTCATAAAGTACAAATGGCTCCTTTCATCTCTAGCTTTGACAAAAACGATTAATGTAATATTTCCAGAAGATTTTCCTGTAGATCTGGGGGAATTGGAGGGTTGGTTGTAGGTCTTGGCATATTATTTCAAATGACAGCTAAGTACATTAAAAAGGAAATAATAGATGGCACTGATCCATGCATTGCAGTCATTTAGATGTTTTCTATTTTCAGGAACATGTGATCACAATTTCAAACTTATTTCTGACTGTTTAAACTAAACCTAAATATTGGTGTAATGGGGTGTACTGAGAAGCTGAAGTTGGCTGGATCAGGCCGGAGGCATTTTTCTGCTTTCCACATGGTTATGTATGTCAATACTTCTACTGTGAAAAGCGTGGCTGCCAGCACAGGAGAAGCTTAGAGGTTTTGGACAGGTACAGTTACAGTTTTGGTGGGAGCTGGAAAACAAGGAGATATTCAAAGCAGATTAATTTTAAAAGCTACAGGTTTAGTAGGCTCACGGCTTATTAAACTGGCAGAGCAGTGGTAGCCTCAGTGCTCTAGCACCTGCCCCAGGAGGAGACCTGGAACAAACCACTGCCCTGCAAGAAATCTCCATCATTTCTATTGGATGCAGATTTCATCTATGAAAAAGGAGTTCATCTATGAAGACTCTGATTACGAAGCAAAGGAAGGAAGGGTCCCCCTGTCAGCAGTGCTGGGCTGCTCAGACTCTGCCTTCTAATGCAGCAAAAGGGACAACCACTCATCGTCCCTGCAGCAGCTGAAGTCATCAGTCTTGCTGGGCAAAGCAGGAATTACTTTTTCTTACACATCCATTGCAGTTCAGTCCCCTTAGCACACACTAGCAACACACCCTGCGATAAATTTTGAATGAGAGATAGTGCAAAGCTTCAGAGAGCCTTCTGTTGCCACACAGAAACTTCCATGATAGATTGGTGTGATTTTTAAAGAGCAGTTTTGTGGTTCTTCTTCTGGAAACCATACTAGTAGCTAAATTACTAATTTCTTATGCACATTGTGCTTCATCATCTCAGCTTTCATCAGAGTAGTTACTTCTGTTTATTTGTATTTTAGTGATTGAATCAGCTATGCTCTGGCCGGCAGGGAAAATGTTTTGGTTTTTTTAGCCTTCATTTAGCAATGCAAATGGGCTTCCTATAATCATGTTTGTGAGAAAACACACACTACAATCAAGACCTCAATAATGACTGATATTAGCTATGCTCTATACATCAATGAAATTGGCTCAGAGTCACAAACTCCCTTTATTTGTCCTTTTTATTTGGAAAGGAGCAATGTATTTAATCAATTAAACCATTTTTTTCAAAATTGCCCGACTGTCCTCATGAGTCCTTCCAAATAATCAAAATTATAATATAGGGCAGAGAGCTTTGCTATTTGATGTTTGTGGGTTTCTTCAAGCCCATTATAAATAATAAAGCAAGCATATAAAAACTACTGTAACTTTCTATATCTGTTAAGAAAAGCACAACTGAGAACAATCATAAAATGCAAGTCCTAAAATGTATGCCCAAGAATACAGTTTTGTAAACCAGTGCCCTTTAAATGGAATTAGATTTAGCCACAGACACTTTTCATGGACAAAACTATGTTGGAACTAGTGCTCTTGAGAATTTTTTTTTCCTACTATCCATTTTTTTGATGTGTGCTATTATACAGCCCTGGAATTTTCCCACAGTTGTAATTTTGTACTTGAAAAATCCCTCTTGGAAGAGTACTATACAATTTAATTAGGAATTTTCCCCACAGTTTTGTAGTGACTATAATATTCTCCAGCCTCCGTGCAAAGGTATTGAGGCAATTTCGTTGTGTTTTAATTAGCAATGAGAGAATGCTCCAAGTCTGCTCTAAGTGTTGAGTCCTATCATGATAAATGCTATATCCACTCATTAAGGTAAGTCAGACACTCCTGCAATGAATTTACCATTTGAACTAGCATTGTAGGATAATACCTTGAAACCAGGGATAAAGTGGAAAAAGTGTTTGGGGTAGCAGGCAACAGTGAAATCAGCTTAACAAATGCAATGAGCACACATATGATGCAGATTTATGGATTATTTTCTACATTCAATTATGTTCAACATCTCCTTTATGGCCATAAATTTCCCAATTATATCCGAACTCTCAGGCATTATAATCTCGGAGAGTACAGGAAGGGCTGGCAGAAACTGCTGCAGTGACACCAGCAGCTGTGACCTGTGCCTCGTCCTCAGCCCTGCTCAGGCCAGCAGGAGCACACAAGGCTAATTCTGCTGAGCAGATCACTGCATCTGCCGAATCTATCTGCAGGCAGATGTGGAGAGCTCAAATGAAGTTTGTAAACATGATCAGAACTTTCAACAGAGAAAGAACCCCTTGTCAAGACCCTGTGTGGTTCTCCATAAATCCTGCCTTCCCCAATGTCTGGCAGGGCACTCACTGCTCCAAGTGTGGGGTGCAAACATCTGCATGTGAGCACTTCGGCAGAAAAAATCCGCCCCTGCTCAACAACATTCTGATTGGCACACAACAATTACTGCCCTTCCAAAGTCCAGCCAAACACCATCCCCAGACACATCCCCACCTCAAGGATGACCTGTCATCCAAAACACATGGCCTTCCACCCCTGTTACTGTTGAGTCACAAACTCCAGGAATTAAAGGTCTTGGAAATGCTTAGAGTCTGCTGAAGCCCCTCCAAGTCCACCGGAGTGTTTCAAAGTGTTTCCTGTAGCCAGCCTTCCTCTCACTTCAGTATTGAGCTTAATGTTCCATTTTCAGAGGTACACATTAATACTGAACAGCCAATAAAATAAAGTAAGGCTGCTTGTCTTGTGTTTTAACATGCATTTTAAAGAAATTTCTGAAATGTTTTCCCCATCTTATAGGCACAGCTATTTGAGTAAGTGTCATAGCTTCTATTTTTTTTTTGTAAATGGGAGGCATAACTACACAGTGTGGGCAGGGAAATCAGAGAAAATGTATGTAATTGACAGTGTGCTTTCAGACCTTAGCACTAACTTTCACTACCTTCTCATTATTTTCTTCAAGATAAAGTATTTATTAAAGCTTGTAGCAACAATATTGAATCCTACAGGTCAAACTGTGGGAGCTACATTTAAAAAATAATACCATTTCATATTATTATATTCTTTTATTCCACTTTTTCTTTTTATTTTGAAGACCAATAGGTCCAGACAATAAGCTTTTTCTGGATCCTTCATTACTTCGTATTTCCCTCACAGTAATTTGTCTCCTCTTTAAAAACAAACATTTCCCTGGCAACACACACCACAAACATATTTCTCTGTTTTTCCTTCACGGAATTTTCAGTTTTCCCACACAAATGAAGAATTCTGTGTCTCTAAGACATTATGCTGTCCCTCTCTGGGAAAATCTTTTGTGTGAATTATGCTGAGTGTATACAATTGCCCTATAAACTGTAAGTTTATGATGTGCGGCTGCATTATCTTATTTAAGGTACATGAAGTTGCTAGTACTTCACAATATCGTGTTTCATAATGCTGTAGGGTCTTGGGGAAAAGGGAGCTAAATTTTTTTTGGGGGGGGTGGGGCATTTGAGGTTTTGTTTGTTTGCTTGTTTGTTTTTGGTTTGGGGTTTTTTTGAGTGTATCTGTGCGCAACAGCCAAATGCACAGCAAAGCTCTGGGTATTTTATTGCACAGCTTTAGCATGCTTGTACTACAGCAATGTATTTAACTCCCTGAGTCTGCTCCTTCCCACCTTGAGTATGTCAATACTGATTTTCACCTTCCACTCCATAGTGCTGCCATTCTTCTTGGGAGGACCAAGGTTATTGGTTTACTGAGACAGTATCTATAGCAGGGACACAGCCCTGCTGTTCTTGAAGAGCATACATATGTATGAAGCAATTATTTGACTGTATTTTTCTCCTTGAAGAAGGAATATTTATTTGTACTAGCTGAGAAGACCAAATTAAATCTTCTGCATTTAGTACACTTCAAAAATAATTTTCTCACTTCCTATCAATCGTTTAAATCAGTTCATAAATGAATGTTATGAGATTTAAAAGGTCTTGAAGACTTTATTCTAAAACTCATTTCATTAAATAATGCAGACATCCTTCTGATCTTTTACACTGCCATATGCTCGTTATGTGGCATATACATATTAACCTATAATTAAAAGGGGTGGCTGTGAGTGATCGTTCATTTGCCCCATGTTCATCAACAACTTTGGAATATATATCCCTTTACAAATGACAAGCCACACTTACAGAAAAACATACATAGAATAACAGTTATAACATAGAAAACAGATTTTTCCTGTCCATGGATGGCAGCAGCCTCAATCTTCCAAGCTAAATAATGTGCTGAAGTATAATGAGACATAATGCAGACACATCTACAAGTGTGTTCAAAAATAAAATCTTACTTTCTCTCCAGGGATTTGAGAGCTGCAGTTTTCTTGCTAGAAAAGTAAGAAATGTATTTAAAGTGGGCTAGAGTGAAGGGAATGCTTCTAGGAGACAGAAAAAACACCCAGGCTCAGTATTTGGAATCTAAGAATTTTCTGTTGTTAAAATGTATCTTCCAAAATAAAGTATTTTTCTTGAAATAAGCCAGCCTTGCTGGCTTATATTAAGTGAAAAAAGTTTTTAAACACATTTGTGCTGCTCCAGCTACAGCTTATTGTTACTTGGATGTACTATATTAATAGCAAAAGAGGTTTTTGCAACAAGCTTGCACACGATGAGTTTTCTCTCGTGCTATCAGATAAATTTCTGTTTGCTTACATCTGAATTTAATGAAGGTTTTTTAAACTTCCCTTCTGCACCTCTCCATTTTTGCCCACTTTCAATGCCCAAGTGTTAAAAACCCTATTCCTCTCAAGAATTTTCACTTAACCCTGAACTGAGCATCTCTGCTTCCCACCATGTCTTGTCTTCAAGTAACATACCTTTTTATGATGTTTGATGACCGTTATTCTTTGTACTCCAAAGAAAGGTCTTCTTTAACTGTACTGTGTAGGAGAAGAGAATGCAGGTGACCTCACCCTGATAAGTAACAGCTGTGTTAATTACCCAATACAGCCCCGCCTCTGATGAAGTGATAAGTGTGATAAAAGGGAGGGGGTTAGCAGGTGGGAGGATAATCATGGAGAGAGAACCTCGATAATCATGAAGAAGAAAGACCTTGGGGAGGAAGAATCACTGCTGTAAGGTCAGTCTGAGTCTGAAAACATAGTCTAGCCAGGTAAAAGCCTGCAGTCAGAGTCTGCCAACTAATACCTGTAGTCAGAGTTTAGCAGGAAATAACCAGCAGCCAGAGGCTGCAAGGGAAACCAACAGCAGGAGCTTGCTGCAGCCAGGGTCAGTGAATAGTTGGCGTCAGGACGGCTGAGCTGTAAAGAGAAATACATCAGGACCCTTTTCATGCTGTGATAAATTAGGAGTCTATGTCTCAGCTCATTTGTGCCCTCTAATAAAAGGGCTGCTGCAGCAATGCTGGATGCCATTTCTGCTGTAGGATGTGAGATCATCTTTGGCAGTCCTTCCTAGAAACAAGCTTATCTGGGTCCTTCTGGATGTAGAATTATGAGGTAGCTCTAATGAGGGATTTGAGTGGTTAAAATAATTAAGTGCCATAAATTTAGATGTGTGAGGCACAGAGCCCAGGGAAATCCAGGACCACATGCTTAGAGCCTGCCCTCTTCTTTTATTTCACAGGGAAACCTCACAGCCCTGCAGGGCTCAAACAGTTTTGTCAGACATACAGAGCTCACTACTAACATGTCCTGGGCACTGGGACATGTCTGGAGGTCCTACCTTTCCTGAGGGAATGAGGTCTCCATCTAAGTCAGCTCTACAGCTGTCTTAGTGATAGTATACTCCTACACCAGCAATTACCAGGACAGCCTAATGCTGAGAAAATTAATCCAGAAAATTTAAAATCTTTTGTTTGAAACTTTCCAAAGCCAAGGGAAATTAAAATATGTCCTTCCAGGAGAGGTGGCCATGCAGTAAAAAGAAATGTGGTGGGTTTTTTGGTGGGTTTTTTTTGGTGTGTGTGGTTTTTTTGTGTGGTTTTTTGTTTTGTTTTCTTTCCCCAGTCTTTGAGGAATCCCAGATTATTCTACAAATCTTCAATTCACGGGAGAAATGCTACAAAAGCAATGTCCTTGTATAGAGAACTGTAAAGAAGAGCATAATGAGTGCTGTACACAACATAAAATTAAGGAAAAATCTCAAGTACATTCTGTTCAAGTATTGCATCTATATTACTTGCTCTCAAGATCAAATACAGGACAAAAAGTTATTCTAATCAGTATTCACATGAAAGTGTTCAAACTGTAACTCAGAATCCTGAGAGACTGGAATGCTTCTCACTTGCATCCTTTTAAAATGAGAATGAATTCCATTTTAGTGGTAGCTTTGATGTATTTCAGGCATTTTTTTTCCACATCAGTTAGAAGAAAATAATTTAATTCAACATATCTTGATATCTGTATGCTTTTGATTTGTCTTTCAGTAGACGACAAATATTTTCATAGATGGCAAACATTTTTTTAGGTAAGTCCAACCATTTTACGAAAGCACATTCAAAACATATCCCGAAATGAGGCTTGGTTTTGAATTTATATTATTCAAAACATTAACTGCATTGAATGATCCTTTTTGTTGGATAAAGAATATGGCATAGTGGATGGAGTGAGTGAGTGAGTGAGTTTGAAAATAGGTTTTTTAGCAACAAATACAACTGGCAAGAGCCTTCATTTACACTCATGCAGAATTTTGTTTTGCTAAAAGAACAGCAGTGTGTCAGAGGGAAGATAGGGTATATAAGGCTAAGAAAATTCATTTTGTTTGCTGCAAAAACATATTGGCAAGTAAACGCAATTCAGCTAGCCTGTGAGAAAATTTAGAGCAAAAAGAGGAACACGCAGTGACCCAAAATAAGGAGCACTATGTCCTTTTTCTTTTATCAAGAACTCATGTTACTGAAAAGGTCTTTCTACTGTAAAGGAAGCAAGAGAAGTCACTAGTGCTATTATAGATCCATTTCCATTGGAAAATCAAAGCAGCAACATAAAAGCAAGTGTCAGCTGAAACATTTTCCTCTACTTTCAAGGTAAAAGGTAAAAGCTGCTGAATGAAAAGCTATCAAAATTTTTTTCGTCTGACATGTTGATGGTAATTGTCCTGGCTGATATTAACCTCATTAAATAGCCATCAGTGCCTGCTAGAAAGGGGGAGAGTCCCTTCCCACAATCCATCTGAAGGAAAGATGGCCAGTAATGAAAAATTCAAGTCTTTTATTTTCTGCTAAGCATGAACAGAGGCATTGACAATCTAAATATGAACAAATGTATAAAAAATATCACTTATACTGGAAATAGTTTTGGTCTCTTGTCTACCACTTCATATTTTAACCACACAGTGATTGATGTTCTATCCAAGTCTGGTATGTGACTCAAATTAATTTATTTTCAAGAGACAGAGCTTTCTCCATTCACCCCTTACTGAGAAGGAGGATAGAGAACTGTATTTTGCTGTACTTCTCTTTAAGGAATCTGGATTCAATTTAACACCTTTCTCACCTGCTGTCCCCAACACAGCAAACTGATGCAAAGAAATCATCACAGCACAGTTTGGGCTTCTTTACAAAGGCACAGTCCAACACACACGTCACTTGAGCACAACCCCAAGTTAACACTGTCTAAAGATTTGTGTAAAATCCAGGCCAAGAGAACACTTCCCTCTGTCCATGCTTAATGGCCTTTCTTAGAGACTGGGTTAGACTGTCCTAAGGCAGAGGAGAGCACCAAAAAATTCCTCACTTTATGTGAGGTTCCTGATCATGGAGTTGAAAGGGAAACACCATCTTTACTTTGGAAGAAAGGCTTTAAAAGGAAAGGTCTCACCTGCATGGTAGAAATGCCTACCTGCATCCCAGTGCCACAGACCTTGAATGAGAAACATATATTCAAGGGGTCCTGAGGCCATCAGAGCCTGTGGAACGCATTCACTGCTCAGATGAAGTTCTCTGAAGCACTCCCATACTACAGAAATGTCAGGGGTATGCATTGGTTTTGAAGAAAAAAAGCAGGAAAGAAATGAGGCTTGCTCATCTTTGATTCCATTATCTGTCAAGACTGGATGTTCCTTGTTTTCCCTTTATTTATTTAGTGTTATGTATTATTTCAATAGCTACTATCTGGTCTCAAAAACCCCAACAGAAACAGAAATTTGTAAAAACCAGCAATTCCCAGACTGTAAATGTTATGGGACTTTGGTACTCTGCAACAGAACAACATTCCACTTCATTAATGTATACTGCTGGGAAAGAGAAACTACGAGCGAAACCAGAGCCCTGTGTCCTGTCCAAGGCAGCAGCTGTAACAACAAAACTACACTTGCAAAATCCCACAGAACTATTGCACAATAAGGTGTGAGAGTCCTCTGTATTGTGAAAATGAGCAGTTGATAGACAGTGATTTGGAGCAATTTTCTCCTGTGTAATCAGCAGCCACTTCACCACAGAGGCAGGATGCGGTTGTGGCTGTGCCTCTGCTCCGGGAGAAGTGGCTCCACAGGCAGCTGGGAGAAGGGATCAGGCACCCAGCTTTGATGTGACAGGAAATGAGCACTGTGCTGGCTGATGACATCAGACACTAAGTAAAGCAGGAGTACAGGATTTTTCATTCTCATACTCTTCTAATCAATGTCTGGATTCAGCAGGAAGAGAAGTGAAAGAAATCCTAATTTTCTAATCTTCCTTCAAGGTGATTTCATAAGGTTTAAAGTATAAGTATTGATAGTCTTTTAAGTATATCCATGGTAAGATTAACTTCTTACAGTCCTATATTTTATACAAGTATTCAGCACTTGTCTTCCTCTAATTTTGATTCCATTTCTGAAAAGGTATTCCACCTTTTAATCTCGCTTTATTGAATAGTTTTATCAAAGGCGAGACATCCACGTGGAAAGTAGCCCACAAGGAGGAGACACTCCTTGCTAGGATGCTGCCAGTGTTTCAGTGGACATTGAAGTGGACAGTTCCATGACCAGATAATTGTAATGTCTCAGCTGGAATTCAGGAGCAAGCATGGGAGATTCTTGTTTCTGAACACAATATGCTCCCTTGTAACAGGAGCCCCACCAGCAAGCACACAAATACGTGTAGCAGTGTGCAGCAGATTCTGCACATAAATGCTTCAAGGAAAACAATAAGGAAAAGATGAGGGTAGGGATAAAGCCAAGTCTTACACCTATAGCTTCAGAAATCATCTATTGCTTTTGCACAGAGCAGCCCTGTGAAATGAGCTGTGGGTGTAGTCCCATTGTACCTGTTGGGGATGTCTGGTGAGCAGAAAATGTGTGAGCTTAAGGGATATGTCAAACTTAACAAGTGAATGGTAATTAACAAAAGTAAGATCTGTCTTCTCTTCAGGGTATGGCTTGAAATAAAAAAAGTGAGCTGACACTTAATGAAAAAAACAAAAACAAAACACGGTGTAGGGACTGCAATCCAGGAGGGCAAGGGAAGCAAAGCCCAGAAGAGATCCAGTGTTTCTGAGCTCCTCCTCTCCCAGGTGGGCTGATGCTGGACCCCACCAGCACACACACTGCTTGGGTGGGGGAAGCGTCATTCCCCAGCTCCTGCTTCCTTAACACAGGGGGGAATAGCAGGGAATGACTCTGCAAAGCCAGGCATCTTGGATTTGATTACTAATGGTTTATTCTGACATTACACTGTCACTGTCAGCCAATATTAATAACACCTTCTTATCTGTGTGCCCGATAATTAATTGTTCTGATTTCCTGAGTTTCAAAGAATTCTCGTCCTTTGTTCGGTTACACTTGGAAATTCAGCTACAAAGGAATTGTTAAGCTCCTTGGAAAAGGTTGATGATTAAGAAGTAGTTTTATTTTTAGTGATTTCCTGGGGTCATTTAAGATAGTATAGAATGTTTTGTTGGAATTACACATGCCTGCTAATCTCAGCAAAGGGAACAGATGGAGTATTGAACTCTCAGATATGTAGGTTTTTAGTGCACGTGGACACAGCTCTCAAGTCCTTCCACATATTCTAAAGTCTTTAGACTTGCCTAGATCAGATAGTATTTCTAGTCTTTGGCTTTCTTCTAAACTGCATAAATGGAAGCTGAAAGCAATGACAAAAAAAATATTTTATTCTCCTGTGTTGTTAATGTCAAGACATTGTTTATTCTTTTTGATTCTTCCTTTTAAAATCCTACCCTTTTCATGTTACCATTTTTCTTATGTCTCCCTTCCAAACAATACAGCTGTGTGGCTGCTGACTTTTACTCCTGGCTTATCAGGGTCAACAGGACCCTAATACCTTCTTCTGGAACTGCTCTCTTTAGATGGAATTGAAATTCAGCTGTCATTGAAGATCTTTTGGTGTTTACATCAGAAGAAGGGAGTAAGGCTGTAGAGAAAATTGTAATCCTTTTGAAATGCATAAAAGTTTTACCACTGAATTCCCATGGAACCAGGATTTCACTCTCCCTAGTGGAGAAACTGTGTTGTGTCCTAGTGACCTCCTCCCTGAAGTCTGAGAGCCCTGGAATGGTCACGGTATTCCCTGGAGAGAGTGACTTACAGCGCCTGCTGGAAATTGGGAACAGGGAAGGATGTCCAGGTAAGGCTCACCTGGAGATCTGACACATAAGAAGCCAGAGCCCTTTTAGAACTCAGTTTTAGGAGTACAAAGCCCTTTGTTGCTTCAGGTCCAGCTGCTGGTGGTCGGAGAGAAGCTGGTCACCTACACGGAGAGGCTACACAGCATCTCCATTTCACACTGTGAAAATCTGGTCCAAACACCACTTGTGAAATTCAATTGCGTGTAATTTGAAATTGCACTTCCTATGAGATAAAGACTTTTTATCAATTATGATGTGTCTGCTATAGGACTCTTATCTAGCTAATACATTATGTTTATGCTCCATCAGAGTTATGTGGTAGATGGAAAAAAATCAGATGAGTTATGAGTCAAAAATTCAGGTTATGCTGAGCATGAATCCCAAGCAGAACCAAGAGTCAGTGTCATCACTGGGCTAGTTTTTTCTGGGAGTGGATTCTATCAGAGAATGTCATTATATTTTTTATTGCATCTTCTCTAAAAACTTCTTGGAATAGTTAATTATCAAAATTGTTCTTGAAATTTAAATAAATGTGTCATATTTTAATAATATTCATCCTTAGGCTTCACTGAAATTAATTCTGCATTCATATTTTATTTCCTAGCAATAAAATTCACAATTTTTTTCACTATAAATAGAGATGAAAAGGTGGGAGTGAAAACCAGCTACAGAATGTGCAGCAGCCTATGGCAGATATAGTGGTTCTGAATTAAATCTCTGTATTTTAGTGGAAATTCCAAGTATACTATTGCTCAGAAAATTCATAGAAAAATACTGGCAGATTCCGAAATCAAAATTTCTCAGAAAAAAAAAGATCATTTATACTTTTTAACTAGTAATTTTCATAATTCCTTATTCTTTTTGTTGAAGAAAAAACTTGGGTATTTTTTTTGGGGAAGAAGGAAAATCAAACCTAGGCAATGTTAAACTTTTTTTTTGCAGAGTTTTTCAAAATTAAAAACAAAAAGTTAATGAAGCAGAAGAATATACTATAGTATGTAAACTAGAGTTAGAAAGTTTTACTAATTTCACTGTGTAATCTCAATAGTTACAAAACTCCAACTCTTTTAAAATTATTGTACATATTTAGCGTGCTGAGATTTAACTGCTTTGTTGCTTACAATGGTCCATAGGTCCTATAAGCACCTACACTTCTGAAAAAATAGGCTTATTTTCTGTCTTTCACTCCTTCAGGCTCCATCTCAGCCAGCTGATGACAGTAATAGCTGGTATTGTGATACAGTGTCAGGGGCTGTGTTGCACAAAACCCCACAACAGACCTGGGGAAAAGATCTGGTATTAGACAGTCATCAGCTAAACTGTTTGTACAGAGGGTGCATGAGAGCAGCTAAACAGTCCTTCAAGTACTTAAGATGCCCTTTTTTTTTTTTTTCCCCCAACTGCAAAATACCCTTCCCTTTAGAATGTAATAAAAGGAAGGTCAGAAATATCTCCAAAACTCGTTTTGGTGTTGTGTTCTGTATCATGTAGTCTCCTCTAGAGATGCCACCCAAATCTGCTCCACTGCTGACCTTGCTTAGGTCAATGCAGCCTCAGCCCAAGCTGGCCTGACAGAGAACACAATTCTTGTTATCAACATATTTAGTGCTAAGAGGGGAAAATTTTGGATGTCAATTATCTTTCCTCCGGGTCATATTCATCTGGAAGTTTGTTGCTGTTCCTTTTTGATCCTCCAATTGTTGTTAAATGACACGTGGTTTCAGCCATTTCCCCATATTTTATGGGGACCTTGGAATAAAGGAAAGGGAAAATCAACTTCTAGTTTCAGAGAAAATCAGGAAAAAGTCTTGGTTGTTCAGCCCAGGAACTTAAGTCTACATGGGATAAACAGAAAAATAAAAGATGCAAGACTTACACCAAGTAGTCTGTGTCAAAGCTAAATGAAATTACCACTCAGAAAAATTTGGAATTTGGGGACCTGGAAAAAGTAGAGAATGACAGAAATAAAACATGTAGACCTGGAGATTGAGTCCTCAGATCATGGTTTTAAAATAAGCCTAACCTAACTGAATTAGTCACTTATTCAAATTAATTGAAGGACTGAAATTAATTTCCTGCTATAATAGATTTTGTAATAGCTTCCGCTGAACAATTTATTTGCTCTGTTTGAGGTTTTTATGCAATTGATTGATTAGTGAAAACATTTTCAGTTTAACAGTAAATATCTGTAGTGTCTCGAATGATTTAATAGCCAAAGAATTCAGTGCTAATTTACTATGAGACCAAGAAAGACAGAAAAATGTTGTGTTTCATTTGTTGGCAGTTGCTATGGCTGAGTTCTATAAACACAGGGGCCAGCATCTCTCCAGGAACAGTGGTGGCAGTCAGAACACTCATCTGTGCCAGGTCCTTCAGACTGGCTGACAAAACAAACTGTGCTTCAAAAAGGCTAGAGCCCAAATCCTCTGAACTGAATGAAAAACCTCCCAATGTCATTAGGAAATCTGGAACTGGAGTCTTTGTTTCACTGTTAGATTTCAGGCAATGTCTGTGGACTATCAAATTCCAGAAGGCAGTAATTCTCGGTAAACACTGATTTTGTTTCATTAGGACCATTTTTGTTCAGGATTCGCTCTCCCTAGATTTTAGCACAACAAATGGCCATAAATGTGGTTTGGGTTAAATTAGTTCTGTCCTACTCTTGAAAATACATGGGCTGCATCATCTAAACCCACAGTGCCATTTAACAGCAATAAGTGCTCTGCTGAGAGTTATGATCTCTCTGTCCGTGATTGCTACTATTTCTAGGAAGTTCTGAGTATTTTGTTTGACTGTTTGAGCAAAATTCATGCAGGAATCCATCATTCTTGCTCATATTCTGCATTGTTTGTGCTTCTCTGAAACAGCATCCAATTTTTAAAAGGAATTCAAGATCATGTCTATGCTACTAAAATTTTTATCACTGAATATAAATGCAGGAATGGATTATTCAATTGAATCAGGAAGAAAAAAGGATAAAATAAGTAAATTTACAGTAAACTTGTGGGATATGTTGGGCAAAGTTCACGATATTTTACAAACTACATTCAGTATCCCAGAAAAAATAAATTGATTACCCTGAAAAGAAAATAAGCCACAACAAGAGCTTGGAAAATAAACATTTCTCTTTTTGCAAAACCAAAATCATAGAACTATGGAATAGTTTGGGTTGGAAGGGACGTTTTAAATTCATTTGCTCAATGAGAAAAGCTCATCCTCCAATGAGCAAGGACATCTTTAACTAGATCAAGAGGTAGCTAAAAGCCTTATCCAAAATAAGAGTTAAAATAAGAACAGGAGGACAACTACTCTATGACATTTCTTGATTGCATTTAAACCTCAATTTTACATTGGTTGTTGTCACAGGAAACAAATGGTTGGAGGAATATTTATCAATGGAGAAAACCTGTAACAAACTTAGGATATGTAAACAGAGCAAAGTACTGTAGCTTACCCTAACAGATCTACTTCAAGAAAAGAAAATACCAGTCTGATATTATCAATGGTTTTTGTTCCCACAGAAAATGAATCACTGCTCCTTCATGCACTGATTTCTCATTTTGGAAACTGCACTTTCTAACTGATTGCAAATATTAAGCAGAACATATATTCCAAGTGCCAAAATATTTTAATAATACATCATCTTAGAGATGTAGGTGTATGAGTGAATTCTGACAAGTGAGAACACTCATGAAAACTGCAGAGATATTGAAAAAGAGGGAGAAGGATGGTCCAGAGGTGACGATAATGAGCTGTTATTCTGTTCTGGGCCCTGCCACAGTTTCCTGCTTTGACCTTTAGCAAACAGTTTTGTCATCAGCTTCCTCAGGTGCTAAACCAGCCCTCGAATGTCTCAGCTCTCCCTCCATACAAGAAGAATGATCCTCCTCTAGAAAGCAGCTGTGATGATGCATTGTCAGAGGTTCAGACACTGCAGTGATAAGCACTGTACAAAAACAAAATATAGCGAGATAACACTTGTACTGTCAGCCACCAAACCATGAGGAGGTGTTTTTCAAAGTGACATTTTCCTATTATTTACTCTAAAAATAGGAAACTTTCACTTTTCTCTTCGACTGTACAACAGTTGTACAGTAAGATAATAAACACAACTTTGAAAGCAGACAGACACAAGTAAATGTGTAAACCCTGAGTGATGTCACACGGTGCTCAGATTCATACTCAGACTTTTGCTTTGGCGTCCACGTGTGCTGAGGAGGATTGTGGCTCCAAGAGAACAGCTCTGGCCAGAGTAGGAGACAAAGACAGACAGACTGCAGAAAAGATTCACTTTGAAGCAACTTGGCACACTTATTTATGTCCTATGTAAACCCCCGTTCATATAAAACAAACAAAATTCTGTTCTGCTTAGGAAATACACCTGTGGATCTCATTGCCAAAGGGTGCTGTAGGTACCTACATTGCATGGATACAAGTGTGGGGAAATAGAGGAAAGACAAACCCACTGAAAACACAGAAAACACATCACATTGTCAGACTTAAACTAGCAGCACACTGGGAAAGGATGAGACCTGCTCACCCAATTCTTGGTTTTGCTTTAGCACCAACATATGCTATCACTGGGGGCACGACACTGACTTGAAAAGACTTTCAGATGGACCATTTAAAGCCTTTCTTAAGGTATTTCAGGATAAACTTCCAAGGCACACACAGAGACTTTCCTGTTGCCAAGACCAAACCCCCTTGGCTCCAAGGAGATCATTCGTGGTGTTGTGGTTGGGCTGCACCACCGAGGCCAAGAGGCCTTCATTCCCTTTGACTGATGTTCTGCTCTTTCTCCTCTAATACAGAAACCCCCATTTATGAAGCCATCCTTTCCTTTGAAATAAGGACACATTTTTTAAAGTAATCAATAGGAAACAGTCTGGATTTTAGAATAAGTAGGATTATCCAGTGATGTAAATATCCTCGTCACAGACAAAAATGCTGCCAGGTTACATCAGAACAAATGCACATATCACACAACCTCTCCTGAGCTGAATTTCTCGAGGTATCAGATTTACCTCAGGAGAGAGGATAAAATATATACAACCTAAGTCCACTGATGGTACTAACTAGAGAGACAACACTGCCATCAGCCCACAAATGGAGAAATAGTAGAGAATTACAAAGAAGATGTACAGCTGTCAGAAACACAAGCTCTTGCTGTTAGTGGTGAAATGAATTCATTATTAAAATAACCGAATTTGTCCCCAGATTTACAAACATTGCTAAGTACAGCATCTCTCGTGTTACTCTGCACATGCATATTCTGAGTTTATAAAAAACTTGAGAAGTGTTATAAAAAGGCCTGCAGACCTTTCTTTCACATTGCATTTATTCTGCATCTTCTCAAGGCAAAACCAAGCACACATTCTCAGCTGAGGTGCACTGTGTTAATTTTGATAGAGCAAATAGATCCAGACAGACAAAGATGCCAACACGTACAAGTACTAGCCAAGGTTCAGAGGAATGAATGCAGACACCTTGATATGAGCACCATAGCAACAGCCTCCAGTAAATCTTTTTAACCCTCTCTTAAGGATATAAAGGGGGAGAAGAAAACTCTTAAAGCGTTTGAAAGGTGAAAGCCAAAGTGAAATTAAATCTAACAATGCCATTTACCTTTTTCCCTTTGCCTTTACAGTGGAACACTATTGAATAAAAAATACATTTATTTGTCACTCTTTTTAAGAGCATTAAAGCATTTAGCTGTCTCTTCTGCAAAAAGAGAGGAACTAGAATTGTCACTGCTCTTTGAGGCCATTTATGCTTTCCAAAGCACAAAATGGGAGCAGACAAAAAAGTAACAGAGATGCTCAGTTCCTGTCCAGACCTGATAAATCTCAGACTAGGGGAGGACTGCAGAGAGAGCTGCTTTTGCTGCCTCTCTGGCTGTGCAGCTGCTAAAGATACATGGCTTTTTTATTTTTTTATTTTTATTTTTCTCCTTTTATTTCTTTTTTCATTTCAATTTTCTTTTCCCCTTCCCTTCCCTTCCCTTCCCTTCCCTTCCCTTCCCTTCCCTTCCCTTCCCTTCCCTTCCCTTCCCTTCCCTTCCCTTCCCTTCCCTTCCCTTCCCTTCCCTTCCCTTCCCTTCCCTTCCCCTTCTTTCTTGTTTTTATTTCTCTTTCCTTCTTTTTCTCTTTTTTCCCCCCCACTCTTTCCTAGAAGGAATCCAATGGAGATGGATGCTGCCAGCAGGGACCAGTGCAGGGAAGGGATGGGATGTGAAATAGGGATGATGCAGCTAAAGCAGAGATCCAGGGCAGGGGCCAGGGTGCAGGTGATGGAGCACAGCCTCAAACACACCCTGCCTGTTTCAGTCACCACTGAGGAGCAAAATGATGGTGTGGAGATGTAGCCCAGTGGGGATCACCAAATACATCCCACAGATGGGCTTGTTTTTGTCAGTCCACCTGTCTTCTTCACATCACCAAGGGTTCTGGACCGAGGGAGGGAACTGAGACAGGGAACAATATGTTTTCTCAATTTTTCTGTCTGTTAAGCCTGAACCAGAGCTTGATATTTTTTTCATGTTTTCTTCCAGGTAACTTTTGATCTTAGTTGGAGCAGTAGCCTTTTGTTTTTTTCTGACAAGTTCAGAAGTTGATACTGCTTGCAGGAACATTTATAGAAAAAGGACTCACAATTCAGCCAGCTTAGGTTTTAAGTCTCTCTAAGTCTCCTCTTTCCAGAAACCCCTTTTGTCTCACTTTGGCGGCATGCACAGCCCAGCAGTGAAACGCAATGCAAATGCCAAAGGTTGTGCTTTTCCCCCTTGCCAAGTCAGTGAGCCCTGCACAGAGCACAGCACAATGAATACAGCCCTGAGCAACAGCCTCAGGGTTGCAAGCAGACCTATTTTGAATTAAAACACTCGGAGTTTGAGCAAATGCTACTTTTGTGATCTTTCTGGAAAGTAATCAAGATTTGATTGAAGAAAAGGCAACCAGAATAGCTGTTTTTCTACTATCAACCACAACAACAATGACGCTCAGACAAAACCTGAAGTGACGAATCCAGAGCAATGCGAGCAGTGACTCTGAACCCAGCCCCTTCTGCGCCAGTGATTGCTTCTGCCAGGCCAGGACATTCATTGGTATTCAGGAGCTGCTGCTTGAGCTTCAGGAGGGCTGTGTCCACACACATATTTTTCAAGCTGTTATACTCCCTGCATGCTGATTGTAACCCTTCCTGATGAGTCTATCCATGCTCCTGAATTTTAAATCTGACATTATATTCATTTAACCTCATGGCAACGTGAATGGGTTTCTATCCACCGAAAAGACACTGGCATCTCATCCCTCTCTCTTTCTCCACACACATTTCACTGAAATAGTAGGGGTAGAATTGGCTGGATAGCCCTTAACTCCACACAGCGTACTTTGCAATCATATTCTTCTTTTAAGTGATTTCTTTCTCAATAAAATTGAAAATAAAGTGCTTTTGAAATGAAAATTATTCTCAAGAAATAACTGAAAGTCTCAGAAATAAAGGTATTTCTTAAATGACGACTCTGCATTATCTGAAGTGAAAGACTTTCAGTCCCTCGTTCAAACTGCTGCAAGTTCAAGAAATGCATTCTGCTGTTTTATCCCCTCATTGTTCTCACAGTCCTCCGTGTTTAGGGCACTTGTGAAACAGCATCAGCTGTTCTTCACCCCTCACTGGGAAGCGATGGCATCATCAACTCCTAAGCAATGTTCATGGAATAAATGCCACGTGGTAGCATCTGCTGGAAAGACCACTGTCTCTTTCCTTAAATCTAGTTACTCTGTGCTTCATTTCCTCCTCTGTGAAATGATAGTAGTGGCATATGCTTACCATTTTTAATCAAAACAAATGCTGGAGGGATGGAAATATTGAGAAGTCCATATTGCTAACACACAGTTGTTTTAAAAAAAGGATAAGAATCACTGAAAGTGAGTAAAAGAAAGATGGAAATTGTGTTTTGATGTACTTGCCCACAGTGTGCAGCACTAGGTTGGTAGCTGTCATTCCACCTGCAATTCCTTATGCCCTGCAAGGCTGCTCAGTGTTACCAGACAGCAGTTAAAATTATACATTTTAGCTGTGGTGGGAATCAAATGGAATGAAAATTCCCCAGTCACTGGGATGGTACGCAAGGATGAATAGAGCAGACACGGATTTCAGGTTTAGGGATTTGTTTCCAGTTAAAATGCAGGAAGTATGGACAGATGTATTTATTTGTTGTACTTACATGTTTGTGAAAAATGCATATATATGGCTCTACGCAAGATATTTACTATATGTATTATGTTGTATTAATTGTTAATGTTGTATTAATAGTTTGATAGTATGGTAAATGTAGTTTTGTAGTTAAAATGTAGTTTTTATGTACCAACCACAGGAAAACGTAAATCTTTCGGAGAAAAAAAAAAAAAAGGATTTGCTGCTTCCTTATCAGAAGAGACCAACTCCTCCTGCCTCTCTCAGCCTTGAGGATGCCACAGAGATTAAAGAAGAAAAAAAGTGATATTAACCAGAGACAATTCTTTGTTTGAATGGAATTTATGCATCATGTATGAAATGTATGAATATTCAACAGGCTATTGCTTTTAAGAGATAATCCTTTGTTAACAGGGTCCTTCTCCGGAGCATTTTGCTTGGGGAAGCACCCAGACGTCTGAAATTTTGGTTTTTTATTGTCTCATATTGTCCTAACTCTAATTGTTCAATTTTTTTACTCTAATTCTATTTTTATAACCATCTTATTTACTATTAAACTTTTAAAATTTTAAAACAAGTGATTGGCATTTTTCACATGTTTATGCTAAAACAGAAAGAGAATTTTTTAAAAACCAACAATATAGCAGAAATATATGAATCAACAAAAGAGCTTCAAGGGGTATCAATTAGGAGACATCTGTTAGCATTGGTGAATCTGTGCTCAAGATCTGGCTCCAAGCAAAACTTCGACAGACGTAATATTACACCAGTGTTTCACCAAGTACATCCACATTCTTAGTTTGCTGGGTTTTTAATTCAAGCACTACAAAAAACTAAGGGAAAAAAAAAAAAAACCCAAACCATAATATTTCCTGTTGGGACTGACAGAAAAATATGATCAACGCTTAATTTCTATAATGCAATTGCATGGCACATGAGTAACTATTTGCATTTCAGCTCAGAGCAGCAGCATTTCCTGCACACCACGACATCATCCTCAACCAGAGGGAGCAGATTTCTTGTGTCTTTTCAGCAACAGAGCCGTGCACTCAGTCCCAGAAAAATCTGTCTCCAAGATAGCCTTGCAGGCTCTGTAGATATTAACTGTCATGAGTCTAAAGATTTGTTGGTGTTCATTCTGATTAACACAATCTCAATTGCCTCAATCTCTTTCAGCAATAAAGCCAAGGCTCTCTCACAGCACGGTGAGTTACAGCGGAGCGTGGCAGCATCCTGAACATATTGACCTCATAATATTCTTCAGTCTCCTGTAAAGTGTCTGCACCTGACTCCCCCAGGGCTCAGCCCCAGTCCTCACTCACAGAAGCTGGAGAAGGAGCAAGAGCTGGTGGGCATGAAAACTGGCAGCAATAAGTTAAATGCTTTCATCAAAAACGTATTTGTCAGTGAAACAGTGCCAAAATTCAACTGTTTGCCAGAAATTTTTCATTCCCACGAAAATCTTGTAATGATGGTTATAAAGGGATAGGCTAAAGCATTGCTCAACACCAGCAGGTAAAGAGCACAGGAGTTCCTCAGTTTCCCTTCAGTCTGACTGCCCCAAGGGTCCAGAACAAGTCCAATGCAAAGCCCAGATGACTCTGTTGCCTCACTTTCTCTCCACCCACTGAAATTCAGGCACTTGAATTACTGGATTTTCAGACTTCAGACAACTACATTAGAGATTTTGGAGGATTTAGACAGTGTAAATGCTACCTCTCTGGCAGTAACATAACTCAGCCTGGTGGCGGGGAACACCTCTGCTTTCAAGCTTACAGTGAGTGCCTCCATCCATACAGACAGGAGAGACCAATCAAGTTGCATCTTCACTTGATTTCTAGGACTTTTTTATATACATTTGACTGTTTCTGGAGGATGAAACATTAAAATATCTTGTTTTAAAAACATTTACCTTGCAAAGCCCTGATGACTCATTAGGAAGGGATTAGAAAGTAAAAAAACCCCAACCCTTAACTAAGAAAGTAGCGGTGCATCTATGATTCCTCTAGCAAGTGTGATCTGTATCAGGCAGTCAGCAATGCCCTGGCCAGCCCAGCCCCTCAAGTAATCACACACAAAATGCTGCTCCTGGAGCAGCACACAGCTGGGGAGCCTCCACTGAGCAACCCTCACCTCATTTCTAGATGACAAACATGTTTCAGGATCAATCAGACACCAAGCTGTGTAGTGCCACTGAGACTGGACTACTTTGGGACCACTGGGACATAACTGCAAATAAAAAATTAGTTAACTGTGGAAAATACCAGTTCAAGGCTTCTGAAATGTAGGTGTCTTAAGAGAAGAACTCACTGAAGATCATGTTTTGGATGTTGGATCCCTAAATACATATCCTATTATTAGTACTAATACAAGGTCACAATTGTGGATTTAGCCATTACGAACTGGTTTAAAATGAACAACTCTTTTATCCAAGCATTTTGTAATATGTTTTGCCTCTGGTTAAAAAAAAGAAAAGAAAAGAAAAGAAAAGAAAAGAAAAGAAAAGAAAAGAAAAGAAAAGAAAAGAAAAGAAAAGAAAAGAAAAGAAAAGAAAAGAAAAGAAAAGAAAAGAAAAGAAAAGAAAAGAAAAGAAAAGAAAGAAAAGAAAAGAAAAGAAAAGAAAAGAAAAGAAAAGAAAAGAAAAGAAAAGAAAAGAAAAGGGTCCTATTTAAATAAAATCAGGGAACAGGGAAAAAGATTTTCAGTTATTTAAAAGAATTGAGTAAGAGGAAAAAGGAAAGTGGAAACAAACCAGCCCAAATGCTTTTATTTTGTTTAATATGTGCTAAACAAGTTTTGTTTTTAAATGAAAGACATTCCTTCATTATAAACATTAACCAGACCATACTTGTCTGAAATTGTTCCCACAGCAACTGCAGCCAAGAGCTGAAAAGTTCTGATTTTGGTTGAAAAACTACTCAATAGAAGTAAAGCTCCTCTGCTTTGCCCAAATATATTTGTTAATCTCATAAAACAGAGTTGTCCTCTCTCCTAACTATGATGTCTGTGTCTTTTCTGCAAAGAGGTTCTGAGATGCACAATGAAAATGCCTTGCAGAAGCCATACATGGCAAAAAGGTCCAAGAGAAGGAGAAACCATCCCAGGGTGGTGCCTGTACCTGTCCCTGTCTCTCAGTTATGAGGAAAACCATGACATTTAGCTTCGATTAGACACCATGATATTTAGGTGGTCAAAATACAGCAAAACAAATGGCAGCACACACCCTGAGCCCAGAGCATGCTCTGACAGCCAGAACATGCTAGCAGGATTTTGTGCCACACTGAATTACTCTCCAGAGGTATGTGACACTGAATCACTGTCTGCAGGGGTTGTATTAATGAATCCCTGACATCCTTATTCATGTAAATAGAATCACATTTAAGGAACTATTCACATGCGTAAAAATCAGAAGAGCCAGGAAGATGCCCAGTCATTTCTGCAGGATTTTTTTCTCCCCAAAATTTTTAGAGTTTTTCATATCATAATTTTCTTATCAGATGTCCTTAGCAAATATTCTTCCAAATGAAGTGCTGTCTTCATACACTTCAATTAGGAAGAAAACCTCTCAGACACAAAGGCATCAATACAGTTACTCTAAGTAATTTCATAACCTCATTGTATTCCTTTCACAGTCTGTGCTTGGTATAAGAAATTAACTTTACTCTTAATAGCAACACACAAGATGCATTCAAAGATCTTTGTCAGCACATGCACTATTAGTGCTACAGATTCCTGCTTTGCATCAAAAACCCACAGGAAATCTGCTGAATCCACAGCTTTTCTATGCCTGCTTTGGAGAAGACAGCTCACAAATCCCCTTTCCACCACTGCACTGCCATTTGGGAGTGAATTTCCATGAACGGTCGTATTGCATATTCAACAGCTGGCTGCAAACGGCCTTATTCCACTGCTGGTAGGATTTTTCTTGTTGTTCTATTTACAAGTGAAATGAAGTGAATTGGGGCCTCGGTTCCCAGATCTTTATTCATCCACCACTGAGATTCACACAGGCTCTTGTTTAACCCTGGCATGACAGAAAACTAAAACTGAATTAAAGGAGTTGACAAAAAAGCCCAGAGCTTTTCTCAGGTTTTTGGATCCCAGTAGATGTGACAAATTGTCACATCTCAATTCAAAAGGACAGAGACTTTGGAGGGCAAGGTAGGAGCTGATCCGCAGGGAATCACTTCATCCTGGGTGCTCTCTGAGCAGAGCTGACACAGAGTGACTGGGTTTGCAGACACCCAAGGTAAAACCCAATGCTATAAGCACTTCTCAGCACTCACACAGCTGGGGCTATGTTCAGAGATTGCAAAGTAAACCTACATTTATATATTGTCTTGTAGACCTTATTCAAACAAACAAACCAAAACAAAACCCAAAACAAACAAACAAAAAGCCCCCACAAAACAAAACCAAACACCTCCCCAAAGATTACCTACTTCAACTGGGAACACACAGAGTTTCTAGAAAGCTCCGGACTTCACAAGCTGCTGCACAGAGCCATTCTCCTCACACAAGGGAGCAGCACATCATTCCAGCTCTTGTCTGAAACCCAGACATGGGACTGAAATCAGCCCATGGAACCCAGCACTTTTTTTTTCCACTATGTATGCATCTAGGAACATATTCTACAAAAAGTACTACAGCCCTTCAAAAAGACATTCATGTTAAGAGCATGCTGGTTTGTTACATAAATAAGGTGAAAAGTCAGTAAACAGAATTGTGAATCTAATTTAATCAAATTGGTTGGATGTGGCTTTTCATCTTCTCTCCTGTGAAAAGATAGTTGCATTATTCTAGAATTTGTTCAAAGGCTTACACCTCTTTATAAAGCCACATAAGTCATACTGATAGATTCTGTAGCTTGTTTGGGTTTTATTAGATTTTTTTTTTTTCAAACATGGCATACTACATTTGTTTTTGAAAATTGTGTGCAGAAAAGCAATGTACAGTACTCCAGACTTGGCCACCAGCATTTCAGGTAGTGACAAAGCTACTCAGTGTTCATTAAACCACCATCTAACCTCACAACTAAAGAGAAAAAAAAATTAAAAAATGATTGGGGAAAAAAAACGAAAAAACAAAAAAACTGAGGATTCATGTGGGTTTGAATCATCAGGGAACATCACAATCTCTAACATATTCACTCCTCCTGGAAAAGGGAGGTTTAAGAAAGGATAAAGCAATGCACAAAATGATAATTTTAGAGTGATGAATTACTAGCAATCAACAGCAAATTAATAAAAATCTGTTGGCAGACATGACAGGATTTAATTAGAAGTGATGGTCAAGCCATAAGCAGAACAATAATATATTGGAAAAATATTACAAACAATTATACATTTATCCCATTTAGTACAGACATTGCACATTTATCCACTTAAGATATTTTATAATGGCCTTTCAATTCATACTCCTGAAAGAAATATTTTACTTCTTCTGAAAGTCTGCAAAAGGATATCTATGCTCAGTTCAGTAACTATAAAACCATTCACATATTGTAATCAGCTGTCATTTTCAACCACAAAGTATCAAGGACTAAATTCTATCCAAAATGATCAAATCTACCAAGTTCTGCCCTCAGATTCTGAGTGCAATTTTGGCTTGGAATTATAACCTGCCACTTCCAAGTTTAAATTTCTTTTCTTATTTGGTCATCTTTTTTCAAAGAAAAGTGGTTGAAAATACACAGCCCCTTTTCTGAGGTAGCTGCTCTGGTATAATTGAAGAAGATGCTCCAAAGAAGCTGACTTTGAAAACTCAGTTCCCTGCAAATGTCGGTCTTCTGCTCTCCAGAGGAATCTCTGGAGAAAACAAATTACTTTTGGTTAATGTGACTCTCAGGCTTCTGGATATGGCTGAGGTGAGAAAAGTAACTCGTGGTTTTAGATAACAAGTCTGCTCAAATACAGAGGTGGATATTACCAGTTCTCATTAAATATATTAATGAGATTAAAATTAAATTTAGGTCCCAGTTTGTCTGCAACACAAAGGCGAACAGTGAACCCACTGTACAGTCTTTCACAAGTGTGGAGCCTGACTGACTTTCCCTGCCTTGCTCCCTGTGAATAACAAGAAAACAAGTAGGAAGACAGTACTAAAGACCTGAGCTGGTGGCCTTTGCCAGTCATTTTTACAAGAGATCTTGAGTGGAGAAAGAGAATGTGGAAAAGGCTAGATCCTACCTGGAGCACTCAGCTAGGAGTATAATGTTCATTACTTGCACAATATTGCTATTCATATGAACTCAGCTCTCAACAGGCTGTGACAATACAGATTTATAACTCAGCAAGAAAAATAAGCTTTATGCTGGTACACCTAAGGCTGCATAAGCACAGCATGGGGCAACAGATGAGTGAACTTGGCATTTGATGCTTTGAAAACCCCACTGTCAGTCGCTCGGGGAGCTGGAGCTGTTGACGAAAGGCAGTGTAATTATTGGCACTGGGTTGTACAAAGGTAACAGCATAAAAACTTAACATTCCCCAGAAGAAATGAAGGTGTTAAAATAGCAGCTGGGTAAATACCAGATAATGAAAGAAAGCAGCATGAGTTCCTCAGGTTCAAATAAGGCAGACAAGTATTTTGCAGAACTGACCTTATTGAAGAGACATTATCACTTTAAAAATTCATCTAAACCCGAAACAGTTACAGTAATTGGTGAAGACAAAACCTATTAAACAAAACAATTATTTCTACCAAAGTGTCAATCCTTTTACTTCCATTTTTACATTTTTCTGTAGTGAAGAGCCAGGTCCATATAGGTATTCTCACTTTTGTTTACAACAGATTGACTTTGACACAGTCTCTCCTGGAACATCCAGTTATTCACTCTTGGTATGAATTATTCTTCATTAGGCTTAGGATGTGTATTCTACTTCATGGTAAATTAATACACAATACCAAAGTTAAAGAAATTAAATACAAATTTATGATAAGAAATCTGAACCCACTTGTTTCACAGAAGCATTTTCACCTCTACCACAGCAGGACATTTTTAGTGCATCTTCCCTAAAATATTTTTCATCATGTGGGATCCTTTTTATTAAAAAAACCACCAACCTTCAAAATGTAATATTTTATTTAAAAGCTTGACACAGTGAGGAACAGGTATTGCATGCTAATACAGTATACAGATATCCCAAGCCAAAAACAGAGCAAGGTGAGCAGAAAGTGGGTTGCTGATAATGATGAGGAACCTGTGCGTAACTAAGACTCCTGAAAACCTTGACTGCAGCTGCGCACAAGGGATGTTAGCTGCAAGCTAACATTCCTGAAGTACATGTTGAAAAAATCGTAACAAAGCTACAGTTTATTAGTCTGGCATGGAGAATAATTTCTTCAATAAAATTTACCATTGCCAGTAAGTTGTTATTTACTGTATGGATAAAAGCATCATTGTCCAAGGACAGTTACTTTTGCTTGTTCTTTATATGTTTTGGTTTCTTGTCCAATGGCTTCATGTTGAGGGAAGAAAACAGAGCAGTGGAGATGGGACTACACAGGGAACTGTCAAGGGCAACAGGAGAAGCAATGAACTTCCAGGGGAACACAATTGATTTGGATAATGTTTCAAATATTGAAGAACTTGGCCTTGTATTACTTCTTACATTAATGAATGTGAAGCCAAAAGGGATGAATTTGAATGTCTTGTCCAGCTCACACATTCTTTGTGAGACTTCAGCTGTGAAATAAGGATGGTAATACCTATGGCACACATACAAAACTGCACAATCAACAGCTGGCCCTCTGTCCTCTGAGTGACTGAAAGGTGAATAAAAGCCAACTCTTTACTGAAGTGGGTTATTTCCTAGTTAGTACTTCTTTCACAAGGCACAAGAGATGTTAAGATCTGGACATTTCTTTAAATATGTACTGCGTGATATGAGAGTGACTCATATGAATTGAACCGCTTCAAATTTGTGATGAGGTGTGTGAGAGAGTTACAAACTGGCTTTCTATTGCTAGACATAGAGATTATCTACTAAGGAAAATAAATTAACATTGCAATCAATATTCAGATGTTGCATTTTATTATTGTAACCTATTAGAGCTATTGGCCTCCATGCCTTATCTGTGATGAGTTAGTCATTTCCCTCTTACATTGTGCCAGTGAAGAGTCTGGGCTTGCAAAGCAATCCTGGAAGGGACTGACATTGAAGAAGGTACTTCAGCTTTCAAGTGCTCCTTGCAGCCACGAGCTGTCCAAGTTTTCCAATTGCTTTCTTGCCTAAGGGCAATTGCTTTCTTGCCTCTTTCTGAAACACCTGAGGCTCCTCCTATACAGCTCTGGCCCACCTCCAAGGCAGGACAGACCCTACTCTTTACCCACCCGTGCCTTGGGGATGAAATACCAGACAGGGTTAAAACAGCAGCTCTGAAGTCCCACAACTCTGTCAGACTCCTCTTTCTGACAGCAAATACTTCCATGAAAAGATTGAAGAATGCAATCAAATAATAATTAGGATTGTCAGTCTAATTACTTCATACATTTTCTAATGCTAGTAGTGATAGGAAACACTAATTGTTGTTTGCCGTGGGATGAATATTTAAACTTGTCAGAGAAATGGGGGAAAAAAATGCCAACTGCAGATACATGTATATTGTGACATTTTCATTTTTAAATAACTTGGCACCCTATTAATAAAAAGGCAGAGAAGATCTGTACATGAAAAAATACAAAATATATGATCACAGTGGCCTCAGAGTATAGCATTCAAATATAGTTACAACCCCCTCAAAATAGGCTTGAATAATATAAAATATTAGGAAATACATGTGGTTATTTTAATTAGCATTTTCCTGTTCCTCTTTTTAGGATTCATATTTATAGGATTCTTCGAGTCAACTAGATAGGTTTAAAAATTAATTCTTTTTGAAGCATAAAATTATATTCTCATCAATTTAGAGAAATTCAGGAATAAGAACTTCAAAAATACCTAATATTGTGAAAATTGGCAGCACTGCAATCAAAAGAGCTTCTGAAGGCATTATATGCCATTGCACATTTTTCACTTTTCTACTGAGCAAATGTGACAACACTGCCTCACCAAGAAAATGACTGCAACAGGTTGTAAATATTTAACAGTTTGGAACTGTAGCCACACTCACAGCTCAAGTGAATTAAGTTTAGAAACAGCAAAATGCTGAAGTTACTCCAGGATGTAAGGCTAAGTACACAAGTATATCGTAAAGATCTGGATTACCAGCTGTCACTGTAGAACACAGACTGCAGAAATAACCTGCAAAGCCTATTAGAAAATACACCATGATAAACAGCAAATTAACTAGAATAACAAAAAATCAGAGAACATAGGACAAGTGGTTCATCCACTTCATCTCTTCATGTCATCTGCTATACTGCAGCTTGCCACAAAAATATAAATACAAGAACAGTAAATCAGTACCTACTATATACAATAAATAGCATTTCTGTATAAATTACAAAAATAGAGCTATGGTAAAATCAGTGCAAAAATGACTGAAATGTAGTGAAGGAACACAGAGCCCTGCCTGCCAGAATGTGCATCGTGGAACACCTATATTTCACCTAGTGCAACAAAGCACCGGCAAGAAATAAAAAATGCAAGATGCACATCACCAACTGTGCCATTCTAAAATTACATCTCTTCCCAATACCAGACAAAACAAATTAGAACAACACACATGTTACTTGAACCGTACACCTCATCCTTTCTCATCATTTTACTGAATTTTAAAGAACTTCCTTTTCCCTAATTGATACTTTAAATGAAAGTTGCTCTTATGAGTCCATGTTTGCATGAGCAGCCTTTTTAGAATTAAGAAAGTTCTTTTTCTTTTTTCTTGGAAAACTATGCAAAGCAAGTATTGGATCACTTGGCTCACGGAACAAAAAGATCTTCTCCCCTGTGTCTAACAGCTCTATGGCTTCAGCAGTTGCAGAGCTCAGAGGAACAGGTGGATCAGGCTGCTCCATAGGAGGATGTGCAGGTGAACATCCCAGATGAATGAACGCTGCTTTTTCCAAGAGAGCAAGTTGCTTCTTCTTTATCAAGCTATATTAATGGAAAAAATTGAGTTGAAAAGTGAAAACTGAGGCACAAAAATGCATAACTTCCTATACCATACTTTTCCACAGAAGTGGTGACTTTGAAAGCTAAAGAAAATCATATTTCAACAGAGAAAAATTGTAGTTTTCATTCTAATCCCCAATAATTCACGTATCATTTTCTGAGATACAAAACTGCCAAAGGAAAGGTAACCTTATAATAAATAAATATAGGGAAGATGAGCAATGTATGTGAGAAATGTGAGAATTTTGTGCATATATGTATAGAAAAAAAAATTTAGGTATTTCCTATCCTGCTTATTATGTGTAAATATGTTGTAGGAAACACAAGCTCTAAATAGAACAGTGTTATGCAATGCATACTTATGAGCTAATTTTCTGATTTCTAACAGCTGTAGGAAGAATATCGGGACATTAAATAAACTATAAACAAAAAAACCCAGGTATTTTTGTTCTGGTTTTCTCCTTACCTGTTTTTTCTCTTGTTTAGGAACGGGATCTTTTCTAAACTTCTGTTTATCAGATCTTGCCTTATTTTGTCCTCCAGTGTTTGCCACAATTCCTGGCTCTTCCTGAAGGAGCAAGAAAGAAAAATTTCCAGCAGCAAATCCCCAAATATACAACATTTTTTTCCCCTCTCTGACTTAAGCTACCAAACCCATGACAGCAATGCCACAAATGCAGTCAGTAAGAGTGTTCAAGTACTTTTGCTGCCCTGGAATAAATCATTTAAATGAGCTAAGATCACACCTCAGGGCATGGTACCAAGGACTCATCTGTTCCTTGACAACCCATATCTACCAGTGAGTGAGCTCAGTGCTACAACATCTGCTTTTGTCTCCTTCCCAAGTGATGGCAGGGAGTTGGGAGAGCAGGTCCAGGAGCAAACCTTGGTGCTACTGCACAGATTTCTGCTCGTTAATGGTGCTAAAGGGGAGTGATGTAGGCCCTGAGAGTCTACCAGTCTCTGTGAGACAAGGGAAACACAGTGGCCACTTGGAACTTCAGTATTTACCTACAAAGGGACAGACATCTGCAAGGTTGCAACTTCCACTGTTAGGAAGGAGGATCTGCTTTACATCTTTAAGAGCTCCAGACACCTAATACCCGGGTTGTTATGAACATTATAAAAAAAAAAAAAGTGGAAGAAAAATATTTTAACAAACTCCAATTCAGGCGACAGAAAGAAAATGATCAGAACAGGATTTATAAATCCTGGAAATAACTGTTTAATTAATGAATATAAAATTATAAAATTTTTAAACTTTTTATCAACCAATTTAGTAGAGTTAAAATATTTCAAAAAATAAGGTAGCAGTTTTAAAGTATTTTTACCCCAGAAAAATAGTTCAAAAGCAAACTTGTGCACCTGCGATTTTTTTCTATAGCTGTCAGTCTCATTTTCCAGTAAATACATATACACATAAAGCAACAATCTTGTCTTGCAGTGGTCTACCAGAAAACATCACACCTACCTTTTCTTACAGCTGCCAGACTCATCTGCATTACTGTCACTTTCAACAACACCATCTGAATATTTACTGATGGAATCGAGGACAGAAAGAACCTCACTCTGTGAGCTGGAGGGCAGCAACAAGTTCAGGACCCTGTGCAACAACCCCATGGGCACTCTCGTCAGTTTAGCTAAATAACCTGCCAGATGGAGCTCCTGGAGAATTAAATGAGTAGAAGACAGATAAATTTAGCATTGAAAATAAATATTAGCCAAGCTTAATTACACTTATTAAATAAATAGGCACTATGGAAACAAAAAATATTACTGTAGTATTGATATTATTATACAATATTATTGTAGTACTGTAGTAGTGATAATTTTGGTATCAGGTGGTCACACTTCCATGTTCACTGTTCCTACCCATAGTGGCCCGCATATATAATGGTTGTGCATTTCATTTGGGATTTTGGTAATGTAAATGCTAAATAACCAGCTGATCTCGGCATATTTGCTTAGGGCATGTACTTGATGCCCTCTGGTCTGAAAAATCACAAGGCAATAATATTCTAACATGTAAGGCTTAACTAATTTATGGATTCTACTACTACAAGGAAATCCTTACAAGACAGTAAGGAAACAGTATGGCATTCCTTGGTCTGTAAAATTACGGAGGGAAAAATACCCTCAAAAAACTTTACACATTGTCGTGAGGTGAAGGAAAACACCTGCTTTTCTTTCAGTAGTATTTTTTTATTTCCGAACGTCCTGCCCATTTTTGCCCAAAGCTCAGTAGTAAAGCATATTCATATAATGTTCAAATAGACTGAGTTCAAATTTAGTTCTTCCATAGACACTCAGCCCCATTTCCTGCCTCACTCCAAACACCAAAATCCCATTGCTATTTTCTACTCTGTTGTCATAAATACAGTGTCCCCAGGGTGTTTCTGCAGATCTCTTGTGTGTAACAAGTATGAAAAGTCAACAGTATATTGGGAACTAGGTGGAAAGAAAAGAGTAGGGCAAATGAAAGCAAGTTAAATGTCTCAAGGAATGCCAAAGAAAAAACCTGTTGATGTCTATTTCAGACATACATGTCACTCATGTGGCTGAAGTTAGGAAAGACATGCCAAACAGGCTGACAGCTGAGTTATCACCACTTTGCAGACCCTCCTGTAAGTGTTGATGGAGGAGATGACTACAAAGCCCATGTCACATAAAACCCCACAAGGTCCCACCATGCAGGAAGACAGCCAGGTTCTTTGTCTACAGCAAATGTTTGCCTCGCTTTCTGCATGACAACTTTTCAGAGGAGTGAATTCACCAAGGGGATCCCTGGATTAACTGAATCTTCTTCTTTGAAAGAAACAATGTGTCACATTGTGTCACACAGCAAGACAGTCGTAAACCAAATTTAGACAGCCACACAAAATAAAGAAATCAACTTCCTTTTCCCATAATTGTTGTTCAAGCAGAGAATTCTCCCCAAAAGGTAAGAAAACTAGCCACTTTCCAAAGCTTTCTGACCTCTTTGTTATAGATTTTCCATGGAAACCACTGAGATGATACAGAATTAACAAGACAAAATCCCAAGACTGATGAGAGATTAGTAAATTGGTATTTAAAATATTTTCAGCCTGACCAGGCACCAAAGTTGAACACCAAAGAGATGTTTGCTCAGGCTACTAAGTGAAAGAAATTATTTGATACTTTGGAGAAGAATGCAAATAAGAGCATAAATCTTAATACAGACACCTAAATCTAATTTCTCTATAGAAATTTCTCTATATTGTGTTATACTTCTAGCCTTTAAAAACTGCTCTTCTAGAAACTTACAAAATGCAACATTAAGTAGAATAAATATGACAGATCACTTAGACTTATTCTGCTCTTTCTGGCTAAATGTTCTCAGGACCTTCAAACCAGTTGTTTATTATAGATACACATCATGACTTTAGTACTAGCTTTCTTCTTAGCAGTGTCTGCTGTACCTAGTAGGTACGTGGAACCTGATGGAACAAGATGCCTGTCAGCCTGACCTCAGTGCTTGGAAAGGTTATGGAACAGGTCCTCTGGAGTGATTCAGCACAAACAAACTAAGATACAGAAAAAGTCCGAGAGATCCTGAGACTAAAATGGTCCTCCTTTGACATGGTGGTCTCTGAAGCTCCCATTTCATGATACAGGGGACTGTGACCACACTTGTCCCCGAGAGGCAAGATAAATAGATGCAGAAAACTGCTCCACCAGGCCTTTTTTGATGCTAGCTACATATCTCAACCAATACCAGCCTGCAGATAAAAACTGGGGTAAATCAAGAGATTCATTATTAAGGCCTTTGTAGGACTGACAAGCAACCAATACACAGCAAGTTACCTGAAGACAAGACACTCATTTTGAAAACAAGTATGAGTTACAATACTAGAAAACTTAACTAGCAGTCCTGGTATAATTTAATCTTGAAACACAGTCATTGTAAATTGTTCTTAACACTCATCAAAATCTAAACAAAACTCTTTTTTCATTACATGAAAATCCAACTGTAAATCTGTCTGTTAACCGGAAAATCAGGCACTTCAGCTCTCCACAGAATGAAATGCAAAAGGACAAACCCTGAAAGGATTTGTAAATGAACCAACAGAAGTATAACACAGTAAAATTCAAAAGGCTGTAAGTAGCTCAGAATCAATTGAAGTGACTAAGAGTATAGGCTGCAAACTGGTAGCAACTACTAGCAGAGAGTAACTCTAAATACATCTAATGGTTCCTAAAAAAGAAGAAAAGCTGATATCCAGATACAGCTGTAATTTAAACTTGGAAGCTTTGTTCAATTTCATGCTTACCTGACTATAAATTGCCAAAAATGCATTCGTTTCTATATTTTCCAGGAGATCTTCAAGCACCACGCAATTCCATTGCTCATCTCTCAAGCTGAAGTGAAAGACAGAATTAACATTGAAAGGGTTCCCAGGTGTAATGACTGTATTATAGGAAACAAAATCTGAAAGTCACCCATTCGGGAAGCATATCTGTCTGTCAGCAAATCTGTTGTGAGCAGCCTAACTTCTAAAATATGCCACATTCTTTTCCCTTCTTCTCTGAACCCCCAAGCAAACATCAGAGCAGAACCTAAGCCTATGCTCTTGCACAAAATTCAAATCTGGAATCACCCCAAAGCAATGTGATTCATCCTGTCCCCATCCTCTTCCCTCCATTTTAAATTTCCTCACCACTTTTTAAAGCACGTTGTGGATCTTTTTGTAGCTGAAATATGATATTAAACAGTTAACTTCCTCATTGCTGGTGATTACTTTTCTTCTCTAGACCAAAACATGATGACATCATGTACAAATCCTGCAATGTTCCAAAGTACAAAACTTGTTTCTTCCATGAAGTTTTCATGTAAAATCTAGTAGCAATTTCTTTGAAGGCTTCCCTGATAGGTTACCAGATTGTGGATACTCATGCAGAGATTTATCTGATCTTTTACTGACTCTTTACTTCTGCAACAGGAAAGTTATTAATCTAAACTGAGTAGTGCTCCAGCCTTTTCAGAATTAAAATAGACTTACCACTATCACTGAGATTTTTAATATATCAGTGGTTTTATGGAAAACACTCTTTCTAATGGAAAGCACACTTTGAGGATTTCACATGAAGCTTGAAATGTGCTAGACTTTTAATACTGTGCAATACACATGGAAAAGTCATTTCTACCTCCTGTAACCCTAATAAAAGTAATACAATAGGCTACAATTTTGCAAATTATCACCCATTTTGGCTAGTCAGCCTTTATGACAAGACTGATATTTCTATATACCTCCCAAGAGGCATTTTATTTGTTACTGATATCTTTAATTAAAAACTGGCCAGGGAAAATTGAAATTGAAGAGGAGTTTATACATCTCATCAAAAATAATTGTGTCCCAGGGTATTCAGTCTACAGCATGACAGTGCAGATGGAAACTCAATTTAAATTGCCTCAGCTATTTTCTCTGACCCCAGCAGATCATGCTGCTCTGAAGTCCCTCCCTATCTTCTTGGAAGACAAAGTAATAGCAATAAAATTCTTTTCCTTCTTAATGCTAAGGAGTATCATTATTTTCCCATTATTCCTGTCAAAAAAATGGTGACTGCCACACAATACATAGCACAATTTATATGCTACTAAGTTATTATTATTTCATGTTTCTTATTTTAATATTCCCAACTCCTCAGTTATGCTCTGGGCCACAACACAAGAAGGCAGAGTTCAAACACAGATGCATGGCTCCTCCCCAACACAGCAGAACATTCCTCCTGCTGTTTCTCCAGAATATCTTACGGACCTTATGAACTGCAGTAACATAGTAAAACCTGACAGCAAGGAACTTACCTTTGCTGGTACAGGTTTATAAATTGTCTACATTTATTCATGGCCTGTCTTAACAGAACTGTCACGTGTCTTTCTGCATTCATGTCCACAGATTCATTTGAGAGACTCAAAGCATCCAGAATCCACCTCTGCCTACTCATTAGATGCTGCTGTGCTGACTCCCTATGCAACATCTCATACTCCAGCTTCTTCTCAAGTTCTTCAATCTCCTAGAGGTTGAAAAGGCATGATGATAAGAAGTTAAATTATAAGTTGAAAGAACAAATTTCATTTGGAGTGAAGAAAAAAGATGATGGTATCGGATTTTCTGATATTACTTTATTCATTTCTTATTCTACCCAGCCACTTGCAGTCATTACACTTTTCAATTCATTGCACAGCTTCAGTAAACATGACTGGCACGTTATGAATATCAGAACAATGAGGAAAGCTACGACTCAACTCTCATTGTGTTAAAAGTCAATGCTCTCTGAAACCTTCCACTGTAGAGGACATCCAGCAAGTATGCTGCCAGCATGGCTGAGATCAAAAATAAGGAACACCGCCATTCAAATTCATTTGTAAACTGCATAAATCTACTGAAAAAGCTTGAGAAAATCAGACTAATTTCAGTTATACCAAATTAACAGCTAATATCAAAGGGATTTAAGTTAAAAGGCAGTAATTCATAACTAGTCTGATAAAGTTAGGGTTAAAATTAAAATGTTCTGAAAATCAAAAGGTTAAAAAGTCTTCAGGGGACTGGATCTCCCATTCTAAAGATCTCACTTTGGTCAAAAAGTCAAACTTAACACCAGAAGGAAGGCTTCATATTCCCATTTCCAATGTCACTGTCGTCTCACCTCAACCTTTACATTGCTTACTATCGCGAAGCCCCACTCTACCTGCATCCCATTGTACCTGTACCCCATTGTACCCGAATGTACAGGTACATTGCAGTGTACCTGTAGAGAATGCTGAATTTTAATCTATTCCTCTGCCTCATCAGCTGTATTTAACCCAGTGTTAGCTATTCTAGATCTCACTTCTGCTCCTTCTTCAATCCTTTTTCTTCACTTGTTCAAGGACAAAGAAGATAAAAGCAACTTCTCCAAGAAGCCCCCACACACTTATGGCATAGAAGGCAAAAATACTCTTCCTACATACAACTTTCACTATTTCCTACAGATCTAACACAAATGCAAGGAAAACTGGAGGCATATAAACATTCTAACTGCCACTCTATAAGAAACTCTGTAGAGATGACCACATTAAAATTTAACAAGGAATTTTCACAGGAATAGCTGTCTAATGATAACCTCTAGCAAAGAGGTTTTTCTCAAAAACCCATTTTGTTTGTTCTACTCCAGTGCTCTCCCCAAGCCTCACTTGGATGGTTTCACATAGCAGATGCAGAAGAAAAAAAAAAGTCCTTGTGAAAAGGGAGCACTGAAGTATTAAAAAAGGATCAGAAAATTGGCACATATCAAGTATGTAATAAATATGGTGAAGGAAAGAGGTTTTTCCAGATTTTCTACTATTTAAACTGCATGAGTGTGCCTGGAGTGAGATAGGTAGGAGGCTGTACAGATAATCTCTAAAAACTTGACAGTTGAAGCATATCATGTGGTTATGGATTTTGCATATGGACAGCATTATAACATGCAATTCTGTAAGACAGACACAACAATTTACTCTTCCAGTCATGAGTCCGAATCACTTCTCAACTGTCTTTCTTTCAATCAATAAAATATTAAGTAGCCACCAAAATAGTACCCTTTCTGAACGTATGCATCTATAACAAAAAATAAAAAATAATAATATACAATCTTCCTTGGCTGTCCTTCTTTTTAGGTCTTTTACTGAATGCATTAAAATACACACACTCACAGGAAGTAAAGTCTGGGTCACCAGAAGCTGCAAACCAGCAGCTAAATCAAAGACACTCTAACAGAGGCTGCTTCGTAACAGGATTTTTTTCTTTTAACAACAACATTACTTACAGGATGATGTGCTTCTAAAATCTGAATACATTCCAGTTTAGAGAGAGTTTTTGATGTGTTCAGTTGTTCAAAGAGAAAAGCTTGCACATTTATGACAGCAGTATACAGCTCCAGCATTTTGGATTTTTTAAATGTCTTTTGAAAGGCTAAAGAAGCAATATATTCTCCAAGTTTATTTTCCAGATTGCGCAGGTGACACTCTTTTTCAAGATGCAACTCATATTTAATCTAAAAAAACCCCCCAAAACAACAAAAACACAAGAGACAGAAAGATTAACAGAAACTCTTACATACGTGCTTATGATTTAATTACTCTGTAATTAACAAGCAGAATTATGACAGCAAAGAAATCAGTGCTGTTATCTTATAATGTAATACACTGTTTCAAGAAGTGCTTTTAACCTTCAATTCCAAGCTTTTACTTTAATCCCCAAAAAATTACACTACAGTCAAATGCTGTAAAGAGATCAGGCTTTCTTTTAGGGTAGTCAAAACTTTAATATTAAATGCTAACCCAAAACAGAGGGTCTATATAATTTTTATTATAATAAAATTAAAAGCTAGAAATACAAATAAATCTGTGGTTCCCTATGGTTAAATGGAAAGATATAATATGCCCTTTTGCTTAGAAAAAACATGAAACTTATAGAAAGACTGTATTTAGTTTCAAATTGGCAAGTGTCTTAATGCTGACTGATGACATTCAGCCTACTATTCTTTGGGCAAATAACAAAAAATCCTCTTAAATAAAACAGAGTTAAACTGTAAATCAAAAGTCTATTGGCAATGGATTTCAAATAAGATTAAAACTGGATTGGATCAACATCAAACAGCATAAAATCAAAGTGATTTAACTCAGTAACTGTATTGCTGCCACACATTTGATGGAACATCCACAGGAACTATTCAAGGGTGAAAGGCAAGTGCAGCATGTGCAGGCACACTATCCAGGGCAGTGCGACTGATGAGCTCTCCATGCTGTACCACTGACATTGACAGCCAAGGACACGGGATTGTGACTATCCTCCTGTGGGACAATGCGTATAGCAGCCAGCTGCAACCATCTCCTTTAGATGCTTCCATCTGAGCTTGCCACTCTAAGCTTCCTTCACACTCAAAGAAACGGAAAAGATACTTCTCAGTAGGTTTCATAACCTAAAATATGGGTTTCCACTGACAGCTAAGGTGGATGTCTAGGTTAGACACCAAGTTAGACATTGCATATCTAACATTTATGTGGCTGTGTCACCGAGACACACAAAGCAATCACACGCAGACAAGAGATTTTCGCAGAGGTTCCTCTGATCCAGCTCCCAGCTGAAAGAGCGGAGAGAAGAGACCCCTTTGTTTATTCTTTTACTTTTATACATTTGTGGGTCTAGCAGAAGATTGGCTTTTTGGGGTTTCCACCCCTCAGCCTCAGTGGCCAGACGAATTGTCAGTTACAATTGTTTTCAGGTTAGAAATATGCAAACAAAGGACAAAGAATGAAAAACAAAGGGTTTGTTTATATTACTTCTGTGGGAAAGGTAGAAAAACTGCTCTAATATTCTACAGTAACTAAAAGATCTGACTCCATTTATGAAAATCAAAAGGCTAATAAAAAACTCAGAAAAACCAGGGTAACATCTCACCCTTTTAACTTTAAAAAAAGAAAAAACAGAAAAAGAAAAATGAACAAATTTACAAAGGGAATATATACAAGTTCAATCACTGTCTGTGGAGGAATCATCAGAGTGATCACTCGAGGATTCATCCACTTGGTGGCTTTCAAGTTGATCACGGCTTCCACCTTGCCTGTCAGCTGAATTCTGCCTCTGTGGTCGCAGGTCAGGACGGACACACTTTGAAGGTAGCCAGCGTGTCCCAGTGTCCGTGGACACACACGCATACCCTCGCCCCATAGCGATTAGGTCATAGGGTCCTTCCCATTGCTTGGTGACTAAATTTCGGACCCGTACCTTCGCTCGAGGCTGTTGCTCACCGTCCGAAGCCTGCAACGAGAGATGATGGTTCAAAATGACAGGATTATTTGAGTTCTGCGGCACCGTAAGGTGATTGATGGTGTACAAAGCCTTTGCCAACCGACTGTTTGGGGTTTCACCCTGCATTCCCCGTTTCTGCTTCTGAAGAACACGCTTGAGTGTACCATGATTGCGTTCTACAATCGCCTGTCCCGTCGGAGAATGAGGGATGCCAAAGTTATGTGACACACCCCATGACTGTAGGAACTGCCGTACCTGCTGCGAGGCATAAGCAGGACCATTGTCGGTTTTCACAGCAGAAGGTATGCCAAGAACAGCAAAGGCCTGCCTCCAGTGCGCAATGACATCACGGGCTTTCTCTCCTGTGTGAGCAGAAGCCCACATCGCAGATGAGAACGTGTCCACCGTGACATGCACATACTTGAGCCGGCCAAACTCGGCGACCTGGGTAACATCGGTCTGCCAAAGCTCCAAGGCTTTAAGGCCTCTGGGGTTAACCCCTGCCGGCAATGGCGCACCAAGGGCGTGACAGTCATCACATGATTCGACAATTTCACGAGCCTCAGTGGCCGTCAGCTGGAACTGCTTCTGCAGCGTATGCGCGTTTTGGTGGAAAAACCCATGCGATGCCTTGGCCTGCGCGAGCACATCAGGCTGAGGGGCTACCCACGCTGGGTTAGCCAACTTGTCAGCCCTCGCGTTACCTTCCGCTACAAATCCTGGCAAATTAGTGTGACTCCGTACATGCAGAACGTAGTATGGATGAACTCTGGCCTGAATTGCACACCACAGGGCTTTCAGTAAATCAAACAAGGCAGGGTTACTGACCTCCTTCAAAACTGAACAACTCAATCGCTGTGCGATGTCGGCAACATAGGCAGAGTCCGTGATCAAATTGAAAGGTTCCTGGGAAAATTTCTCAAATGCCATGACAGCAGCCTTTAGTTCAACCAGTTGGGCTGAGCCATCCTCATGGCCTTCCAAAACCTGCCACTCAGATCCATCCTGCCAGGTAACAATGGCTTTTCCTGTTTTCCCCGAACCGTCAGTGAAGACGGTGGGACCTTGCACTGGCTCTTGGCTACTTTTGGGTCGTAGAGAAAATTGAGTATTTTTGGCCACTTGCAATAGCTTGTGGCTAGGCAGATGATAAGTGATCTGCCCTGAAAAACCCTCGAGAGCACTTTGCAATGAAACATTGTTTGCATAGCTCCAATCAAATTCCTCCCTCTGAATCGGGAGTATGATCTTTGAGGGATCTGCACCCATCAATTGCAAACAGCGTTGCCGGCACTTGATTATCAAGCGCGCAATCAATTCAAACAGCGCTGTCGCCGTCTTATGCGGCTGATGAGGCAGGAAGACCCATTCCAAGACGTGCAGAGGATCAGTCCAATCATCATTCCACTGGCCGATGATACCTGTAGGATGTAAATCAGGAGTGGTGATGAACACAGTAACATCAGTGGAAGGTTCAATGCGGTACACCTGGCAAGCCGAAACAGCTTGCTGAACCTCCTCCAGCACTTTTCGTGCCTCAGGGGTCAATTCACGAGGTGACTTTAAATCAGTGTCCCCTTTCAACAATTCAAATAAGGGAGACAGTTGTGCTGTGGTCAGTCCCAAGTAAGGACGTAACCAAGTGATAACACCTACCAGCTTCTGAGCATCATTCAGTGTCTTCACTGATTGCACAAATTGCACCTCCTGGTGACGGATTGTCCGTTCCAGAATTTTGACTCCCAAATATTTCCAGGGAGGTTGTTGTTGTACCTTTTCTGGAGCCACCTGCAGTCCATGTGAATGCAGAGCATTCAACAACTGAGGCTGTAGCCTCAGCAGCTCTTCCTGAGTGGGCGTAGCCACCAAAATGTCGTCCATATAATGATAGACGTGAGCATCAGGAAACCGCTTGCGAACTCCAGACAAGGCACGGGCTACATACCATTGGCATAACATTGGGGAATTCCGCATTCCTTGAGGCAAAACTCTCCATTGATACCGCTGTGCGGGCTCGGCATTATTTATTGTTGGCACCGTGAAGGCAAATTTTGGTCTGTCATCGGGATGTAGAGGGATCGTAAAAAAACAATCCTTCAGATCCACGATGAGGACCGGCCAGTCCGCAGGAAGCATGGTAGGCGATGGCATACCAGCCTGCAATGTCCCCATGCCTTCCATCACGGCATTGATCTTTCGGAGGTCTTGTAGCAACCTCCATTTCCCAGACTTCTTTTTGATACAAAAGACAGGAGTATTCCAGGGACTGGTAGATGGTTCCAAATGCCCCTGATCCAACTGCTCCTGTACAAGTTCACGAAGGGCGACTAGCTTGTCATGAGGGAGGGGCCACTGATTCTCCCAGATGGGTCTGTCCACCAGCCACCGTAAAGGAGGCGTGGGACACTCTGTGCCCTTCATCACAGTGGCCCCAATCAAAAATCCGTCCCCAGTCGCACCCCCCACGCGGCCAAAACATCCCTCCCCCAGAGGTTCTGAGGAATCTCAGTAACATGAGGCCAAATTATGGCAGTCTGTCCCTCCGGGTTCGTGATGGCCACGGGATTCCGGCTCACGTAGCATTGCTTCGTTCCTCCTAAGCCCGAGATCGATGTCTTTGCCAGAGTCAAAGGCCACTGCGGGGGCCAAGCGGCCAGAGAGAGAATGCTCACGTCAGCCCCCGTATCTAGGAGGCCACGAAGGTGAATCTCCGATGGCGTGGCACCAACCATGGACACGGTACACAGCGTCTCAGGACGGTCTTTGGTCAGGACAGCAGTCCAGTGCACTTGAGGTGGCCCTGTAGAGCCGAAGCCACCGTCTCCCCGTGACCGGTCCTCGGTCCTGGAAACAGAAGACTTAAAAGGAACAAGTTGAGCAATTCGTGTGCCTTTTGGGATAGTCAGAGGGGGGGTGGGTGTGGAGACCATTGCATGAATCTGCCCTGAAAAATCTGCATCAATCAGTCCCAGGTGCACTATGATGCCCTGAATGGTGGCACTGGACCTCCCCATCAGGAAAGCACTCATGCCATCACCCAAGGGACCAAAGGCATCCAGGGGAACCTTGTGTATTTTGTCCGAATCAATCACGACAGACTCGGCTGTGCAGACATCAACACCCGCTGAACCGCGGGTGCTGGCTGCAAGCCTGCTGAGCAGATCTCCATTGGTTGGGGCTGAGGCAGAGACATTTGTGTCTGCACGCGTCTCACCTTCGCGCTCTGCGTCGCGTTTCCCGAATTGCCCAATGGCTGACCATTCACATGCACCGTTGCCTTACACGCATTCGCAGCGTGATTCGGCCTTCCACACCGTGCACAATAAAACAAGACAGCCGTAGGCTTCTGCGCCTTCCTCTGTTTCTTCCTGGCCTGAGCACCCCACTGCTGCTGTTGCACCCCTTGGGGAACAACCCAAGCAGGCTGCACAGCAGCAGCCACAGCCGGTTGCACGGCCGCAGGCACGGCCGGCTGGACCGCTGTAGCCACTGTCGGTTGGACAATCGTAGCCACAGCTGGCTGCACAGCTGTATGCACGGCAAGCACCTCTTGGCTGGAAGGGGATATCTTTGCACAGGCCCCAACCATGTCCGACATGGATGGTTCCCCGGGAAGGGCCTCAATAACCCTCTTGCAAACAGCATTACAGTTGCCCTGAGCAACAGACTGAATCATGAGCTTCCTTGCCGCAGGATCACTCACCTGCTTCTCAACCGCAGCAGTTAACCTCCCTGCAAAGCACAGGAAGGGCTCATCAACTCCCTGGACGATAGTCGCAAAGGGCTGCTGTGGAGTAGCCAGCTGTAAGGTCTGAACCAGGGCTGCCATGCCTGTCTGCTGGCACTGCTCCTGGACCAAGGGCTCATAACCAGCCTGCCCTTCGGCCCTGGTATAATTGCCTGTTCCCATTAGCATATCAATATTAACCATATGCCTAGGATCTCCTGGACCCAGTGTCCTATTCCGTTCCACCGCTCTGACTGCCAACTGAGTCCATTTACTCTCAAAGAAGTCATATTCGACCGGTGGGAAAAGGGCCCGAGCCAAGCTCCGAATGTCAAAGGGTGTCAAAAGACTGGCATTAAAAGAACGGAGAACCTGCATCACCTCAGCTGAGCCCAAACCGTATTTCCCAACTGCATCACGCAGTTCTGACAAGGCCTGCCAAGCCAAGGGTTGATAGGTGTTATGAATAGCACCCTGAAGGACAGGGAAGGCCTGAAGACCCTCAGATGAAGCAGCAGCATCTGCCCTATCCTGCCCTGTGGACCCCACAGGGTCAGAGGCAGGCACTCGACTGGGAACCAGCTGAACATCAGACACGGCAGGTTCAGCACCAGCATCAGCATCTCCACTTAGTCCTTCAACCTTAGCCTTCACTTCCCCCCAAAAGCGCCCGCGGTCTTTTGGGCGTACAGTCACCTGACAAGGGGGTAGCGTCCAGGCTGTGGACGAAGAGCCAACAGCACGGGAATTTCTGCTCTTGTCAAAGACCGGCCGCATTTCGGCCGTGTCCCCGTTCGCACTGAACTTAAACACCTCGGCGCCTGCAGCCGGCGCAACGCTAGCAGCAGGAAGCGGAGGCGGGGTCGGACCAGCCACTGGCACTGGCCCCGCCGCATCCTCAGCGGCGCTGGAGCCCGCGCCAGCTGCCGGAGACCGGTCCGACGGCTCCGCGGTGGACACGCATCCCTGCGCGCCTGAGGAGCCCGTGCTGCGTTCAGGAGGAGGCGGCGACCGCGCCCCCGTGACTGGGGGTGCCGCGCCAGTCCCTGCTGGCAGCCCCTTAGAAGTAGCCGCACCAGAGCCTCTCCCCGCCCCGCCAGCACCGCCTGCAGCCCATGGGGCTGGTGCGGGAGGCGGAGTATCTGGAACCCCCCCGAGAAGGGGTCCCGCGGGGGCCCGGGAGCTCGTGGGCCCCCCCATCCCGGAGCCGGGCGAAGCTGTCAGCCCGCGCAGGGAGCCCCGCGCTGCCGGCGGCGCGGGGGCAGAGGCGGCCGACGCAGCCGCCTCCGGGCTCGGCCCAAGCGGCAGAGCGGGAAACTCCACACCGCCCGACCCCATCGGATACGTAACGGTCGTGCGGCAGAACAGACAATGCACCGTGACCGAATCACGGCCAAAAGAGAGGGGAGCCCGCTTTTCCGGGGCGCCCTCATCCACCAACGCCGGAAAGGCTTGGAGAGGGGGCGGCCCCGCCCCGCTCCAGCGGCTCCGCTGCGCGGGGCTCGGCGGGGCCGGCCCCAGGCTCGGCAGGGCTCTGCCCCCCCTCTGCCCGAGACCAGCACCGGAACCCGAGGGGGGGGAAACCCCCCGCGCAGGAACGGGGGAGGAAGGGGAAGAATCCACATCACAAAGCAGCTGAAATTCAGATTCCGGGTCTGACATAACGACCCCACCCCCTCCCAGCTCTCCGTCCCGCTTCGGACTGGGGCTCTCAGCCTTCGAACTGTAAGGAGTCGACTTAAATACAGCTCTCTCAAATAATTTCAACTGCAATAAAAGTTCCGCAATGTCTTCATCGTATTCTATATCAAGAGAGTCTAACATACAGTCCCCCAGGAGGTACCACTCCCGTCGACTAAGCACAGACCCTGGCGTGGGAAAGAACCCATGCCGCCTGCCCCATGCAAACAGATCCTGTAGTCCCTCCTGGGATATCTGAGCATCCTTCCGCTCCAAGAGATCTCCCCAAAGTTCCAAAACTAAAGAATCCTCCATGATAAACACAAAACAGGGAAAAGGAGAAAGGAAGAACCTCACCACACTGTTCACCCACACTCAGGGTCACCAGATGTCACCGAGACACACAAAGCAATCACACGCAGACAAGAGATTTTCGCAGAGGTTCCTCTGATCCAGCTCCCAGCTGAAAGAGCGGAGAGAAGAGACCCCTTTGTTTATTCTTTTACTTTTATACATTTGTGGGTCTAGCAGAAGATTGGCTTTTTGGGGTTTCCACCCCTCAGCCTCAGTGGCCAGACGAATTGTCAGTTACAATTGTTTTCAGGTTAGAAATATGCAAACAAAGGACAAAGAATGAAAAACAAAGGGTTTGTTTATATTACTTCTGTGGGAAAGGTAGAAAAACTGCTCTAATATTCTACAGTAACTAAAAGATCTGACTCCATTTATGAAAATCAAAAGGCTAATAAAAAACTCAGAAAAACCAGGGTAACATGGCTGCATCTTCAAAAGACAGTAAACAATTACCAGTCTGGTTTTATTCTCTCTCCCTGTACTATTCACATGGGCCCAAAGAGTTGGACTGTAAGAGAGAGAAGACACAGATAGAGAATGCACATGAAGCCCAGAGAGCTCCAACTCTACTACTTGGTGTTGCTATCACCTGCTGCCCCACATGCCCATCCACACACACTGCTGGATAACAGAGCCCAAGGTTTTTCTACACTCCATCTCTAAATTCTCTCTTCATCCTGATAGGTTTCACAGCACACTCAAAAAACCCAAATGACCACAACCATTTTCAGAAATCAGCATTTTCAGAAATTCCCAGCACTATGTATTTTAACAGCAATGCTCAAAAAACTACTGCAGAACGGAAGAACCACAGTCATCAAAGGAGGAATGTCAAAACCTTTTAAAGTTTTGGTCAAGTTTACTACCACTGTGGCCTCTGAGTGCAGATACTCATGTTAGCACTCTACTGAAAAGCATTTAGCCCATCAAGTTTGGTCTCAGTCTTAAAGAACATGCAGAGATGAGCCTGACTATTTGATTGGGCTATCTACACAGCTAGTACCTCAACACAGCAGGCACCCCTTTGTACATGTAGTCAATCTCCCCCATTTTACCAGCCTAAACATAATGAAGACATACAGTGATTGCCCTGTTGGTGTGAACTACAACACCAGAAAGGTCAGCTGTAGTCCTTAGACACTTAGACTTCCCATTGACACAAAATCTGACTCTGGCCATCAGAATGTCTTTGCAAAAATCAAAATTATATGTACTAAAGATATTAAAAACTTTATGAGTTTCATATGCATGTCAGTCACAATTATGTTTATGTACATGTATATACATCATTGACTCTATTCATGACTAGTTTTAAACAAGCATTTAAGGATACTTCCACCAAGGTTTTAGACACCTTAGATAATAAGTATCTAATATGATGCCCACAAATTTTCTCTGATAAGAGACCTGCTAAGAATGGTTGTGTATCATACAAATTCTATTACTCAGTACAGAGAGTGTCCTGGTTGCTGGTGCTGGTATGGGGATACCAGCATCATAAAGTCGCCCCAGGACAGAGAGGTAAATGTAAAATGTGATTTGGAACCAAATACACTGATGATATTCTCTAGCTCGTGTGATATTCTCCATATTTCTCCTGGAAAAGAAAAGGGTCAGAGGACATCTTCCTGCAGCCTTGCAATACTTAAGGGGGAAAGATGAAAAAAAATCCTTTTATCAGGGCCTGCTGCAATTGTTTTAACTATAAGACAGTAGATTTACACTAAATTAAGGAAGAAATACTTTAGAACAGTTAGGAATATTTAACCATTAAAACCTATTTATTAATGCATATTTTAAATTAATATCAAATATTTTAAATAGCACAAAATATTTCACAGTATTTTACAATGAGGGTGTTGAAACACCTTCAACATTATACAGTAAATGAACTTGTCTTAAACAAACAAAATGCTGCATCACTCAACTGGTATTACTATCTACCCCTAGCCACATGAGTTTCTTTCTGACTCTTGCCAGCTCTGAAAACAATCAGAACAACAGCAATGCCAGATGGTGCATATAAAACAGCAACAAGGAGGTTTAGAGAAGCTAACCTTCTAATTTTAAAACAAGATTCTAATAAAAATGTAAGGCAGTATTTACTGCCTTACATTTACTAAACAAGTATTCAGGACTTTTTTGCCTCTAAATCTGAGTCCATAGTCTGATGTGCATTCAAGGAGTAATACCAAAACCACCTAAATTTTGAAGATCAGGGTATTAGGTATTGAAGTCAAAATTTAAATTCCTCCATTAAAGGATTAGTGCATTCTCAGACCACAGTTATTAAACTAGGGGAGAGTGCTAGAACACACTTGCCTTCTTGTTGCAGTCTTGCTCAAGCACCTGCTCACTTTCACACTTTCAAAGACTGGGTGCTAGACTATATAAACATTTGCTTTCATAATCTGCAACCAAATCAAACAATGTGTTGCTCTTACATAAAAGTGAAATTACTTCTGAATTAACATGTTGACCCACTGTTTTTCATTTTTCAGGATACAGGTATAAAAAGCGTTAAGAAAGAGGTATAAAAATAGCTTTTGTCCAAATTGGTACTAAAATTGATATTGTATTGGTAGATATTTTTTATTAATATTGGTAGATATTTTTTTATCTACCAATTTGTATTACCAATGACCTGCTTGTTGTGTGTAGTTTCTACAGCTGTGCACCACCTAAGTCTAACAAACTTACCATTGTAATGTCCTCCTGACATGCAGAAGTAATATTACCCATATCATACACATATGAAAGTGAAAGATCTCTTAGAACATCTACTAGGAGGGAGGTAAAAAGCCTTCAAAATCCTGTATTAAGATCGGCCCCACTCATTTCTCAAGGATTAACTTTAGACTGTGGTTGTGTGTCTTTAAAAGGTACCCAACAGAATCAAGACTTCCTTTCAATTAGCTCTGTACAAATAAACTCAGCCCCTACCCAAAAAGCATTTGGATCTAGGAATGAATTTTTGGATTTTCAGCAGCATTAGCAGTTGTCCAGGAACTAAACGTTGCTCAGCTGAAGCACACACTGAAGCACCTTCCATGTTTTGAAAGTCCTCCTAGAAAACCACAGGATCTATGGGAGCCTTGAAATCTTGCACACACCAAGCCCCCAGAACCATTGGAAAAAAAAAGTGGTGAGACATGAAACCAGTTCTGTAACTAAGATGCAAAAATTAAAATGAAGCAAAAACTATTACACATGAAATGCAACATCTTGACAAATGCAGGCAATAGTAGGGAGATGCATCATGCCGCTGTACCTTGCACCTTCTTTCCCCGGTTCTTATTCAAACTGATAGAATACTGTCAGCCTTTAATTACTAAAGATCTAAGTTTTGACCTTAGTCCAGAAAAGATTGTACTTACCCTATTAAAATTGTCACCTTTCACTGAGTTTTCATAAATTAAAATTTTGTCCTGTAAAGATTTCTTCAGAATATCTAATTTATTTCTATTCTTGGATCCTGGTTTTCCCATTTTAGAATGCTGCTGCAACAAGATGAGCAAAAATGCTTTATTTGTCAGAGGTATATGAGGATGCTGATGTTAAGATCATTACTTGCTATTATTGGCACATCCACCAAATAATGAAACACTTGGCAAATATGACTTCCACTGAGAAAGTACTTCTGAAATGAAGGTGCTACCTATTCATTTGGAAAATTCATTTCGGACATTCAAAGTTAGAATTTAAAAAAAAATTTCTTTCAAGTAGAATTATATATTCATCCTTTCTATAAAAACTCATAGCATAAAAATTTGATTTAAAACAAGATTTATCAGCGATAATAAGAGAAGATTTTAACTGATATGCTGTCTTCTCAGCACAGTTAAAAATGAACAAAGAATATAAATTTAAGACCGACGTTGTTTTCAACACATAGTCTATGAATCACAAATGAACCATGATAATATTAAGATGCACCATTCCATGTAATCAAATTATTCTTGACCTTTCTATTTCTTTACAAGAATACCAAGTAAGTATATGTACTCTTGGGGAAATGATAACATCTGTTCAACTGTAAGGTTTTGCAAAGTCATTTCCCTCCTTTAGTACTTCAGAAACTATTAAGGCTTTGAACTAGGCTAATTCCTGGCACGATTAACTCAATGTAGTTTACATGTTTAGAAAACGTAAGTAACCAAAGCAAAGCAAGGGCAAGTCCTCCTTTTTAAGACGGTATCAGACACAACTAATACAGGAAACATTTTCTGCCCTCTTACTTTATAAGAGCTGAAATACATTTATAATGTCACGCTTTTTACACTTTACCAAAGGAATTAAACACCCCTCAAGGGATCTTTAAAAAGTGCTAGACTTAATAGGCAGATAAACTCCTTGTTGGAAATATTTCTCTAACTTTGAGTATGCCTCATCTTCTACATATTTAGATGTGGGGAAATAACCCCAAAACTGTCTGCATACACTTAAACCTTTTGGAAACAAGAAACAGAAATCATGCCCAACTTCTTCCCTAGAAAGGCCATCTAACTCAGGAAGTTTACTTTCCTAAACAGACAAAACAATGTAGAAGATTCTTTCTCAGAAACTCCTAAAACTTTCACAAAAGCAACAGAAATATGTGAAAAAAACCCTATTTATCTAACTGCTGCCCAAACAATTACCTTTAAAGTGTACACTGCCGTCGCACCTATGAAGAAGCTACAGACCCAGAGCAGCAGCCAACGTTGGCCGGCAGCCACAGGTACCCCAGGAACCCCTTCCACATCCCCACTCTGATCCCACGCTGCTCCCACCTGTTTGTTGGTCATTGCTAAATTCTGCTCAACTTTCAGCACCTCGGTGTCCCTCTGCTCCACTTCAAAAGACTGAAGCAAGGTTCTTGCTCTTATCTTGGGCCAAGCCAAGCTGCTGTCCACCTGAGAGAAGCAGCAGTGCAACTCTTGCCTCATTCTAAGCAGCTCCTCTTCTGAGAGTGAGAGGGGTAAACTTAGAAGTTGCCTGTTAAAAAAAAAAAAAAGAGCCATTTGCTGTTCAGTGATTTAGGCAATATTGCATAAAACGTAAGAGACATGCACACACTTTACTCAGCAGCGATGATCATCCTTTTTTTGTCTATTCCATACATGAGTCAGTGATTCCACACACAGCAGTGAACTGCTCAGCATGTACAACATACCCTTAAGGACACCTTAAACTCGGCATCCAGAACTTCCTGGACTGTAAAACTTAATTTTCAAAGGAAAACAGCTTTTGAATATTTTAAAAATAAATTACTATTTTTAGCACGTTTCCCATGCATAGAATCCTTCCATCTCTTCAGACAATACAATCCCTGAACTTCAGCTGAAATCAAGGCAAAAGCTTCCCATAAAGTCTCCCTGTGCTGTTTCCCAGCACTTAACAGTAACAGGTATGGAGAAGGAAAAAATAAAATCAAATTTCTCTTTATTATAAACACAAGTCATCCCTTCCATCAGCAGGTCACAAGGGCTCCAGCTGTTATTTGTAAAATGGCTCTTTGCAGTCTGAAAAATGCAATATATTTTAAGAGTAATTTGAATTGCTCAAAGTTCCCATTTTGTAGAAATAAGGTTCTCAACACAGATCTCTAAGGAAATAATCATCAGATCAAGCTGAAGTTGACTTAAAATAAAGCTTGTTCAGTTCTGATTAACCATAGACTACATTCATCTTCCTACCTTGTTAATCTTATTTTTCTTAAGAATATTGCACAAAAAATAACATACTTGTATTTGTTTGGAAATTTCATTTCTTCCACAAAATGTTTGTATTAGAAACATGAACAGCATGTTTTTAAAGAGTATTTTTCATTGAAAAATGTATTATACTGCATGTTTCATTAGTACTGATACTTTTATTTAATGTACACCAGGCCTATACTACCTAATCATTTTACTAAAATATTTGAGTTTAGAAATCCTTTTTTCTTTCTACTGATTCAGCAAAGTTAATACACTTCTAATGCATGAGGTTTTTCCCTTCAAAAAGTTGTTTACTTTAAGAAAATACTACTCCAAATGATCATTTATAGTATACTTAACCATTTGTCATCTTGTCTTAGACTCATGGAGGAAAATCCACACTATAAATCCATGTATATGGATATATAGAGAGACATATGAAATAAAATACAGCATATAGAGTTTTGCCATGTTTTTCTTTAAAAAGGACTTTGAGCATTAATAATCTTCAAAAATATTTTGGACTAACTCATGGTCTCTTTGATAAGCAACAAAAATAAAAAGCCATCATTCAAAATAATGTTTTGTGAAAACTAGATAGCAGATGAGAATATAAACATGAGAGCTGGCATCTGTCATCAAAATACCATGACAGACAACGGACTGAAAAAAGACAGTGACAGATTTTAAGGGGCTATTGATAGGACAGTTGTTGCTGCATTTCTTTGTACATATTTTCCTGCATTTTACTGAAAGAAGACCCAAACAGCTTACTGCTGCTTCAAATAAAAATAGCATCTAACAAATATGACAGGCACATTGCATGTTTGAACACAATTATTATGGAATTCTAAGTTAGAAACAAGAAAGTCCTGCTGGGTCATAACAATCTACCTCCATATACTGCAGGTCTGCTCTCAGGAAGGTAAACAAGAGATAGTTAAGACAAGCTAGAAAATACATATAAATGACCCATAAAAATTATCAAAAATGCTGAATAAAATACAAAACCCTGGAAATTAGAACCAAAACAATTTTTTTCTTTAGCAAAACAAATGTAAAGTTTCTTCTTACTTTCCTGTTATATGGTTTTAAAACGTGGCAGGAAAATTTATAAAGATTCTGTTGGGATAAAACTGCCCATCCAAATCTAGTTTGCCTTAAAGAAGAGGTGTGAAGAAGCAACTTTTACCAGTGTCTTTTTTTTTTTTTTTTTCCCTTTTTTTTTTCTCCCTCCCTGTTCAATCTCCTATGCCTGGTACATTTTATTCAGAGCCACATTGCTCATTATAGGTTTGCCTGTTCTAGTTGCTTCCCCTAAAGCTGAAATTTTATTTTTTCATGTTCCCATGTCTCTAACAATGTCTCTTATTAAACAGAGGAAATTATAGGAAATGTAGTACTGCAAATATTCAGGCAATCTAACAACAAGACATAAGTGTACTTGAAAGCTAAGAAGAAATGCTCACAAACATTCCCTGATCTCTCAGGAACCTTGCTGCCCACTGTGAGAGGCACAACCACTCCTGGCCACCGCCATGGGCTCTTCTTGTGCAAGGTCTCCCTTGGACAAGGCCAATACCTGCTCTCCCACCTCCCCAGGGTCACATTGCAGCAGGCAGCAATGGCCATAACACTTCCAGGGTCCAGAACTCGTCTCTGCAGCACTGCTTGTGCCATGATGGCTCAGGGCTCGGTGCCAGGGACACTGTGGTCACAGGCCAGAGCAGCCCAGCCTGACACGTGGAGCCATGAGCTGGACAGGCAGATACTGCACTGTGTACTTAGGGACTGTGGGGAGATACTGTCCCAAAGCTTAAAACAAACCTGATGAGTAAGGCTTGACTTGTGGCTAGGATTACACTGAACTTGGACCTGGGGACATTTAGGTCTGACACACTCATCGGCATTTACAAAGTGCAGGACTTCAAAGAACAGGCTGAGAATAACAATGGAAGACATGTAAGTGATACCTCCCATGGAATGAATGGAAGTTATATAAAACCTTTATTCCATGTTTGTAGCTTCAAGACTGCTGTTTCCTGGATTTCCACTGCAGTGCTCACTCACTGGTACTGCACAGGCTGTGTGCTTGAAAAAAGAATCAATTCCTCAGTGCTCAACAGAGAACTGATCATTAGGAATTACAATTGGACAGGTGTGAGAGCTCCCAGTTCTCTTCTATTTGCCAAAGTAACTAAGAAAAGAGTGCAGAGAGATACTTGCATGAATATTGACTGCTCCTGGCTCCGTATTTTTTTTTGTTCTGAGATGCCTGTTTCCAGCTCTTGGCTTAGTTTCTGCCAGGTGAGCTGAAGTAGCTCTTCAGCAGCCATGCTCTTGTCATGTTCTTCCCTTTCAAGCTGTGCGTGTTTAACCACCATCTCTTTTTTGTGCTCCTCCACAGCTTCTAGCAGGAACAACTTTGGTACGTTGAGCTTGACCAGTTCTTGCACAAACACGCCACACTGAACACGTTTAAGCTCTTCAATGGCTTTCTCTGCTAGGCTAAATAGAAGCTCCTTCAGCTCTTCGCTGGCCTCATTGTCAAGCTTTTCAGTAAGTTCTTCAAATTCAACAGTGTGATCACTCAGGAGGTTTTTCCAGTGTCTCAGGTAGTGAGAGATCTCATTAGTAGTTTTGAAGGGGTCTCCTAGTGACAGCTGCTCCTTCTGATGCTCTTTCTGCTGATTCATTTAACAAAACGAGGAACAAAGTTAAGAAAAAGGAACATCTCGAATTCTAGCTCCTTAAGTATGAATTTCATAGCAAAGCATAATTTCATACTTCTGCTTTCCCACATTCCTGAAACTGCTTTTCAGTGCCCAGAGGCTTACCTAGCCCTCAACAGATTGGCTTTGTGAGCACCAAAGGTGGTCTGTGATAATGCTGACTATTGTTAGATACAAGGGCTGTGACAATATGGACTCTTGCTAGATAAAAGAGCTAACACCTAAACAAATGCATCATTGTGGGATTTCCTATAATCTCAGCTATCTGAATTTCAGTGATCTGGCAGTTTTCCAGAAGTGAATCTGGATCAAATAGCAAGAAGGAAAAGAATTTTAAAAAATGGCAAAAAAGTGGTGGTTTTTTTTTTGTGTGTGTGTGGGGTTTTTTTTAAATTATTATTATTATTATTTTATTTTCCCCATCTTGCAGTTTCATTGGAAAGCTAAACCAAAACAATTTACACTGAGAATAAATATAGCAAATGATGTCACCATCACCAGGCCAGCTGTCTATGCTCACACTGGTATCTGTTAAAGAGCACAAAGCAGAGAGACACATCCTGCAAAAGGTAAGATCAACCTCACCTTACCTGGGTCATGTTAAGAACTACCACTTAATCCAAGCTAGCTTTTTCTACATCTTTTAGGCAGAGAAAGGTAACTTCAAAGTATACCTTTGGACAACACCTCCCAGTCAGATCACCTGCAAGTCACCTCACATTATGAGATGACCCGTATCTTTTGGAGTTTGATTTTTAGATGGCTAAGATGACAAGAGTTCTACCACAAGCAACCATAGGTAAAGCATCTTTTAAATCATTTCGGTTTGTAGCTGAATTTTAACTGTGCTATTGAATTCATTCAGGTCACATATGTGGGCCAGGAAACCCACAGAATATGGTGACTGTCATCTGAGCCACCTCCCTCACCAGCCCCTGAACCTGAGCTGGCTTTTGCCGATCTGCATGTTACAGAAGCTTGTCATGACCCTGTTGGACACATTACACTAAGCAGAGCTTCAGAAGTTTCTCCAGCTAAGCTGAAGTTGTTACTTTCTTGCAGGTTTTTTCTAAAAGAGCAGCTATGAATTACTGCATGACTAAGACAGAACATGGTGGTACACAGCTAAAACCAACTGGCACTTATTTTAAATCATGCTCCTGGCAGTGTTGATCCCTGTTGCAAGAACTACATTTTATTTTTCAATTAATTCAATTTTTAATTCATTATAAGCCCCATGAAAATAAATACATTGAAAATAATTACCTTTTGCATCATTTCCCGCCTTCGCTTGGTAATGAGTTTCTGGCAAAGCTTCTGCTTTTCTTGTTTTAAATCGTGATCAAATTTCTGTTTAACAAAATTAATTTCAGTCTCAGCTCGGTCCAGCAGAATTCCCAAATGACTTTCAGGTAGGTGACCGGCTCTGTAAGAACAGTGTTTAAAGGCTGTTATCCCAAATTCTTAAGAGCAAAAGGATATATGTGTCAATTAACACCATAAAAAGGCTCAGCAAAATAGACACAAAGAATGACCTCCATTTCTTTAGCAGTGACACATGGGAGAATCAAACAAGGAAGGGGATAATCGAAGGACAATCTCAGAGATGAGCACAGAATTGAGGCAGTTTGTGAAGGTGTTTGAAAAAGAAACGGGAAGAAGGCTGGATGGATGGGAAGGATGGACAGGAAGGACAGGCAAGTGCAAAACCAATTACATATCAGTTTGTAATGTAATTGATATTCAAATGACACATTTTAAACATGATATATTACGCTTTTTTGTTTTTCCATTTAATGACCCTGGAATGACATTTTATATGTCTTTTACAACTCCTTCTCATCATTAAAAACAATTTTCTCTTTAAAGTATGCAATCAAGTAAAAAGAACAAAAATTATTTTTAATGGACAAAGCAATCATATCCACAAAATATTTACATTCATACTTCCTATTAAATTTGCATCAGAATTATAAGAATTTCAAAATAATAGCGAAATTCAATTATTTCAAACAGCAAATTGTCAGCCATAAGCCCAGAGTGTTTTCACATGGAAGTTCAAGACTACGACTACCTCCAGTTGCTACAGTATTTAATGTCAAAGAGAAAACAAGATCTCAGCAGTGCCTGCAACAGCTAAAAAAATCTCCCTCACCACAAACTCAAATTGAATTTCAGTACTTACCTTACATTTACACTACAAGTTCCCCAAATCTTTCTTATTCAGCATAAAATAACATCTTAATTCAGACCAAGCTGCTGGAAATTTGTGAGTTATAATTTCTATTAAGCACAGTGGACTTACAAAATGTGGTGTTGAAAAGGTCAACATGAAACTTCGAATTGAAATTCCTGACCAATTCCTGCCTGAGCCTGGATGTTATACAGATATCTTCTAGTTTCCTACCCAGTGCCCATTTTTTCAAAGACATGAACATTACAGAGTCAGGACTCAGATGAATCCAGGGCTTTCAAGGTTTCATTCCAGCATGATACCTGGCCCAACTCCTAAATTAAAGTAGCATCTAAATGTGGTAAGCAAGCCCTTCTCCAGAAAGGAGAGTTTCATTTTGGTTTCTTAGGATTTATTGCTACTGTGACAACATAATTCCAACCAAAATCCTCAAAATAAGAGCTAAAATAAAGCAGAAGATTATCAAATTAGCCTGTTTGCACCCACTGCACTGAAACCAGGGTGGTCGGATCCCATAACTCACGCCTTCCCATCTTCTGCTCAAGCACCCATGAAACATCACCCCTATATAATGTATGTGCTGGATAGAAACTCAGATGTGTTCTATCGCAGTTATGTCAAAAAAAGAGAGCCTCCTTTTGCAGAGCTTTTTCAAAGCCTATCTATTGCATTTCTTTAATCTACAAAGAGGATTAAAATACCTTTCAGTATATTAAGAGTAATCTGCCAAGCGCCATTATTGGCCAGGTAATTTCTGCCTTGAAACTAATCATTGTTAAAATTCAGTGTTATGTCAAAAAACGCCAGAACAGCACAAAGTTTTTAGCCTGTATTTGGTAACTCTAAGTCCTGCCCCTCCATTTTGACTGAACCCAAGGCAAAAGATATGTGAATAAAGATAATTAATTATGGTGAAGAAGTGAGGAAAGATAATAACCAAGATATTATTTTTAACACCTTCATCCTTTCTTTTACTGAGGAAATAAACCCAGGCTTGCTGCATCCAATTAAAATCCCTGTCCAGAGCACTAAAAGAGTCTGCAACAGAAAACGACAGATGTGCTGCAACCACACAGCAAATGAAAGTTTAAGAAAAGTCATGCAATACAGAATGATAGGAAGATGGTATATAACTACCTATTTTTAGGATTTTAAAAAAAAGGGTCTACAGTATTTCAGGTGGTTTATTTAGAGAATCCAGTATGTCCACAGCTAAAACTGTATGTGACACAGTATCCCTTCACAGAAGCTGATGTCACTTTATGTGCCAATTTATATTAATTGGTGTTATGATAATTCATAAAAGGCTCAATCCTGGCAAGACACCTTTATTTCTGGTTTCATATAAATACAATACAAAAACAACTACAGTATTAGGAGTAAAAGATGTCATAGTCTCAAAGGACTCCAAACAGAAATGCAAAACAAAAGGAGAGAAGAAAGGTAATGTGACAGTATAGACTGTATGATAAACTGCCTGGTCTCAGCATACCAGACATTTAATCACTGAATAAATGTGCAGGCACATGTCTTCGAACAAAGAGAATTTTAATGAAGGAGAATACTGTGGTAATGCCAAGGATGTTTAAAGGGAGATCCTCCCAAAGGCAGTGAGCACCAAGGAAGGTACAGAGGTGAAGCGTAGCCAACAGCAGCAGTATCACAGGTCAATCAGACAGAGACCTTGACTTCTCTGTATTGAACAAAAGCCAACAAATAAAGGAGCAAATACAGAGTGAGAGCACTAAAGTAAAAAGTAGGACTTTGTATTCGATGTTACAGAGAACCGGCATTCTGGGATGCTGGACCCTAACAAATGAAAATTGTTTCTTGAAAGCTAGAGAAGGACCAGGAGCATCACTAAAGCAAAAGGGAGACAGGTACAAAGCAGAAAAGCTGTACAGACCTGAATGTACATGGAGGCTGAATCACATCACTATACAGAAACTACACAGAGAGAACTTACATGATTCTGGCCACACTACTCCAGCTACACCAGGATTTCCCCTGCTGAATTGGCATCTTGCTGCTGTCCAGATCACAATTCATGTAAATAATTCAGGGCAATAAATGCCCTCCCTACATAGCAGAGTGCTACATGCAGAAAATGTTTCAAGAGATGATTAGAAAACTTCACAGGGATGCATTACTGCTGACTTCCACAAATGTCCAGCCAAGACACCATTGGAAAACTACTTTCTATGGACAAGGTCCATGTAAATGGTGATTATTAAGAATAAAGAGACCAGCACAAGGTGCTTGCTTCAAGCTTTTGACCACTTCCACAGGAAATTCTTGAGGTCTTAAAAAAAATTAAGTTTTGGAAGAAATTTATAAAGGGGCTTGCAACTGTCTGTACCTAATGAGTCACAAGAACTCAATTCAATTTTTAAGAGACTGAAGAAGAAAGAAATTTCTTGTAAACAAGAATAGACTGGCAAAAGAATAACACAATGTTTTTACAGTTGGTATAGTTCAAAAACATAAGAACCTTGTTCTTGCTAACCTCTATTGTTAGCAAGAACATCCCAAGATAAACACTGCCTCAAGTATTGCCCTTCTGCCCATTATTCTTTAAGAAAAAACATGAAGAGCCTATATAGCCATCCCTCAAATCCAGGATTACAGATTATATGTTAAATTCTCCTTTCCTGCTTTTTGGCACTGTTGTCCAGACTTGATTTTCGAAAGACAGTGAGTACACAAAAAGCTAGTCCAGACAAATGGGATATTTTGAATAAATACAGCTTGAAAACTCTGGCTGCTCTATTTCATTTCAAATGTCCACAGCCCTCCCTAGAACTGGTTTGGTTTTATTTTGCTTTTTATAACATTCATTTCTAGCCACAGAGAATCCTTTTCAAGTTAATTTGAAATTGCCTTGCTAATTGATAAATTTCAAACATACTATTAAAGCTTCACTTTAAAAGACTTCTCCCCCCAATATCTATCTGCTGGTTTATCACTGCATCTATCTGTGATATATCTTTTCTCTCTTCTCCATTTAAGTTTTGTATTTTAGAATTCTATTTATAACAGTAAGTTTAAGGCACTCTATTATAAAGCTGGATAAAATAGATTTAGACAGAGCTGTACCTATATTTAGACAAGCAGATTCAATAATAAAGTGAAAAATAAGAGGATACTATGGGTACAAATGTAATGTACCATTCAGACCAGATTTCTCTTGCTGCTCAAATTTTAATGCTCCAATTTGTAAGCATTTCCCAAATTATCTTCTAGTTAGAAACTGAAATACAAGCCTATGTCATGTAATTATGAATTCCTCATTAGTTATACTAGGTTATTTCAGTTTGCCTGCAGAAAATAAACCACCAGCAAATAAACTGAGATACTACATTCTGGAGTTTTATAATCACATCACCTAAAGAATGAATTATAAGAGTTTGGCCAACATTTGTCTGAGAGGAATTACTGCTGCAGCAGGTGTGGGAAGTTACTGGAAAATAACTAGTTCTAGGCCCAGAAAGCCAAACGGGATTGCTTCTGTACAAATGATATCTCTAACTATTGACACATGTCGTTTGTCCACAGACAACCAACCAATGCATACTCTGAAAGTTTAATAGGAGAGTGCTAGAAAAATTCCTTTTTCATCTTGGTAATAATGCTTGCTGCTTTTGGAAGTTTGGGGGTTTTGGAAGGATTTTTAATACATTTAATACATTTTTGGGGATGAGATCCATGAGGTCTTTGATTCATTAACACTATACCTTTCCTTTCTGTTTTATAGTTGATTTGTTTTGTGACTGTTAGGTGCAATAACAGGCATTAAACAATGAGTGAAACCGATTTTTCCAGCTCGAGAAGTCCAAGTTGTTCACTGCAGTGGTCATACAGTGAGGTTCTCACATAACCAAAACTTCTGTGAAAACATCCCAGAACCTATAATACAATTCCAAGGAGAGGCATGAAGTGATGGAAGGGAACTCTCTGTGAAAGACATGTCTGAATTATATTTCCTATTCCAGGTCATTTTTGTCTTTGAGCCACACAGCTGCAGACTTTAGCAAAACAGTGCAAGACTAGCAAAAGAAGCTCTCTCCAGCCAACGCATCTCAAGGCTGAACTCAGAGTGATTCAAGCTAAACTTAGGGTATGTTTCCAATGAGCCAGAACACAGAACAGTCAAAAAGAAAAGCAAGGAAAAGATACCAAAAAACCCAGATAAATTATCTTGTCACACCAACAGGTGAAATCTTTGGTAGCTCTTAACAGACATCCTGCTTACTAATATTAAATTACTTTTAAATTGACATTATGGAAGAAATAACACACCATAAACTGAGTGCTCATCTAGTTCTCTTAATGCACATTTCACATATTGTCAGTGACTGACATCAATCCAGACATCTCAAATATACAAATAAAGACACATGCACAGGACCAACAGCAGCCATGCTAGGTTGATTTCCTGTATATATTTTGCTGTCCTGGAGGGATCCTCAGTAATGTCTCCATATGCCAAACTAACACAGTTCCCTGGGTAGCAGCATGATGTCTCTCTAACTGATCCTCACAGCCACACAATTTTAAATGACTACATCTCTGTGTGTCTGCTGAATCACCATTTCTACATCTCCACCTTGATTCTGAGTATCCTATCACAAACTACTCAATCAGCCTAGGTCTAGTATGATATCACAAATAAATTAAATGTGTGTATTACAACAATCCGTTTCCAGGTCTACTTTTTACTTCCCTGACATCTACCTTTTCATTCCCTGCAACAGGTGTAGTCTCTGCTAGTCAAAATCCTCCAGTTACATTATTTACAAACTTAATCTACTTTTGTTAGAAAATATCATTATTTCCAGCTCAAAAAGAGAAACTGTACATCCAGTTCCTCAAACACCTTCAATCACAAGTGAATCAAAATTGCTTTTTTCTGCTAAATCCAGATGTTTATGCATAAAGCACATAGACAAATGGTCTTCACTGGTACATGTTGCAATGAACTCTGGCATGAGTTTTCACATGACTGATGAGTATTTACACAAATAATGGATGTATAAAGACATTGAGAATCTTACATGAGTCTGGTTCTCACTGAACTCACAATTACAAGCAGGTACTATACAGGAAATACGTTTTCAGCAATTCATCTCTGTGCTGTACAAAGTGGACAAAGATAACAAAACCTCACATTAGCACCTACTTGGATTTAACTAACAAAGCAAATCGGTTACAAAACATTTTCTTAGAATTAACTAAAAGATAACATTTTTATGCAACTCTCCTGCTAGGGAACACAGAAAAAAGACTTGTGAAGAGTCCGTTGTCTGTGAGATAAAGTAGTCAAACAGCTGACAAGGAAACAGTTATTTACCTTTCTGTCTTATTAATGAGACTTGGTATCTGGGCTGCTGCGGCGTTTATAAGAGCAGAGACATGAGAATCCCTTGACTGGATCTTACTTATAAGATATTCTCTGTAAGAAAATCTTTTCTTCAGATGATATTTCTTGCAAGCTTGCAAAAAATCCATTAGCTCTTCAATGTCACCCTGCAGGAAAGATTGTGAACAAATATGTACATTAAATTAGATGTAACGCTAATTTCGGCTAACACTTATATCAGACCAGATTTGTTCATTAATAGGGCAAAGTTAAAAAAATTCCTATGAGTGTAAAACAATAAGCTTATATCAACTTAACTCTAATGATCACATCAAATGATTATGGTTATTTCAACAAAATAAATAATGTGCTGAGCTTTCGGCCTGATTACCTCAATACTGTGTGTACTTTCCTGAAGAGTTAGTACATATCCTGAGGGCCCTGAGTTACCAGGCCATTTGATCAGGTATTCACATTACATACACATGCCAGCCTAGCAGTGTTAGCAGAACTGTCCTTTACAATGTACTACTGTACGATTACATAAAAGGTCACATTTTCAAAGGTGTCTCTAAGTTGGCTTCAAAGCCAACTCTTCCATGTATGTTGAGTACAGCATAGGGAAAGCCAAGCCCACTGCACAAGGCTGGCTTAGATGTTCCCCCTTCCAACAGTGGGGAACAGGAAGGGTTTAGATACCTACACACGGGTCTGAGCAGAGACCAGAGTCAGGCACACAGTGCTCTAGAGCAGACATTCTGCATAAATAGCCAAGACAAGGTCTGCTAGTTACATGACCCATGTCTGAGCAGCCAAAACACAGTCAAAACTTTTTTCACTTGCTCTACCTCTTTGACCTGGCTGCTTAACTATCTTCTGCACAAAGTGCTTGCTGCATCTCCCTCTGACAGTGGCCCACGTGTAGCTTCTCAATATAAGGTTGTGCATCAGGTTTTATGAGTAGGCCTTACACGCTCTGACACCTACTTCCCAGATGATGGATTTTAAGCTCCCCCTTCAATCTTCAGGACCACAATAATCAAGTTGTTCCTCAAGAAGCAGCCAGAAGAACAATTCCCAGGACTTCTGTAATCTAGAGCACTAACTTTCAACACAAATGGAAGAAAAACCAACCAACCGAAAAACAAAGAAACAAAAAACCAAACAAAAACAAAACAAAACAAAAAACCCCACAAAAAACAAACCACAAGGAAGCAATTCAAGCTATTCTGTTGCAAGAGGTTTAAAATGTAACTGAAAGCAAAACTAAAGTCCTGAACATATTCTTCATCAGCATCCCTTTATCATATAACCTGGAAACACTCAACCCCTCTAAGTACATAATCACAGTACTTCAGACCACAATTTCAATAGCCTACATATTTGGACTGGGGAGCTCAGTACATCTTCTTAAGTATATAAGAGCACTTGATGCCTAGGTGGATTTGAACATGTGCATATACCTCAATATACAGTTGTGCAGATGTCTAGACATGCTAAAAAAGGCATTATAATTTTTTAAATACTTTCTAAGAAAGCTAGTTATGAAAGTGATAACATTAATCCTGAACCATTCCTCGAAAGTTACTGCAGGTCTGTATTCTGTCTTTAGGTTAGGAATGGACATATCATCTTATTACCTGTATTTTAGAGTAACCTTCCACTAATGTTTTAGCTGCTTCCAACTTCAGTTCTCCCTTTAAGGTGGCATTTGTTATCTGTGTAAAAAAGATAGTATGGAGCTCCTTTCTTTGGGTAACAGCCAGCTCTCTATAAGCTTTTGCAAAATATTCCTCCTGCTTTACAAAAAGGAACCTCTTCAGGCAGTCCTGCTCCAGTCTGTGAAGTTTGTCCTGAAGACTTCTGTATTCTATAGCAGGCTGCAGTGACGAAAGAAATAAATGCATCAGAAGTGATAATTTCAGAATTCAACATATTTTAAAGTAACAGTGCTACTAGCTCATATATATTTTACAAATACTTTAGTTACTGTCATTTCAGGTTTAAGTGAAGGCTAACACTGAATCAGTGTGCATTTTCCATAGTTGTCACCTGCTTGGATGGCAGGGTTGTACAGTTGCCAGTCTCTAATCCAGGTACCACTTCAAAGGCATAATTAAGTCCTTCTAGAATTCACAAGTCTTATAGAAGATAAATTATATAAAATGGCATGAAATTCCACACAAAGACTATATATGAAATTAATTTTTTAGGTTTCATCAATCCTGAAATCCAACTAAAATTAAATAGACTCATATAATGCATCCCAATGAAATAATAACAAGCATAATTTTAAAAACAATACAAATTAGAAAAAAAACCCTATTCTGCTAAAAATCTCTACAAGTCTTTGTTATTGGTGACCTGCTTTAACTATCAGTTTCTAAAAATTAATCCCAGAGCATCATTTTAGATTTATATTTACAACCACGGAGTAGAATTAAATGGCAATTACTTTAAAAGCTTCTTTGACAGAAATACTTCTTCTTAGTTCTCTAGCAAGACTTACATATTCATAGTTTTAATCTCAGATGGCATAAAGTCATTATAGAATCAAAACATACATGTCCCACGGAGCAAAGAATGCTTCTTATGCCAGCTGAGCTCACTATGTCAGTCTTGTTCTAAATTTCATACTAAGTATCCTGAGAAGAACTGCCCTCTGCACTTCACTTCTCATTCCTAAGAGACACACTGCAGGCAGCAAATAATTAATCAAAAAGGTAAGGAACATAAATCCTATGTTTTGGCTGAGAAGGGGAGGAGGTTATTGCTCTCGTTGTTTTCCACTGCCATCCCTTCGGTGTCAGTACACCTGCTGCCCAGGAGCATGGCTGTGAGCCAACCCTCGCACTCCAGAATGTCCTTCGGGACCACGTGCCATGGCAAGTATAAAACCAGATCCTTCTACAGACAAACAAGTGAACAGCAACATGATAGGATATGGTAAATGGATCAGGACAGGTACTGGACTGGCCTTACTTGTTTGCTTGACTCCTACTATTTAGGATTTTCAGTCCAAATCAGAATGCACCAACACCAATACATTTCTTACAAAGCAAAGCCACTTTTCTGAGAGTATATTTAGTGTGGGTTTACACACTGAGTTTCAGTCTCTGCAAAGGCAGGACTTATCTCAGTGAGGTCTATGCTCCTTCTATATCCAACAGAAGGAAAAAGTCTCCTGCAGAGTACAGTTCACCTTATCCTTAAGAAGGTGTCCACAAGTATCTCTTCCTTTCCACCCAGTGTGTTTCTAGCCTCTCTAGCTCAGGATTGGTATATCCTACAGATATGGAAAGCTACACAGAGTCACAATTTAAAATTCACCTGGAAACATTAAAGAAATTCTAGTGGCTCACAAGCCTTGGGCTATTAATTTTCTCTATGCAACAGCCTGATAAAACAAAGTTCTTCCTGAGAGCCTCAACATACTGGAGTACCTTTAATGGGTCATACTCAGCAAAAAAACCTGCTTGTGTCAAAACTTTAATCATGAATTGTCATAAAACACCTTAACAATTCTAGGTATGTGATATGCAAATACCACTTGTGGTCCAAAAGCAAAGCCCCACTAGTAAGTAACAAACTGCACTACTGGTTCCCACCCAGTCACCCTCTTAACAGACAAACGTGAAACATCAACTTGGCCATTTTGGCATTTTAAACTTACAGAGATGAAATATTCAAAACTTACCAGAGTCCTTCCAAGCCACAGGAAGTTGTTAAAAATAATAATTAAAAAAAAGGTCAGGGGGAAATCAGTTTTATTATAAACATTCAATATACTCGGGAAAAGACACGCAAAACTGGAGCACTGTAAGGAATCATACTTCATTTATTTATTTATTATAAAGAGGCTATTTCCAAGAGAAGCCCACTCCTTGCTCTGTCTAAAACATGGATTGTTCTGGTTGCCTTCACTCATTTCAGAGGGAAATCAGCCTTTGGTTGCGCTTATATTCTAAGTTTCTCCAAAACCAGAACATAAGTATTGGAAGCTTTATGATGAGCAAGTTTGTTCTGCTCTGAATGTGCAAACTACTTCACACAGCTGTCTGAAATCATCGAAAGTGCTGCAGTAAAATACAGTAAATAAAAATACATCATTTTGTAATAGTATAAATTATTATTAAAAAAACCCAAAACAAACAGAGTAATGATAATCCTTTGTTTTCAAATGTCACAGATTCTCTTGAGAAAAATTCATTTTCTGGTGAATTAAACACAATTTCTTAATAACAACTACCTTAATTATGACATCTGAATTTTTGGACATAATTAATTGTGGGTATTTATCTTTACTCTTCTAGGAGGATAACTAAGCTGTTCTAGTCTAAAAGAGGAATCATCTCCATTAAACTACATATGATGCAAAATATCTTGATTTAAAACCAGATTTACCTTTTCATTAATTTTCTTCATTAATTCCTCAGCCTCTTCACTTGCAGCTCGTGCTTTTTGGCATTGAGCCTCCATTGCCTTTCTCATTTCCAGATTACATTCAGCCGTTAAAGCCACCATCTTCCTTTCATACTCCTCTTGAATCTCTTTCTCCATTGCAAGAAACCGCTTTTCGAAAACCGAACTTATCTTCTTCTCCACATGAGGAAAGAGGCTGTGATTTAAGACCATGTTCTTCAACATCATTGCAATCACCTCTTTACAGATCTGCATTCGACTGGCCTCCAGAACAGCATCTGCCCGTGTCAGGCTGGTAACCTCTAAACTGTACAAAGGTAGTTAGGACTGTTAGAAATCACAGATTTATGGGAAATTTCTATCAGAAAACAAGACCCTTGTATCTAGAGCACTCAATCTCTAGATTGCATCTAGATTCACTAAATACTGGGTAATGAAATGGCAGTCAGAGATGTGCAGGAATATCACATTATATTAGTTTATTAATCATGACAGTAATCATTCATTAAACAGCAGGATGAGTCAATCTCTACTACAGCAACTTTAATGAAGCAGGTCCATACTTACATTTCTATTTCAGACAGAAAAAGAAAAATCTTTTCTTTACTAATACTCAAAATATTCCCTCAGATAAAAGCCAATAGAAATGTCTGACCCCCTCCAAAAAAACCCAAAACCCCACGATGTCTGTTGGGAAGCAGATCAAATGGGCATCTGAACAGACTATAAATTTTTTTGACTTTTTAAAATAGTTCTAAACTCACTGACCCATCTAGATTGATACATCACTGTTTCATATTCATGGCTGGTGTACTCCCTTCTCTGCAGGAAAGAGGGGACAGTTTCAATTAGATGCTGATACAAATAAAATATCTGGTATCTGTCTCTCATGAACATTAAGAGAGTTCTAGAAAAGAGATTAAAACCAGATGGAAATGCAAGAGCTTTCAGAAAATGCAGTATGTCATGCTGCATACAAATACCTCCTCATTCATCTTTAAATTGGAATTATTATTCTGATTTCATATACATTGTAACTGTTCTAAATTCTACACCGGAACTCAGCTCCACACTGAAAAATTCAGTGGGTTTTGCTCCTGCATGTCAAATTACATGAATACACAACACTGTATTCTTCTGTGTGTGGACCATGTGCACATGAATTTCTTTGTGACCAACAAAACATACTTTTAGATGCTTAAACCCACTCATATTTTTGCTTAGGTTAAATTATTGGTCAAATTTTTCCAAAGAAAAATCTCAGAATTAATTTTGAATCCATAGCAAAGATCTTGGTAAGACTTGCAAGAGAGTGGAATGATACAACATTCAGAATCATATCAATGAAGACATGGAAAGCTAAAACACTTTGCTTTTTTTATCAAACTCTCCTTATGTAAGCAAGAAAAGTTTTAATTAAACAACTGACATACCATCATTGCCTCCCTGATAGCACAAGAGATGTATTCTCTCCATCCTGAAATTTATGGGATGGAGTTGTTTCCTTACAATGACTCAAACACTTGAAGTTATTTGGGAGACTAGCTCTGAAATGTAATCATCTACCACAGACTGATTTTCTGTTGGAATTTCCCGCCACATAAACACACTGGTGATGGCTGTCCTCGTCTCTGCAATCTGCTGCAGGGCTAGCTGGTTGGTTGCAGCTACTGAACCTCCATTTTACTCTCTTTTCCTTATATGCAGGAACAGAAATTCCTGCAATTGAAGTAATATGAGCCTGAAACATTCCTCACAGTAATCTGAAGATTCTGTAAGAGCTAATATTTGCTAAGACATCCTCAAGGCGACACAAGCATCCAGCTTCTCTATCCTGTCTACAGATGGACACTGCAGCTGGAGGTACAGAGCTTCCTTGGATAACATTCACCTACATTCATGGCAAAGTACCTCAGGGCACTGATCCCTGGGAAGAGTCCTTCCTGCTCCAGAACAGAGGGCAGGTGATGGCAGGATCAAGGCAACAGGATGCTGAAGCAACACAGCACATACAGATGTGTGTTTTCTCTTAAGTCATTTTGTTTATAGTCTCGGGACTTTTGCTGACACAGCCAGCTATTATCAAGCTGTTTGTGACAACTTGAAAAGAAGAAGTGTTTCAGAGTTGTGTAAATGCACTTAAACAAAAATAAGGATTCAGAGAATGGGAGCTTTATGCTATAATATTTCTCTAATGATTTTGAGGCAGTGGTAAGAGGCTGTTCTTCACAGAGGCACCAGAATTATTTTTGCTGTTTTACTTCCTGCTTTAAGTTTAGCAGCTCCAATTTAATTGAAGCAAATCTGTCTTCTGTGAGAAACATGCTGGTTTTCAAGCATCCCCTAACAAAGAACTAAACATTTTCATCAATTGTTCTAGATGATTTCTCCAAAAAATGGTAACCTCATCCTCAGAATTTTATTAGTTACAACTTTCAACTCTCTTTATTTGCCAGAACAAGTTCCTTAGTCATTATTCTTCAAGCATGCAATGATAGATGGTCGCCCCAGCACTTACTAACCCTTTCTCACTGAAATGTGAAAGACTGAATTCCTCATCTCTCTCCCTGGAACACTTCATTTTACATAGTTCATAACACATTATTTACTCCTTTTCAGAGAGGTTTTTAAAAGCATTCTTCAAAGAAGATTAAAATTATTCCTCACCCACCTCTCTGTTACTTTTCCACTCTTCTTCATCAGTGATCCCAAGAATGAAAACCAAAATGAAACACCATCAGAACATTTCCTATCATCTTTCCCTCAGTCTCAGTCTTCCCACAGCACTTCTTCCTACTCATTGCAAGTCCATTTTGAGCAAGATTCCTACGCTCTTTTTCACCCTCAAGAAGAACTGCAGTAATCCAGTAACTCCGCATGATGCAATATGTAGGAGGAGCAAGGATAATAATCACCTCATGCTGGTGTGTCAGCAAGTGAATAATGAGAGTCCTAAGATCTCAGGTGGAGTTAACCTGCAACTCACACTCATCATTTTCCTGACAGCACACTGGTGAAGAAGGCAGTGGAAGAGAAGTTTATGAGCTGTTTTACCAAACCAAGGGTAACAGCAGAGAGAAAAGTAATTACAAGTTCTGCCAAGTCACATCGTCGAAGATAGCAGCCACACCATCACCTTTTGGCAGTGGCAGCCAAAGAAAGGTTGTGTCTGTAAAACTTGAAAGCTCCCTTCCATGTGATGTGCTCTGCTTTTGGCCCATGATCTTCACACAGCAGCCAGCAGAAATAAGACAAGCTCATCACACACATCAGAAACCTTGCTTCAAGCTCTTTACTCAGAACAGAGAGATTGAGGGCACCCCTAAGCATACTGCATCACACCCAACAGTCAGTTAAACACAAGGGTCCTGTACATATAATAAACCCAATACTTTCAATTGCTTTCATTGAAGTCCCTCAGAAGAATAATGTTTACAATCAATCAGATTAAATGTTTCACACAGGGAAAAAAATTCTAGCCTGACACTGTGTCTCCTCCAGCCAAGGTACATTTAATAATTTGCTGAAAATGCTCTGCACTCTGCTTGTAACAGCAATTGATGTTTAAAAGGTCTTGCCTCACTTCCTGAGCATATTCAGCATCATAGAAACATGAAAGCTAATGAAGTACAGGTAGCTGTTGTCAACCTATTGATAAAAAAGATGAAAGCTTTTGTTGGACAAAGCATGCAGAGAAAGGATGAGGACAGTACAGAAGGCAGGTGGCACAGAGGGGTGGAGAAAGGAAAGGTGAACAGACACATAGAAAATGAAACTTCAAACAGCAAGTGTAAAGCTTTTTCACTCACTTGAAGAGAAAGAGATTTTAAAAATCTGTCAGAGAGATCTGGAAGGGGAGAATCCCAGACGCCAAACACAGAGAAGCAGAGAGAGTACCTGAGCAACTGATGTCCTCCACAGACCTAATGAAAGAACACAGGAAAGCAACTGGGATCAGGAAAGCAACTACAGTTAATTAAAAAAAACCCCAAAAACCAAAAAATCCCACAACACACTACAAAAAAAAGGAAATCTCTCATTAACTACCAAGTAATTGTGTCTTTAAGTCTTATTATTCAAATTACAGGCCCACAGAGAGAATTTTTGAACAGGAGAACTAATAGCTGCTGAATTTAATAGCCCTAAAAATGGCTTTCCAACACATTTTTAAAACTTATTCTGAATTTATAAAGATAAGAAACTACTGTGACACAACTTTCTGAAGTCTAAAAGGGAGAGAAGCATTAAACAAATTCCCCTTTGGTGATATTCTCTCATCAAAACAGAAAAGCCTGTCATTCTCAGAAGGCTCATCTCTTCTTTACCAATGGAAGCCAATTAGTAGCACACATAATACGAAAGTATCCAAAGGAGACTGGAGCCCCCTGATAGATATTTCTGTAAAAGTATTGCTTCAAATACACAAGTCTCCTGAAAAGCATGTAATTAAGTAATTTAGAGCCACGGTTCCCACTTCAGCAGTGCCTCAGATCCCCAAGGCACAGCAGCTGCACCAACTCCTGATGGAAAGAGGGAAGGACAGAGACACACAGACAAGCACTCCAGCCCAGTGGCACCCACTGTTAGAGCCAGAGCAGCACGTGTCCTGTACCCACGGGCACAGTGACGATGGGACAGCTGCAGTGAGGAAGGATAAGGAGAACAACATCCAGGCATTATGGTCCATGTTGCCTTGTCCCACTTCAGAGGAGTGAAGACGGAGAAAGAGTCAGACAAGAAGAATCACAAAGAAAACAGTTCCTGCAGTGCTGGCTTTAGTCACAGTAAGCAAAGAAAGCCAATTTGAGTGTAACGGGCATTAGAGGTCTTCAAAAGCTGCTGATGTGGTTTGTTTCACAAATTATCTATTTATTGAGGGTTAATAATACAGTATCAGTAAAGCAGGCTGTATTTTGGTTTTTTATGGGTTTTTTTTTGTCTGCTTAGTTTGTTGTGTTTTGTTGGTAGTTTTTAAAAGTATCAAGCCAATGTGACCCCTCTGTGCAGCCCCATACCTTCTTCCTTCCTTCAACACCTCCCTCCTTTTTTCCTTCCTTTGCATCCCATGCCTTTCCGCTGGGTCCAGTCTCAACAGAGACTGTAAACACTTCAGGGTAGGGACTTACACAGCTGCAGCATGACAAGGCACAAACCTTTGCAGGAGACTCAAACTGTACTGAAGCAGAAGCAGAGGCAATGGCATGAGGTCTGAACACCCACCAACAGCTACTGACTGCCCAAGCTCAAATTCTTCAGCCTTCTGTGCTAGAGTGGGATGTGGTGCCTTTCGCTGGGCACTGCCTGCTGCCAGGCTGTGTTAGCACAGGCATGAAGATGCCCTGTGATACACCAGTAGCTGAACTGGCCTGCAGCCAGCTCTGAACTGAGGGAGCTCAACCATCAGTCCTGTGGCACTCACACAGCCAAGTGTGAACTCAGCACAGCTCACGCAGCAGCGCACAGAGAATACAAGGCATCAGATCAGTAAATGAAATTGCTAAGAAAGGTACATGAGGACTATCTAAGGATGCCTTCACACAGATGAATCACAGGTTAAGTTTAGCTTTCCAGAAGTCAGAATGCTGACAAAGCCAAAAACAGGATTCCTGATATACAGCCAGGAAATAACAGTTAAATAAAAAACTGAAAAAGATGATAAATTGACCTGAGAGACCTCTTCAGAAAACAAAGATTCATGAAAACCTGACAGAGAGTTTAAGCATCAGATCTGGCAGCAATCTCACCTATGTAATTCCTTTAACTCTCCACAGCAATATAGAGTATTTAAATTCTTACAATTATCTGTTTAGAAAACATTTTAAAAATACAGCATTTAAGAGACTGAGAACCTCTGCGCTGCTTGCAGAAAATAAGAAATATGACAAATCAGTGATCTTCAGAAAATCAATTTTAAAAATATGACTGCAATACTGCTGCTGCAACGAAGTTCACAAAATGGTTATTTCATTATTTCATTCAGAAAAGTGACTATGCAAAAGGAGTGTATGAAAGACTCCAATTCTGCTTCTGGTGAAGTCATCACAAATTTCACCACTGGTTTCAAAAACACCAACTTTAGCCTGGATACTAACAAAATAATAAATAAGAATTATTGTTATATGCATTATGCATTAATGCCTGAGGAGCTTCCAACTCTGCTATGACCTCCTCAGAGTCTTCTGACCCATCCAGGCAGGGTGAGTATTCAGATGACAGAAATGGTAGGAGATATCAATCTTCATTAAAAATGATAAAGCATCAGGAACAGCACAGCTCTCAAAAGGAGACTCTCTTTTGGATTAGATAAATTGTTCCAGGTAGACAGCAGAAATTACCCTTATAATTCTAAACACTTCATAGTTACCCAACATCAAAGAAAAATGACATTTTTAAGATGAAAAAAGATATGATTCATCAATTCAAATTGCTTGTTTTCTTCAGCTCCCCAGTCTTACAAGCTCCTATCATATATTAAGCATTTGATGGAAAAGTATCGTTTACACACTTAACAAGTTTCTAGCAGCATTCATAACACAGAACTACAAATGCAGGATTTGGAGTTCACACCATGAGCATTCACTGCATCTTATACCAACATGATTATTATTTATAGTTATATTCCTGCATTGTACACATTTCACAAAAAGAGAGTATAGAATATGTTCTCCCTTCAAAAATTCCAAAATTTTAATTACAGTCTTTCCAAGTTACGAAAACAGAAATTCAGCTCCTCATTTTTTTGTGCTGACCATGTAACTATTTTTCACCATTTGCTGTGTAGGAATATTCAAGTCTAGGTGCTAGGACAACATAATAATTTATATCCCATCCCTGGCAGTGTTCAAAGCCAGGCTGGATAAGGCCTGGAGCAACCTGGTCTGGTGGGAGGTGTCCTTGGTTACGGTGCGGGTGTTGGGACTAGAGGATCTCTAAGGTTCCTTCCAATCCCTTAAGATTCTATGATTCTATGATTCCTACTTTCTATTTAAATTCAGGGTTTAAAAAAATAGAACATTTGCTCCATAGCAAATCAAACTGGCATGTACATCAAGGAATTTAGATTTTAAAAGAAAATGTGGGCCTCTAAGATTATGGTAAATTATTTTTATTTTTCTGTTGAGGCTTTTTGGAGACAATTTGATCCTGTTCTCTGGTACATTGGCCTCCGTGTCCTCTACCACAGGACAAAATCAGTTGCAATGTACACATATTATTTACTCATTTACAAAAATAATTGGCAGTACGTATTGTGTACCAGAAAGCAGGTTCAAATTCAGCTAGAGCTTTGACAAACTCAAGGAAGCACAGCTGTACTAAATGAAGATTAAAAATAAAAGGTGTAGTAGTGAAAAGCCATTTAAAGAAATTAAAATCCCTTTAACATATCTGTATCTTTTGAGACTATGAGAATGGTCAAGCTCCATCACACTTGACACAAACCCAAATTGCCCAGCTTCCTTCATATTCTCCTGTAGATATATACAAAAAGAGACCCACAACATTTTGGAACATGATCTTCTAGTGTGCACATCAAATATCCAGATCATATAGCTTCCTCTCCTTAATATTCACTGCCCAGAGACCAATATTCAGTAATACACACAGCAAGGAACCTACTGAGAATAAAAGCCAAGTTATTTTGCTGCATAATGTACATCAAGGATATGACTTATTAAGACAAAATTCACAAAATGCGTAACCAAGAAGCTTCCTTATGAAACATTAAAAGTATGTTTTGTTCTCTAGCCAATCCTCCTGACACTGCAAACTGTCTACACTCCAAAGTTGTCCCTGTCCATAAATATTGAACACACACTGCTGATGTATCTCCTAAATGAGTTGGCACTGTCAGCTCTTAAAACACAGAACAGCTTTATGTTGAAAAGAAGAAAACAACATGTGGCTCTCACTTTTCAGAGTATTTTTCTTGCTTGTATATGAAAGACCAGAATGATTCCAACCATGACAGTGCAATGAACAGGATGTTATCAGTAATGCTGGTAAGCTTGTATGTGTGTCACATAGACAGAAATGAAACATACCTGCACCAAAACATGCAGAAGGAATTACCAAGCTAGCATACAAGCTAGATGATGTTGGTTGGCTGAAAATACCTATCACCCTTTCAAACATCTTTCATAGCAGGAATCACTGTAACACTGGATACCTTTGTGGTCTATCTACTATGCTCACCCTGAAAAAAGGAAGAGATAGCTTAGAAGGTGAAGCAGGTCAGGGAGTGTTGACTAATGGGCATCTATTTCATTCACTGCAATGCTCTACCTCTTTAGAGGTAAAGAAGATAGAAATTGAGGAAGGGGAAGCAAGAGACATATGCACTAACTTTGTAAAAACATTAAAAAACTTTAGCCCCTGGACAAATATCCAAACTAAAATACAAATCCTGTTTTACAGGTTTAGAAATAAACCTGTTGCAAAAATAAACCTTTCCAAAGGTTTGCAGGAATATTTACCTTTCTATTCAAAATGTATCTGAAAATAGTCCAGCAATTTTTTTTTCAACCTAGCTAGACAATAACTATCCCTGAAATAAATTAATACTGATGTGAGTTTAAAAAAATGTTTGATCCTGTTCTTCTTAATATTCACAAAATTATTTTCAGGATAAGCTTTCGCAAAGCCTGAGTTGCTCTACAGGTATAAAAGCAAGGACTAATGTGCAATTTACAGAGATAAGTTTCCAATTATCAGGGAAAGGCAAAAAATAATAATGATTTTAGTTACCCTTTAAGAAAGAAAATTCCACCCATGATCCTGTAACTTTTCAGCTTCTACAGATTTTATAGTTGCACAATACTGCCTTTAACCTCACTTTACCAGGAGGTAATGGTAAGACTGCATAAACAACATCTGCTCATCCTCACATAAGACCTTCTTATAAAATTCAGCTGAAGAACAGATGAACTTTAACAGTGGCATGTTTCTGTCAAAAAGCCTTTCAACAGTATCAGGAGCATTTCTGTGCTCCAGCAAATGGTCCCAGCAATCACAGGTACATGGCATCCTCCTGGCAGCACTACAAACTGTCACCCCTTAGACTGATGCAGCTGTTTTGAAAATGCACTACTGAACAGTAATGCTGGAACCCAGCAGGGGCTCTCTTTTCTAGGACAAAAGCCACCCTTTTGAAAGCAGAATGTATTAAGCAATAGCAGAATACCATGTTCCAATATTTTCTTGAACACCTAGAAGTTTCCCTTCATGTAGTGAACCACAGAGACACAAAGCAAGGTGTTTATTTGGATTGGAAAACTTGCATGTCTAAGGCCTAGATGGAGTTGTGACTTCTACAAGTGAATCAGCATGAAATATGATGGCTTTCCATTCCAACAGATGCTTGCTTAAAACAGTTCAAAAACCTAAGGTAGTGCAGTAATAGGTGTAAACAGACACTATAAAAAAATCATAAAGAAGAGATACTCAAAACATATTGAAAGGTTTGGCTGATGATAAAATAATAAATCTGATGTAATAGCAGTGAATTCTTACTCTTCTAAAGCCTGAAGCATGTTCCCAGGTTCTTCAAAGGACAGAATATCAATGATTTGGTCATTCATAATTATATCTTCACTAAAGAGATCACCTGAATTAAATTGAGAATGCTCCAGTTTGTGATTTTGACTGAGATCAGGCTGTATCTCCTAAAAAAAAAGGGAGAAAAAGTAGCAAACTTTAGATTATAAAAAAATGTATAATGAGTGTTTAATTAATTTTACTGCAGTTTAACTCTGGGTGAGAAGGTTTCTACTTACTATCTAACTGTAAAGCTGGAAAGAGTATAAAGAGGTTGTGCAATTCAGATATGCATCTGAAATCAAATATACTACTTTTACTTCAGACTGATCTTTTTTAGTATATAACTTATCTGGAATACAGATAAAGAAATGGAGAACACAGAATACTTGTGAAAAGTCATCTAGGAAGTTGTCTTCCACTTCAAACTTTCTAGGTAATTTTTTAAATAATTGCCATGGTATACAAATTACATATGGCAACATTACAGTATTATTAGGTGAACTCCATGGAAAAACTAATCCTATCCATGATGGAAGTGATTCAGTTCACAGAGACTTTAAACTGAGGCCTAAATATTGTGTAAAAACCCCACTATAAATATCTGATGCCAGACCAAGCTGAACCTTTTTTACTAATTCATTATTACTATTTCTTTTGTAAAAAGATACAAGTCACAACTTTTTCATTTAAAGAGATTAATTTTTCAGACCTAAACTAAGTAAAAGTTATTGATGGTGAAATTTTCAACCGTAGAAAGGCTGTAAGTAATTTGTGAGTTATTCTGGTCAGCCCAGAGGGATGAGAGACCCACCACCCTTTCAGCAGACAAGGGGTTCAAACCTATCAGCATACCTCTCTTAGGACTGCTCCAATCACTGTAATATTATCACTAAAGTCTCTAGCTCCCTCCCAATGAAGTTGTTAAACTTTACATAAATACAAAAAAAAAAAAAAAAAATTAATAAAAGGAATGGCTGGAATTTCACCTACTTGATTAATATTTATCAGATTCTGTATTTTCTTTCTCCAGTCCAATATTTACTGAAATACTTTCTTCAAAGTGGCACAGAACAATGAAAACACTTCATCCTCAATCCCATCTGTTTTGCTTAATCACTGAAGATACTATTGCACATTGAAGAAACTAAGACCAGAATTCAAATCCCTAGTCGTAATAATTAGGAAAGAAATTTGCTGTCTTCAAGGTGTCTGCTCCCTTGGCAACTTACCATAACCCAGAGACATCTTGCTTCTAATTCTGAGGGTTGGAGGGGAGGAAGAGAGGAATAGGGAAAGAAACAAACAGGCAAAAGGTAATCCCCCTCTGATCTAGAGCAAACATCTGGGTACTGACAGCAGTTATTTTGATCAGGGTATCAATCTCACCTCTAAATCTGACTGCACTAAAGTTTAGAGGCTGTAGAGATTACATTACCTGTGAGCCAAATCCATCACTTAGTGGCTCTTTATTCATCTTTAAAAACTCTACAGACAATCTTAGTTAGCAAGTTATATTACCACATATGATCAGTGAAAAAAATTAAATAACCTACCCTGACAGACAGTACAACTCACCTGGTTTTTACTACAGAAACTCCATTTTAATATTTGGGTTCGGTAAACAATGAAAAAGACAGCACATGTCAACACAAGGGAAATGAAAAAACCAACGAAGAACCCTGAAGCACTGATGGCATGACTGTATAAAATCTGAAATTATAAGATCATTTAATTAAAATGTTATTTTAAATATATATAAAGATCAGATCATAACTGTAATTCAAATACTGTAACTTAAAGCAAACAGTAAATTATTTTTAAATGGCTTCACACCACTTCAGGATTTCTCAGCATTATGTTACTACTACCTCTTGATGTATATTTTCAAAAAAGTGTGTATTTTCAATAGGTTTCCAAGTCAGCACAGTTTGCTATGTTCACCTTGTCCAAATTCGTGTGTAATTCAAGCAAGAGAACTCCAGACACTGAATTTTTTTGCTGTGACTTTTGGGTGCCCTGTATTTAATAGCCTATTTTTCAAAGTTGCTGCTCTTCTAAGAAGTTTCATTGAAATTGCTGGCATTTGATGTCGCTCAGAGGCTCTGGAAAGTCAGTCAGATGTTGGCTACTTTAATTAATGGCCATTTCAATTCAATGAAACTCAGTAAACACCATAGGGAGAAAGTACCAATATGAGTTCAGAATAAACACACAACTGACACCCACCCAGTCTGTGTGCAACCTTTCAGCTTCTGCATCAGCCTGAGTCAGAAAAGGCTGGCAGGAGCACAGGAACCGTGAGCCAGATAACAACTTTGTAGACCTTTCACTTTAGCTCTTAACTTAATCTTTAAATTGAGTTGCATTAAAAATTAATTTTTTACTTCATGCTCTATGTAGCAAAAGTTAATTCAGCGTTTGCTTAGTTCTATGACATCTTGCAATGAAAAACATAGCACAGCTATTAGTATAATGTTTCACCACAAACTGATCACTCTGCTGGGGCTAGGAACTGTAAATAATTAACATGTTGCTTGCAAGCTGGGTTTGTTTTTTTCTTGGAGCATAAACCTGACAGCATTCCATAGAGTCAATGGTAATTCTGTATAGGAAACAATATTCAAACAACGGTCCGCAATATGAAAATAATTTATTGCAATTTAGCACCTTTGTCACATCAGGACTCTGAGATCCCTCCACTTCCAGGAAACAGGAGATGCCATAGATAATACTTAGGGGGGAAAAAACTGCATTGAAGCCAATTCATCATTTTGTCTGAACCCACTCGCATATGTCTAATTTCCATGCACTCTGTGAAATTTAAGGATCTCTCTAGGCTTCTGGGGAAAGCGAGGACCTGGTGAGGCTATGATTCAGTGAAGCTCGAAAGAAGCTGCTTAAGTTATGGTGAAGAAAAAGCACTGGCTACCAGAATGCTCTGTGCTTTCTAAGTAAAAGGTGAGACCCATTGGTGGGACAGTCAGTCTGCATGGGGGCAGGCAGTTCTGTCTGTGCTTTTATCCCTAAAGCAGATGGGCTCTGGAAGGACCATCCATGTCACTGGGGGTGCTGTCAGTCCAAGCAGAACACAGCAGGTGCTTAATGCCACCTGAAAGCACCACAGCTGATGGTGCAGGGGAGGTGCCAGAGCCCTGGCTCAACTCAGGACCTGTTAGCCCTGCAGATCAACCTTCAAACCACAGACACATCAGCAGGCCTCAAAAGCCATTCCTTAAGACAACCTCTAAAATCATCCCCACAGTGGGAAGAGACATTACAGGCCCAAGTTTCTTTCAAGAACTGATGTGCTCCCACTGCTTTGCTGATGATGCTGAGGGAAGCAAGCCTCATAAAAATCACCATAAAGGAATTATTATCATCTCTCCCATGCAACATGCTTAGATGTAAAAATTCTCTTTTCACCAGTGTCCCATTCAGCATCAGACTCCCCCAGCCAAGGGCAGAGGCACAAAGTACTCACAGGCCCTGAAGCGCTGTGGGATGACATCTGGGGCAGACACTCAGCAACACCCATATTTTTTTCATAACCCACAAAATTACCTTGTTCCAGACAACCAAACACTTTCTTCCAGTGGCACAGAAGAGAAATCCACCGGGTTTGTAAAACTTTAAGGAACAGCATAGTATCTAATTGTTCAAGCAAATCATGTGATAGCTCATGGGACCAACGTAGCATGACACTGCCACGACTACGTAATTAATTCTTCACTTGTCATTCCCAAAGTCAACATCGACTGTGCACTTTGTCACATATGTGCATTGGCTTTAACATAACCATGAAAAGGCTTAAATAATTATTTTTAATAAATAAATACGAGATGGAGAACATTTACGACAGCTGACAATATGAATGAAATAAAATACATCACACCTTCTCCAGCTAATCCTAATTTCCTTGAACAAACTGGCTTAATTCCAAAACATCTTATGCTTGGTCACAGCCCAAAGTCAAATATTATGCATGTGAAACGTGATGTGTTAAATAATTCCTAAGCTTTATTCCCCATGGTATTCCCATGGTATGGTATTTTCTACACATCTTTACCACACATTTTAGTTACAAAGCCTGTTCATTTCCTAAGTTCAAATGCAGCTGAGCTAATTTTACCTACCTATGGAACAGGTCACAAGACCTTTTTGAGGTCTAACTATTGAGTTCAAAGTGCAAAAAATAATAAGCACACCAAAAAGGTTTTACATAAAATAACAAATTGCAGAAATTTTCCTGGTCAGTTGAGACCAGTGTAGTTTACAGTCTTGGCTTAAGACATCAGCAACTGCTGCAAGTCAATTCACTAAAATTATGTATAATTTTACTTCATATCATATTTAATCATGGCTTTCATTTTAACAGGATGGGTACCTGATCTTCAATTACAAGAAAGCCACGTCCAGACATGTGTTTATTACAGTAATAAAATCTGAGAAGGCAGAGATCCCTAGCAGAAGAGAATACTGGAACAAGAGGCCCCTGTGCCCAATCTCCAAACAGGTTACTTATTCTAAAGGCAGAGAGAAACTCATGGGACAGGTCCATGGAAGGAATGAGTGGTCTAGTCCTCAGGACCTATTCAGGCAAGCCCATGCCACATGCACAGCCATGGCAAAAATGTTCTATGGTGAAACAAATTGTTTGCTTCTGCCTGAACACAAATAATCCCAGTACTCTTGCCAACCAAGCCACAGCTTCTTCAAAAATGACCCCTTGCAACAGCAACCTGTCAAGTTAATGAGAGGCTGGGGGAGAAAAACAAGCTTGGTGAAGGGATTACTCTAGCAATGAAACTGATGGATGAAATAGAGAGCTTTTTAATAAAAAAAATTATCTAGAAAGCATAATACTGCTGCAATCAATGTCATTTTGAAGGTTTATTTGGCCTGTTAAAAACTACTTTTCAGAATTACTTCAGAAGCCAAGAGCAGAAATTCATCATCGGAAGCATGACTAGTTAAAAAATGAAAGGAAGCATAAACAATGCCACTCTCTGCAGTTTCATTTCTCAGGCTTGAGTATCAGCATCATACAGAAACCCTTCCTCAATAGGTGGAGGACACCTTTACCCTTTTGGAAAAACAAAAAGCTTTCTCATGGTGGTTAGGCACAGCAGCAGGTGAGCATAATCCTCATCACAGTCTCCTGTGCCCGGATGATTCTTCAAACAAAAGAACATGGCAAGGAGCATAATGGCATTTTTAAATTTTCCATATTAAATATTGCTGGTTTAAGACAAAAAAAGATCCCTTATGTTGAGTCCTGTTTTCTTCCTCTTCTTAAAATCTGAGAAGGCAGAACTTGTGTATGATTACTAACCAATAGCTGAGTGATGAGACACGAGTACACAAGTACATCCTTAGCTCCTAGAATTTACTTTAGATTGTCCAGAAAGTATAAGCAGAAGAGTCAATGTAATATCAAACCATAGAATTTACCTTGGTCTTTTCTTCTTCTGTTATGGTAAATGATGCTGTCAATGATACGAGATGTGTTTTATTCTGAGAGAGATACAAAACATTACCTGTATTAAAAAAAAAAAGCAGAATCCACTGGCAAACAGCCTGGAGTCTCTAGAAAAGCCTCTCCTTAGAAGATTAACTATACTTCTCATAAAGCTTAAAGATGAAATAAATCTGATGCAGTGTACTTAGCTGTAACACTGAAAGACATGGAAGCAGCTGCTCTGTGGGATACACTCCCCATATCCCCATGCACAAAGCATTATGTTTTTCTTTGCCTACAAAATCTGGGATGAGTGAGAACACACAGAACAGGAGCCATGGTCAGCACATAAATCTCTACTTCTACCATTCCCTGGTTTTTTTAAGTTTTCCTCTCCACCACTTCAGTACCACTCCCATACACATGGAATATTTTTTCCTCCAAAACCAAGGAGAAAGGCAACTGAAATGAAAATACATCTGCAGGTTATAATTACATGTAATTATGAAAACCACAGAAAAAACATCAAGCCATATCTAAGAAATGAAAAACTACTTTGGCAGAAACTACTTGTCCTGTCTCCTACTCAAAGCCAGGCTAATTCCAGCATTAGACCAGTTGTTTCAGAGTCTGATGCAACTGAGTTCTCTAAAATCAGCAAGGATGGAGATTTCTCAGCTTCTCTGAAAAATCTTATAGACCCAGAAAACTCTTATACTAAAAGGTGTCTTTCTTGTGAGCAGTGAGGCTTTCCTTTGCTGCAACTTCTTTTTCAGTTAAAAGAAATAATTTTATTATTAAAAAATGGCAAAACTTTCAATCTCAGATTTCAGTAATACACATCTAAGTATGTGGGACAATGAATCCAAGACAGATATAAACTGGAGAGAAGTATGAAAAGTATAAGAAAGGCTACAAGATGACACACAAAGATACTTTATTTAAGGACGTCTAGGACTTCTTAAGCTATGAAGAATAATTCATGCATTTATAAATTCACGGTAAACAATCAGAGAGCTTAGGAGCTTCATTTCATTACATGATGGCCTCATTGTTTAGGCAGGCAAGAACCACCTTGGAGACTGTTTTTCTTTACAAAAATTGTGAAGAGCAGAACAAAACAGTGAAAAATTACCTGTGATGAACTCCTGAAAGTTAGCTTTGCAGGCAGTGTCAAGACCCTGCCATGCCACATTCCTTCTGCATCAAGAAGTGCAGAGTAGTTGACTGCAAAGTGTTCTCCACCTATTAAAACAGGGATATGGATAGATTTGCTCTGTTCCATGAAAATTTCTCAAAGATGCCTGGGGAAGGCTTGGGACAGCACTCCAGCTTTTCCTTTCTGACACAGCAGATGCCACACATCCAAAGTAGACAGTTCATAGCCACTTGAGCTCAGCAACATCCTTCATACCTGCTGCCTCTAAGAATTCAAGCAAATTCAACCCAGGACCTGGAAACTGCATTAAACGTTGCCCCAACCTATCAAAAAGCAGCATTTTTTGATAACAAAACTCTAAATGAGGCTATTTTAAAATATTTTTTATTATAAAATGGACTGTCTACATTTTAACCACTAACTTGTTGATTCTCCCCTTGTTGAAACCAAAGAGAAATCTGACAGATTTCAGGTGAATTTTGATTCACAGTGCACAGAAGTATGGAAAAATTATTATGGCCAACATTGAGCACAACAGTACATAGGCCAGTGTAGACAGAGTCTTTCTGTCCAGCCCCAGTGGCAAGGTATGGGCTGACTTCAGGATTAGTATAGTAATGACCAAACCTCAAACTATGCCGAAATCTGGTCTGCTGGATTTTCTCCCACTTCAGTATTTTTCACACTGATTCGTCTGGAAAAGCAAGCTTCAACTCCAGATTCAGAAATTATAAATAAATTACATAGGAGCTCCAACTTGGCTTAATAGAATCAGATATGCAAGCCATTTTTCTATTCTTTCTCAGGGATTTGTTTCCAGGAAATCTCTGTGGAAAGCCAGAAATTCCTTGACATTTCCAAAAAGACATTTCTAGTCCTGCAATCAGTACCACTGCCCACTCTGCTGTTATCAGAAATGGAGTTTGGCTATCCAACTGCAATCAGACAGCAGTCCCAAGTCCACCTAATTTCTCTTTTCTGTGTGAAAACCTTTCACCATAAAACTATCATAACCAGAGATACTTCAATCATAAACAGAATCAGTGAACACTTCTGAAGCTCCTGGAGAAATATTTTGACTCCCAAAGGCAAGCTGCTAATTTTTGACTTGTGCTTGTGATTAGGAAAAAGGAGATGAAGAAATCAAGAAGAATGAAATTTAATGCATGTGCACTGATTGAACTACTATCAATTAGAAGAGGAACAGACTGGCTTCACAACTGGAAGAGGTTTATTTCTCTATTATTTGCTTTGACTTTATAATTTGTTCAGTTTGAAGAGAACAGATACTGGAAAGAGCTGCCTTATTTCTGATGAATCATTTTCCCTGTTTGCCTGGCTTTTTTCAATTCCAATGCACCTCAATACCTTGGCAAGCTGAACTGCCACACTTGGCTAAAGAAGGCTTAAAATATGATTAAAATACCTTTTGCTGAAGTTTTTAAAAGTACCCAAAATAAACAAATACAATTGTGAAAGACTCTCATTTTTGATGGAAACTTTTACAAAGTACAGGAGGCTCAGTTCTGCACCTGGAAGACTGGAAGGAGTTCAAAGGTGGTAGTCAAAACTGTAAACAGTGCTCTGATAGAATTGGAAACTGCAGCCTAAAACCTTTTCCAGACTTTTTCACCTGTATTAACAGATAGTCAAATAATTCACACCACTATAATGAATTAATTAATTAAATACTGTGATTTTAACAGATGCACTTTGACACATGTTATCAGGGGTATTTTACTGCAGATTTTGTTACCTTGCAGGTAACTTTTCCTGTAAATCTGTATGCCATCTGTGGTCTTATTCCCATTGGTTTTTTGAACATGTAGACCAGTGATGTTGTCCAGGAGGATAAGATCTGTGATGTTTGTTGACAGCAATGTGTTGGTGTTATTAATCACAAGTGTAATGTATGCAGTTTGAGGGTCATGTTCAATATCCACCTGAAAACAGAAAAATTAGTATTAATGGTGCAAGACAGCTGTATGTGCATCTTAACAGAAAAATTCACAGCCTTGATTACAAATAAAACTTCATTATATATGTAAACTCATTTTCTGAAGGTATTCTGAGTGATCTGTAAATGAAACTACACTCAAGTTTGATCTCACAGTCCCAGTGAGGTTTTAATCTTCGGTATGTCAAGCTGTTGCTTGGAGACAGTGGCAGAAAGCCAGAAGGTGGAAACCCAGCTCACACAGGACCAGAAGCATAATCAAATTCTGAATATCCCCCTGATACTGCATACAACACAAAACTAGATCACAACTTTATAACCAGCGTTTGGAAAATTCTTAAATTTCTACCTCTGGACTATGAAGATGTTTCTTTTGCAAGCTGCCTCATTGCCAAGTAATTCTCTCCTTGCAGTTTTGGTCTCTATTTCCCTTTTTTTCATAGCAACCCCATTCTCTGAAGGACACCAGCTATCTCAACTTGCCCTCCCCATGAGTGCAGATGGAGCCACCAGTGAACTTGGGAGTTCATGGCTCCGCTTCCAATTAGCAGTGAAGGTCATACACTAATCACCAATCTCTAGCAACATGTGCTCATGTGATTTTATTTATTTATTCCATTAAGCCTTTAAGTCCTATTGAGCAATTATACCCTCTAAATGAAATTACTCTGAGCACAGAGTTGCTTACTAACCTCTCACCTTCCAAGCTGACTTTCTCTGTAACTCATATTAAACCAGAATACTCTAAATCTTTACAGGATCTATAATAATATGGTGATCTATATGAGGTTTCAAATAACGACACTAGTATAATAGTCCTTTAACTGACAGAATTATGATTCAGGCTGAACCTTTCTCTTTTTAAATCTTCCTTTTAAGGAAAAATCTACACTGTATCTTGACACCAGTAAATACAAAATAATAAAGCAGTCCCCACGAACAATGAGTTCTAAAAATATGAATTGTGATAGACTTCAGAAATCACACCAGAGTTCATGGCAGCCACAGGGTTCAATATGTGTAGCTATGGTCTTATACACTAATCTCTGCATTTCATACTAACTCAGCAAAGAACCAGGTCACAGTTTTAGAATTACATGAATCAAGGAGAAGAAATAGCTTAATGAAATTATTACAGCTTAGTCTACATTTCTCTATTTAAGTGAAAAAATTCACAACTATTTATTGCATTAGAAGCTGCAAACAATGTATAAAAATGTATATATTAATGCATGCATAAAAACAGGCTTAGTTATATTTCTGAGGAAACCATTACCAATTTCATATGCTTGTATATCAGGAGTTATACCCCAACTTCTGAGAGTTAAAATCATCAAGTATTAAAAATGTGTTATATTTTGGTCAGATTTTCTCTCTCCTTGTTTCTGAACTGGCATGATGCAGTCAAGATGCCTCTCAACATTTCATGCGCAATCACAAAGGCTAGATATTTGCCTTAAAAAGCAAAACCAAAATGAAACAGGAAAAAATGTCTCAAAATGACATTTCTCATTAATATTAAATCCATGCTTTTCATTCCTTATTTTTGACTGGCAATCAGACTTAAGCTCAATTGCAAAGGGATTGAAAGAATTTGGATTTTTTTTTCCCCCTGAAATCAGCCGATGAGAATCAAGCATCAGGTATGGTTTGACTGCTCCCAGAAAAAACTCCTCTATATAGTGCTGCCACTGTGATCAGTGACCACTGGTTATCTTCTTTAAGTTGCTCCTCTAATTTGCCTGAAGGTGTATTTTTATTGCTTTTGGAGCAGATGGTTAGGCTGCCAGGCATCTACAGGAACCAAACCCAATGGCAGTCACTGATGATGCATATTTTCTACTCTATTTCTCTCTATTTCTACTCTCTTCTACTCTATTTTCTCTCTGCTGCTGAAGTGCCCCACGTGTGTCATCACCCCCTGCAAGCGATCTCACTTCAAGTACCTGGGAGAGTGACATGCAAGAAGCACAGCAAGAGCATGGACACGACAGGAGAAAAGAGAGGAGGAAGGAATTGCCATGGAAGTTGAAAAGAATGGAGGATCCTTGTTAGGAGTAAGTTAGAACAACTAGAAACAGGAAAAGAGGGAGAAAAAAAATAGAATAATTGATAATCTCCAGTGCATGAATGCTTAGGAGATTAAGAAACAACACAGGTAAAAGTGTTAGAAGACAAGCAATTAAATTTAAAGATTTATTTCAGCTCTGCTAAGGATTATTGTCACTTTGAAGTACTACTACAGAAAAGGTCACATCATACTATTGGAATGAAGCTCTTAAAGAAACGCATTTCTGAAAAGGAAGACAGTGGGTGCTAGAAGCACTGGTAAAATTTAAACACTTCAGTTTCAATAAGGCTATTTCTACGTGAAGATGTGGGAAAAATTCTGACTCGAAGAAGCAAACATACTCCATGCTCTGAGGGGCAACTCATTGCAGGAGGAAAATGTGCAAAATTCACTTTTTTCTATTTAAAACAGCTAAAGAGCACCATATGGCCAGTCTGTCTCTTAGCATGAAAGCATTTGTTCACTTGAAATAGGACTGAAGCAGAAGACAAGGTAAGCCAAGGAAAATTAAATGTGAACTGCATTTGCAGGTGGAAGACAATCACTTATAATTGTAGAGTTTTCAGTAATTTGCAACTAATAGCACTACAAAAGTATTTTCTGATAAAGCCAGCATCTACAACAGATTACCTTTAATCTTCTACAGCAGTTATTTTGCAGCTTTTAATGAGCCTGTGTGAGGCTGTGTTGTAAACAGCAGAAAAAAAACAACATGGGACTGTTTCAAAGTGTTTCTGAGAGGCTCTGGTTGGGAATCCACAGATAGAAAAGCAGAAGATTCTGTTACTACTTCTTATGTCTGAAATGCTCACTACTTAGCCTCATTAATCAGGATATACTGTCATTTCAATAACAACATTGGAGGTAATTAGCACCATGAGATGTGGTGCTTATTCATTCTTCTCTACACAGCTGATTTGGCGAAGATTATAATGTCACCTCTTCTGTACCGATTACTGAATCCTCCACCCTCATAGGCATCATTTCAGTGGCTGAATTCAGATTGGTCCTAAAGCTGGATGTGGTCTCTCTCTCCAGGAGACAGCTAAGACGAACTGATTGTAACTATAAAAGTTCATACCTGCTTCATCCAGTACACAGAAAGGGAAAATAAAAAAATTTAAAAAAAAAAAAAAAAAAAAAAAAAAAAAAAAAAAAAGGAAAAATAACAGTCTAGTAAAAATAAAATTGGAAGTTAAAAAATTTCATACAATAGGGAGGTCTTTACTCCTCATAAGCATTTACACAAGTCAAATGAAACCTTTTTTCATTAAATACTGTGTTGTAGGTTAGTCCCACTAAATATGCAGACTATGACACAATGGCTTTTCTATGGATGTGTATTAGGTTGCCCAAACACACAACGGGCAACAAAGGGGTCAGTGCCTCATCCTTGAAAAGAAGTCCACACTTGAGCCAGGTAGAGTACCCATGGCTGGGCCAGAGGAATAATTCGTAAGGTTTCTCTCATCTTGTAAAATTTGTCTCTATCTTCACTCAGACTTGGTTGATTGTGGTGGTGTGACTTTCTTTACTGTAACCTTTTAGATGGTTTGCTCCAGCCTGTTAGTTTATTCCAAGTTTCTCTTCCCTCTTCAAATTGTCTATCATGCCCCAAACTGCCTTTTATCCCACCTACCTGATCGTCAATCCTCCCTAATCCCTGCCCTTTGTTCTAGGAAGCTCCCTGTCAGTCCCTGTTGTCCCAACCCCCTGCCTAAACTCCTCCCAGGAATTCCTCTATCGCACAAGGTCCCATTGGCCCATGTGACCCCTTCCCCTCCCATTGTCTTTCTTGTTGGTTGTTATATTGTGAGCCCCCCCTTAATCTCCTCCCTGATGTATCCCTGATTGGTTGAGAGACTGTACCCACCCCCTGTTTTTCCACTGTTTAAAAGTCAGTGTACAGCACTGCTCAAGGTTCTTCGTCCCTGACGCTCTCTGGGGGAATAAACTACCTTGAGAACACGAGGGATCCCTCACTGCTCTTTGTGCCGACCCTCGGCGCTGTGCCATCAGGGGCCATAGAGAGCAGGAGCAGCCCTGCTCTGCACCGCCACTCTGACCACCGGTGGTCTGGGGGTGGCCGCTCTCGGCACGGGCCAGAGTGAGGGACTAACTGGGGGCTCTCTGGTCACCCTCCTCGTGTCAGCTGATTACTCTGGAGTTCATTGGGATTTGACCATTTGCAGTTTTAGAAACTCACAAATGCACCTCAATACCTCAGGTTTTTACTTCAACCACAATCCGAAATGCCCTGAAGCCTGAGAGGTTTCACTGACTTCTGTTTTAAATCAATATTGCCTCTCAGAGAGTGGGACCACCATAACATCAAAACACACGTGGGCACAATTAGGTCCCCACTTTTTAAAGGTCATTTGGGTACAAACTTCCTACCAAATTAACAAGACAAATCTAAGAAAACTTACCATACCACATTTCTGAAGGGTTATTCCAAATTCAGAAGACGCTGACATATTGGACACATCTTCAGGCTATGGAGAAAGAGGAATAATCTACATAGTGTACGAAAACATAATTCACAAACATCAGCAACAAGTTAAATCATATAAATAAAGAAATTATTTAAAAAAATTAGAGGAGTGTTATCCCAACAGTTAAATCTTTTTTCTAGTCCAAATGTGGAAAAAATACTCATTCCCACAAGTAATTATTATAATCTTAATTGATATATTCATCTTTTGACAATCGCGATTCAAAAAAAACCCATACTGCACGAAGTTCATGAGATTCTTTTCATTACTAAGTGTCTACCAGCATTTACACAGCAATCGCACAGCTGTACCTGTCACAGTAACTCTTTACAAGTCCCAAAACTAGTTGGTGTTGCTGAAGTCATGTCAAATGAACACAATCATCTGGGACAGGACTAGAAATGTACTAACTGGAATAGTAAACTCCCAACATTCAGTTTTTACAGAATTGCTACAATCCCTACAAATAGTGAAAGTGGCAAACCATCTTGAACTGACCAGAAGGTGGCTGATGTCAGACTCTCGTTTGAACAAAACCTTCTTTGTCCATGAGGGTATCAAGGCAAACAGCGAATGGCTCCACTGGTTGTCTGAGGCTGCAGAGGTCAAGAGCTGGTGAGGGGCTTTCCTTGCCTGAATGACCACGGGTAAGGGCACTGCTGAAAACCAAAGCAACATTCAGCATTAGAGCTAAGGCTGGGTCCTGCATGGCAGCCACTTGGTGCAGAGTCCAGCCAGGGAGGGGGCTCATGGCACCAGTGCTCTGTGTGCACACAGAGACGGATACTCCCTGACAAGCACTCAGAATCATGACAGGCAACAGAGACTGAGGCCAGCCATGAAGCAGAGATGGGATTTGTCCTACAAAACCGGGCAGGAGTCAGAATAAAACAGTTTCCTCCCTAAGGAACTCCCATATACCCTACAGGAAACTTCTTGTTATTTAAATGTAAAGAATTTAATGCATGAATTAAAAGGTTTAAGCCTTTTAATATAAGTCAACTGTTAATATTTTTAACACAAAAAAACTTTCAGCAAAGCATAAAGAATTCAAACAAACCACAATGTGAGGGGCTTTAGTGCTTAAGGTGTTCTGCTTCAAAAGTACAGTCTTCCAATTAAGCACCGACGTTGCCAATACATATTCAGAACTAAAATACTTCTCAGCTGAGGATGGGTCTCAGTTATATTTCAGTTGAAGTGCCATCAAATCACATGCTCATAAATTTAGTAATGAGCAATATAAATGTTAGTTTATACTCTTAAATTTTTATTAAAGATTAGTCAGTGATAATACACAAAGTAACAGGCATAGTTTTGAAATTGTTTTGAAATCATATCACTTTGATCTACAAAAGTAAAAGCACCTATGACAGTAATAAAAGAAGCTTACACTAAAAATAAATAATTTAATATGTTAAATTGCCAAAAGGTAAAGCTTCTGAATTAAGAGATAACTGTTATGAAAATTTAAAATAATAGCTGGTTTTCTATGCTCAAAGAACTTACTTTTTTCATTTTTTACTTAATATTATTCTCATTTATTACTTATTTTTAAACCAATTTTCAGCAATATATATTAATATGAACAAAAACTCCCATTAAAAAGGCAAGTAATTTTGTGAAATGACTTTTCTATCAAAAAGCCTATTACATATTAATAAAATATGAAAAGCTGAAGACACTAAAACCTCATTAATATGAGAAGCAGTTTTTTTGAAAAGCCACTGCTTTGTAAGAAGAACAATATAGGGAAATAAAATTAGTTACAAATGGAAAAGCATGAACCGAGCATTCAGAACTGGACCCTTAAAAGGAGCCTTAAAGTATTAATGTACACAAATCACTGAAAATAATTCTGTTAACACAATGGATGAGATGCAATCCTGGTGCTTACAAAACCCAGGTGGACACGCACTTGGGGAGCTTCCCGGCTTCCCATGTTTATTTGGAATGGAGTAGTTTATACTTGACCAAATTGTGGATATATGAGCCAGGGAAAGCTGATGTCTGTATTTTATGACCAGTTTCAATACCCTTCTCTAAGTTTTACTTAAATACTTAAACCACTGTTAAACAATGTATCAGACTTCGACTAATTTTGGGACTGTAAAAACAAGATGGCAAAGTCAGTGAGAACAGGAACATGTATAATTACAACAAATGTCCGCCTATCTTCGGGGCTGGAATTTTTTCAAGACAGTCATGCATGGCTTATTTCTATTTCAAGACTAAGCAATGGTCCAAATCACTCAGAATGAAACCAGTGCTGAATTTTCAGTGCAGTACGAACCTGCTAATTACCAGTCTGAGCTCTCCTAGCCATGGCACACCCCAGCAGATCCAAATACACTGTTTATCACCTCTAATGGCTCTAAACCTGTTTTTGACTACTGAATCAAGTCTCTCTGCGGTTCTGTATAACTATATTCACACACTGAAAAAGAATACTTTTATATATGCTGTGTCTCATACATTAATGCAATTGTCATCCCATTCCTGTGAAGGTAGGGCACCAATTCCCCTTTTGTTTTCTTGCCTGACTACAGGAAATGTACCTTTCTTCACAGTAAACAGAAACCCTGAATGAGCTTCTTTGTAGGGCTTTGTAAGAATCAGAACTCAAAATGAGAAAACGTATGAACTCTGTTGAGCAACTACTACCTTTAAAGTGTTTCTTGTTTAGCAGATCATCTTCTGAATTTTGGATGGGGGCGGACAGCCAACAAGAAGTGTGTAATTGCTTCATGGAGTATCTTTTGATCTTGTGTCCTGTGTAGTGTAACATCTCCATGAGCACACCAAACTGCACTCTACATGTGACAGCAAAGCCTGATACTCCCCCTCTGGAGAGTATCAAGTAACCAATTTTATTAACTGATCATGTTCCCTGACTGAATGAATCTCTGGATTAATAATTACACAGATGAGTCTGTTTTCAAACTGTGCTTTGTCATCACTTACAATCCCAAGAAAATGTGCCCAGCTCCCAGCAGAAGTCTCCAGGCATGTTATTTGGCTGCTCCATCATCAGTATTTGAAGCAGTTGAACATTATGTTAAGCAGCCTCAACACTGATGATGATGATGCAAATCCACTTGTATCTTCCCAGTATTCAGTGGAAGGTTTTGCTTAAACAGATTCAACCAGTATGATGCATGTCCATACAGCACCTTGTGCCACTGCCTTTCTCCAGAATTTTTCTCTTCCTTCCTAATAATTTTTAACAATATAGGCTCTTCTATAATACCCTGGATCTGCTGCCAGTAAAGCTGCACTTTTCTGTAGCACTCTTGCTTCTAGTATTGACTGTCAGTTAAATAAAATAACTTTCTTCTGATCCACACATCTTCTGATCCAACTGTCACTGGAACAGCTAATCTACAAGAACTTAACTGCTTTTCCACGTAACTTGCTGCTTATTCAACATCAGCAACATAACTGTATTTATCAATTCACCTGCTGTCTGTTTTCTGGTAAATTCCTACTGTAGAATTGTAGATGTCTGCTGGGTGCTTGAAAAGCTGGACTCTAAATATCTGAGAAAGGATGGCACAGGCATAATACATTCTGTCACTTTCATATATATTCTAGATTTCTGTTCTGAATTTTTTTTTTTTTTTTTTTTTTTTTTTAACAAATAGATTCATCTGACCTTAGAAAACACTAACACTCGACTGCTGAAACCTTTCACTGAGAAGCATAGAGCTTTCTTCTGGATGCTGCTCAGAAGTGCAATTTGTTTCCATGGTGCCATCAACAGTGTCCCTTCAGAGATGCATCCAGTTCTGCCAGTGACTCTGAGGTCTCCTTGTTCCTTCCAATCTTTTCTTGCTACAGTTTCAATCTTTGCCATTTTTCTGGCTGTTTTCAGAAAAGCCATTATCAGGCTGCCTGGTCGTCACTTTCACTGGTTTCTAAATGGCAACAATTCCCACTCCTTTTCGAAAGAAAATCTCTGCAACACAAGGGAACAGTTTCAGCTTTCCACACAGCCCGGGCAGCCCCCTCTCAGCTGGGCTTGCCAAGCTGCCACCAGCCATTCCCGGACCACAGCGCCTCAGGCCAAAACACTTCCCAGCAAGAAAACTAGCAGAGCGTGGGGCTTAATCTGGGGCTTTCCTGTAAACATCTCCAAAAATGCCAAATCAAACTGTTCATCAAAGAAAGACAGTAATTTCACTTTCTTCTGAGATGTGAGACAATATCACAATCTTTAAGAATTTTTTTTAATTAAAAATTCCCCACTTTTATGAGTTATTATCAAGCTGTTAAATATTTTATCTTACTTTTAATTAGCACATCACTAAAATGTTTTAAATATTATTTAATTCTACATAAACCCAATATAAACAGATATGCCAGAACCCTGTCTTAAACTGCATATTCCTAGCTAATTACCAGTGCTGGTAGGTAGACTTCGTATTGAATTTCAAAAGAAAACACAAAAATAAATATTAATAGAGCTGCAACAGCTGGAATATTGGTGTAACATTTTACCTCTCACATTCCTGTAGTATTCACTCATTCCACCGTACAAAATGAGAAACGCACAGTTGATCAGAGCAGTCTCTGCTACTTAATGTTCAATTTTCTTTGCTGTTCTCCCTAGGTAGTTACTCGCCACTCCAGCTTTGTGCACTATTGCCTTGGTTGGTGACATATTGCTCTTTTGGCTTTCCAGCTGCCACACTCAAGGCACAGGCAATATGCCTAGGAAGGAGAGCTCCCCACTGCCAGCCCCCACTGCATTCACGTGCTGCTCAGGGAGCGCAAATACTGAGGATCCAACCTGGTACAAAAGGCACCTGCTGTGTAAAGAGTGTGGTGGCAGTGAGTCTGTGTTCATACAGACTGGGGGTAGAAGGATGGGTATTCTAAGAAAAGAAATGGTCAGCACTCTGTCCTATGCTTTCAAATTAGTTCTGTGCATGGATATGGATCTGGCACACCACAAGCCTTGACCACTGGACTCAGGGTTGAGTCCTGAACATGTCAGTGGCATCAACAGCCACCATTAGAACAGCACACACAACATCACAACAGAAGCTAAGGTGAAGGTTACTCAAAGCTACAGCAATTAAATAGGATAACAGAAAATTAAAACAGTCTTACAATAGGTTTACATCAAAAACTCCTGTATGTCCTTAAGGTTCCCATACCTTTACAGCTCATTTTAAGTAGTAGAATGCCGAATTACAGCAAGAAAGCAAAGACACTGACATGTTTGTGAAATTTCAAGTTCAGAATTAAAAATGAGAGCAAAAAAAGCAATTTAACTAAGACATTAATTCTAATTTATGGCTCCCAAGGGCTGGATATTTCAATTCAGATTCCAGAGTCTCGCTTGCCCACCACAAATTTATCAGCAAAGCTTTGAACAATCTTTATTTCAGTGGGGAAGAAAGGAGTTAAATATACTTGCTTGCTATATTGTTGTTCCAAATTACTCTCTGTCTTGAAAACCATCCAGGATACAAGATCCAATTTGAAATCCTTTCAATTACACACAACAATGAACAGGCAAAGGTAGCAATTTAGGGTATTCAGTTTTGAATGTTGCCATTAGCTTTTCTTGTTACAATGTCAAAAAAACTAGGAGCAGCCACAAGAAAAAACAAATCTACTTTCCAGGTCTGTTTTGAATAAATCAGAGCAGACTCAAACATAACTCTCAAAAACCCACTGTGTTCCCCAGTCACAGGAATATTCTGGGGTTGTCTTTTCTCATCTTAGGCAGAAACAACTTGGAAAAGCTTCCAACAGAAACACTGAGATCAGTGTGCTGTCACAAACCATTTCACACTTCAGCACACTGCCAGTCTCCATGACAAAGGTTTTATGCCGAAGTTCCCATCTCTCTGCTTCCATCAAGAACTTCTTCAGTAAAAACTAAAGAATCTAGTACTCTGATTAGGCAAATCACTAAAACCTTAAGTTTTAAATACATTAAAAATCTATGTTTACTATAATGGGACCGTTTTCAGTTATAAAATCAAGCATATAATTCAGTGCTTGTAGCAGTCATTTAACACCTCACTTAATGCATGTGTTTACCTACTAAAAAATGCCAGAATTTCACAGAATCATGATCATTGAGTTTGGAAATGACCCTTAAGGTTAAGTCCGATGCAAACCTAGCACTGTGAAGTTCACCACTAAACCATATCTGGAAGCACACATCTTTTAAATACCCTGGGGATGGCATGGCGACTCAACCACTTCCCTGGGCAGTCTTTTCCAATGCTTAGTAACGTTTCCCATGAAGATATTTTTCCTAATATCCAAACTAAATCTCTGCTAGCACAACCTGAGGCCATTTTGTCTCATCCTGTAACCTGTTACCTGAGAGAAAAGGCTGACCCCCACTCCACTCCAACCTCCTTTCAGGTAGTACAGAAAGTGCTCAGGGTCCCCCCAGAGGCTCCTCTCCAGATTAATCAATCCCAGCTTCCTCAGTTGCTTAAGACTCATTCACCAGACCCTTCACCAGCTTTGTTGCTCTCCTCTGGACACATTCCAGCATCTCAACGTCCTTCTTGTAGTGAGGGGCCGACTGAAGACAAGATTTGAGGTGTAGCCTCACCAGTGTCCAGCTGAAAGGGGTGCCACTTCCCTTGTCCTGCTGGCCACACTATTTTAACCACTAAAAAAATGATACTACATGTCAAATCCTCAACTTTTTTTTTAGGGCTAGAAGGTTTTTCTTAAGTATAAAACCAAACTCATTTCCTCTCTCAGTGGATGGTACATGAATAATTTGCAACCCATCACAAAGCAGGATGCACACAGCAAAGATGACACTGCATAAATGCTGGAAAAAAAACAAGCTCAGCAAATCTGAATTACTTGCTTTCATATTTAAATTAATAAACTCATTTTTGAATTAGCCACGGTACAGGGCAAAGAAATAAGAAGTATCTCACTTGATGACTGCTTCAAAGCATGTAATTTCTTGGCAAATGCATGTCATGAAATCATCTCTTGGGGAACCGTAGTGATGGAGAGGTTTATTTAACACAGTGTTGCCCTGTTAATGTGCTATATGAGGACATCCTAACCTTTCAGGATATACTCATCTCCATCACACTCAGGTGAAGCAGAACACTATAATACATATATAGACATTAAAGACTGGAGAATCGGAAAAAAAAGAGTTGATTTTTCTCAAATTTACACAAAAAGCCTGTGGCAGTCAGCCCTCAGATGCAGCTACTCCAAGCTCGAAGTGAATTCTCTAAGATTTGGGTTACCTTGTTTCGATCAGAGTAGGCAACTACCACTGGAGATGTTCACCCTACCTGAGATCACTGACAAGAATACTTGGTATCTGCTGTGAAGAGTACCAGCACTCCTGCAGTACCTCTAGACCCACTACTACCAGTCTTTAACCCACTACATCTAACAGTCTTTAACAATCAGTCTTTGGTCCAGGACAAAGCGTATTAGCCATTGCAGAGGTCTATAAAAATAGATTTAAGAATAGGTATTGCAACACTACTGGTAAATGCACAGGGGTTAAGCTAGCTTCTGAACATGAACAACATCTTGATCAGCTTTAAGTAATCCGGGTTTTTCACAAACCTGGGAACTCTGGACATCAGAGGGTGCTCCCCTACACCATTATGATTAATACTGAAAAAGGGATCCTCCTGAAAATGATTCAGAGCAGGGTATGAACTGAGGCCTTCTCACAAGGGCTTCATTCTAGTTGAGCCATTTAGGGAACCTAAAGCACTCTTGATCCTAATCTCTGTGCTAACACTCCCCTCTAGTAAAAGACTGAGAGTCTCACTGATGTTGGCAGGCCACCAGGGCACAGTTCCAGGCCCCTGCTCACCTTCACACCCATGCCCTGTGAGTCCTGGAACTCCCACGATGCTGAAAAGAGAGAGGAAACAGTTGCGTACCTGCCATTCCTAGGCATCCCATCTCTTTCTGAAGCCACAGATCATCTTCAAAAACCTGGAAGAGAGCAATTACAAAAAAGAACTATTTTCATAAATATCTATTATTGAACTTTAACGCTGAATTTGTTTCACAATTACACAGGACCCCATCCTACAAAGTCCCGAGTTTCTCCAAAATTAACTACCAGAAGAGACACAACGTGGCTCCAGAGGTCTCCCACAGCTTGTTAAGGAGTGTGAGGCTCTGCTGCCCAGTGTGGATATGCACACTTGAGGCTCAAATTGTACTTACACTTCATGTTATCAGGATGAGTCCCTGCACAATAGTGCAGTTGGGGTGGCTATTAATTTGCTTTCATTAAATCATCTTTTTTTGCCATTTTCATAGGCATATTTGAGGACACAGGAAAATCTGATCACTAGAAGGCAGCAGGAATGTGTTCATATATGATGATCAAGTTCACTGACATTACACTCATCTTCCCTCCAGAGAACTACACAGAGGCTTTCAAAGGGGCCACATGCTAAAACTGCAGCTTGGAAGGCAATCTGTGACGGCCTCCTGGCTGTGCCTGGACCACAAAGACTGCTACAGAAATGGCAGCTCAAAACATCAGTAGCAGAAAACAGTGTTTTTAAGGAGTTCTATTGCCCAGGGTTTTGATCAAGATGTAGTAGTCATATAAGCAAGTTCTCATTTATCAAAAATTCTTCCTTGCAGGAGCTAATAGAGAGTTAGGAATGTGGGCTGATGGACAGGGATCTAACTCTGCCTGGTGATGTCAGCCACACTTGTTTCTGTCTGCTATCATGCACTGCATGTGAATAATGTCAAGTACAGTCTTATGTCAACACCACTGTTATAGCAGTGCATGTTAGGGACAATTTTCTTCTTTGCCTGCTCAGGGAAGCCATCACTGATTATTGCTAGAGCTGTAAATTTAGCTACCCTATATGAAAATATTTCTGACATCAGACATGGCACTTTCCTTCAACATAACAGAAAATGCAAGATATCTCACAAATTCAGATGCACCAGAAGCCCTGGGGTTTAAGGAACCTCTGGAAAACCTGTCCATACAGGATTAGAAGCAACTCTTTGAGAGAGAGAAGGGACTCAGGAACAAAAATTAGCATGTACATGCAACAAACTCTGAGAAGATCTGGGATACAGCTCTAGGAGACGCCAGGCACCGAGCTCTTCATCAGAGGCTATTTCCAAATGCCTTGTTGTACAGCTCTTCCTGGTCTCCAGAATTCTTATACACAAGCTAAGGTACAGTAAAGTTCTTTAAAGCCATTATTAATTTATTTTCTTTGGTTAAACAATCTGTATGACCATGAATATTGAGCAACCAAGCACCTCAAGAACACAGAAAGAAAAGGAAACTTCAGCAGCAAGCTGAAATAAAAAATTGCCTGGTGAATAAATCAGACAGAAGTAGTAGTAGTAGTAGTAGTAGTAGTAGTAGTAGTAGTAGTAGTATACTACAGGGAATCCATCCCTTCTGACCTGAGAGGACCCTCACAAATCATTGTGTCCCACTCTTGAATGAATGGCCTGTAAGGGGATCAAAACTGCTGTTTATGTGCCCTTCCATCTATGCATATGGACATGCAGCAACAGAAATCAAGTTAAAAGGGTATCAATCCCTGCCAGGCATTTCTAGAGCAGTGTAGGGCCCTATCTCCACCAAGGAAATGTGCACCAGCCCACTAAATTGATGTAATAGTAGTTTAGAACACTGATGAAAATATAAAACACCAATAGGGCCTTTTATGTTAAAGGCAATCTTGTTTATAAATATAAATCCTAAATATTACCGTTATGCATTAAATCAGCATATATTTGAATTTCAGTGCTAGATGTCAACAGCTGCATTGTGAGCCTGCAACAAAAGTAGACTGTGGTTGAAGCATTTATAAAGACATGCTAAAACTGTGGCTTTCTAGGTAACAAGATTTCTTTCCTACTTTCTAGGAAATCAGCACACAACCGGCTCCTGATTTTCACAGGCTCCGGGTTTTTATTCCTGTGTGGTTTTACAACAGCCGATGCACAAAATCTATGGTGTTTATGTGTCCATGTGAGTCAGCCAGAAAAGACATAATGGCACTCCTTGTTTTTTCCTTCTGCCACGTCTGACATTTAGTTCTCAGTGGAAAATACAGCCTGAGTATTCAGCAGAAGTCTTCTACACTGCTGTAGAATATCCACAATACCAGAGGACATCACAGGGAGCTCCACATCAGCAAGTAATGCCAATTCCATGGACCTGCACTCACATCATGCTTCAAAAATAATTAACTTAAGGCAATAATATTGTCAGGAAACTTTTTCCCAAGTTTTACATTAATTTATTCTTCTGGTAAAGTAAGTTGGTGTGCTGTTTGTTGGTATTTGGTATTGGGTCCTGGTTTTGAGGGTTTTTTGTTTGTTTGTTTGTTTTCTGCAATACTATTTCCTGTTTATTAGTCTTTCTGTAATCCTACGACAAACTACCATTTGTGCCTCACTCTAATCCTCACTGCACAGTAAGGTATTCTCCACATGGGCAAAAGTTAACTATGTCAACCCATTTTGAGATGACTTGACAGACACAAACCCAGATAAGGAGAAAGAATGAACATAAAAGCTCCATCCTAAAAGGTATTGCACTCCTCACAGGAGACTGAGAGCAGTGAGCAGAGGTGTTGTGCCTAGATAAACACCAAGGGCCTCTACTCAGAACCACAGCAAACCACAGACACAGCATCACTAAGGTTGGAAGGGACCTCTGGAGATCATCCAGCCCAACCCACTGCCAAGGCAGGGTCACCTGGAGCAGGTGACAGGAATACATCCAGGTGTGTTTGGAATGTCTCCAGAGATGGAGATTCCAAGACCTCTCTGGGGCTGTGCCAGCGCTCTGCCACCCTCAATGTTCTTCATGTTGAGGTGAAACTTCTTGTGTTTTGCTTTATGGCCATTGCTCCTTGTCTCGATCCCCGCTACCACTGAAAAGAGTCTGGCACCATCCCCTTGACACCCACCTTTGAGATATTTATATGCACTAATGAGATCCCCTCTCAGCCTTCTCTTCTATAGACTAAATAAGCCCCAGCTCCCGCAGTCTCCCCTCGAAAGAGAGATTCCCCAGACCCGTCATCGCTTTCGTGATCCTCTGCTGGACCCTCTCCAGTAGCTCCTTATCTTGTTTGTACTGAGGACCCTGTCCTGAACCTGTTGACAGCCTCACCGCGCCGACTCCCGGCAGCTTTTCGGGCCGTTGTCCCCAGCCCCAGTGCCTGAGAAGCGGCCGCTGCTGAGCCAGGCCCCGCTCCCGAGCACAGCCCGCCGCGGGGGCCGCGGCACCGGCACACGGGGCCCGCCCTGCGCCCGCCATCGGCCGCCGCGCCGAGGGGCCGCTCACCACCCGCACACCGCGGGCACAGCGCTTACCCCAGCCGCCGTCCGACCGCAGGGCTCCCGTGGCGGGCCCCGCCCGGTGGCGGCCGCGAGGGGCTGAGCGGGCGCGGAGGGGCCGGCGGCGAGCAGCGCCAGCAGCAGCCCGGCCAGCGGCCACCGCATGGCGGCAGGCGGACCCTCCGCGGGGGCGGACGGCGCCGTGGAGACGTCCCCGGCGTTTCCCCGAACAGGCCGGGCCTCAGCCGCCGCATCCATCCGCCATCGGTCTCCTCCCACCGCGGCGAGGGCGTGGGGCGGAGGGCACCCGAGCAGCGGGACCTCCCCTCACGCCCTGCCCCCTCCTCGCCGCGGGCCGGGGCCCGTGCGATGGCGGCGGTCGAGGACTGCTTGCGGGCCGTGGGGCTGCAGTTCTGGGCGGACTCGCTGCAGGCTCTGCCTGCCCTGCTGGCGCCCGCCGTGCTCCTGGGGCTGCTGCTGGGCGCCGCCGCCGCCGCCCTGCTCTGCCGCTGCGCGCTCGGGCCGCGCCGGGGCGGAGAGGTACGCGGGGCCGGCGGGGAGGGGGACGCGGGCCGGCCGCGGCCGGACAGCTCCGGGGAGCAGGAGTGGTTTGCGAAGCTTTGAAGGGCGGAGGGCCCGCGGGCACGGCTCTCGCTGCGCCGGGCTGCCTGGGCCGTCCCCCGGGCGAGCGGCGCGGCAGAGTGCTCTCTGCAGCGGGGGTACGTGAGGAGCCCTATAATTCCTGCCACACCTCTGCTGGAAAAGATTTCACTACTTCCTTTAAATAGTTGCTGAAAGAAACGAACTAGCTGTAAAGCGAAGCCGGAGAAAGTGTTTACGTGTTCTGAGTGTTTCCCCCCTGGCCTGGATGTCTAACATAGGTGACCTGCAAGTTGCTTCTCGTAACCCCCGCTTCGTGTAGGCGGCAGTGTGGCTTTTGGTACATGGAAGATGTACCCGGCTTGCAGAAGCTTTATGAGATAATTGGACATAAACGTTAATTTCCTAATTACCCTAACCAGTAATCTTATTTCCAAAGTATTTTACAGACCTTTCCAAAGTTCATGTTATAACACAGCACAGAGTATTAGTACTAACCCACAGCAATAACTTTGCACTGAGGGTATGCACATGGATACCTAAATAAATAAAGGAGCCTGAGCACTCCTGACAGTTTGCTTGATGTCAAACAGGGTTTTCTAAAGTGTGTGATTTTGTTAATAAATACTTGCTGCTCTCTTTTAAGTGCTGCCGTTCATATATCTTTATTTCATGTTTGTTTGGACTCAAAGATTGCAGAGGCAGCACACACCCACCAAACCAGACAGACACCCATCTACCAGGCAGATATATTTTCTGAGAATTGTTATTGATTTATGCTTTATTCTCCCTTTGCACTTAGACCCAGGTCATGCTGAACTGGCTGGATGTAGCAGTGGTTGGCACTGGCACAGCTCCGGGATTTGGAGCCCTGCAGAGAGTTCTGCCAGCCTGCAAGTGGGAGGGTCTGGTCCGGCTTGGTTTTTCACCACACCTTTTTTGAGCTATAACAGCTCTGCTGCGTGTGTCTATCTGCTAGTGTTGATCATCGTTAAACATGACATAAGAGACAAATTCTCTAGCTCCCAATTGTTTTTAAGTTGGAGGATTGAAGCTCTGTTTGAAGCCAGACTTTAGCCTAGTAATGGAGGCACTTCAAGTGCTAGATCAATGCATCGGCAACTACAAGCCTTTTGGATTCAATTGCTCATTTTCCCTGCCTTAATAGGTGTATCTTGATTGTACTGCCGCTACAAACTCAAATGTAGCCATGTACAATTTTATCCTTTATGTCATGTATGTCAGTTGGGAATAGAAGCTGTCAATTCTCCATAGTCTGGATCTTCAGATGCATTTAGATGTTTACATGCCATTAAAGTCGATGCTGCTATCGTAAAAAGGGTTATTTATTTTGAAAGAAAAATAAACTGCTTGCTGGTGCATACAGGGCACATTGCAGGGTGGGAAGGTTGTATCCTTTGGGTTTAATTTCCCCAACTGAACAGGGCAACCTTAGGCTGTTCCTTCGTCCCACTCTCTACCCCACCAACGCTGTGGAGCAAGCAGTCACTGAACTGCAGCTATTGCAGCCTTCTGTATCCAAAGTAAAAGCAGGGATAGCTTTCCTGAGTATGATGTGTTCCACCCTAAGCAGCTAAATTATCCTTAGTGTGGTAGCAGAGCAAGTACCTGGAGTCTGAAGCAGCTTTAAGCACCACAGTAAGCCAACACATTTGTCACTCAGCCCCAATTAGTCACTGTTTTATAGATGTCAGCCTGAATCTGTGGGACTTGTATGCATGGAGGATGCATAAGTCCCTTATTTATTAATTTGTACATAGGATAAACTGGGATAGTTTTAAGAAGAAATCTTTACCACAGTAACAAATAAATTACAAGATTGCTGAGGGAGATTTGTAGCTGTCCTTTTCTCTCTCAGTAGATTTTTAGGAGCCAACATCTTTACTTCAGCATGTCTAAAAGGCTAAGCCAAAAGTACATGAGTTATTGGGCCATCTAAGATCCAGAGAGGTGAAGGAGGCAAGTCATGAGGGATTAAGTGTGTTCCAAGCTGTTCTCTGTGGTCTGAGACAGTGGACTCCTTTACATACCAAGTGGCCAAATAATTTGAGATGAACCTTCCCATAAGACAGTGATATGCATATTGGGGCATATGCAGCCGTATCATTAGACTACATCAAAAAGTAGTACATCAAAAGTAGTCAGTGGATTGAAAACCTGAAGAAGAATTTAAAAAGTAGTCCATGTAGTGTGGCTGCCATCTTTTCCTTCACTTAAAAAAAAAAAAAAAAAAAATCCTTCTAATGTTGTGTTTGGAGGGAGGCACATTAGCATCATTTTCTGATCTCTGTTGTGTGGAGGAAAGATCGTGTGTAGCAGGAGATTTCATTTCCACACAGTATCTGTGTCCCTACCAGTGGCTTTTTGTTTTTGTGAAGAGAGGCCAATAATATGGGCTGCTTTTGGGGAAGGAGGGTGATGAACATCTTCTGATAGTTACTTCTCCCTGACAGGAACTTCACGTAAAGCTTCATTTAGGAAGTTTGTCTCATATCTCATGGTCTTTATTGCTGGTAATTATAGACAATTTTAGTTAACTTGCTGTAACTGAGATATTTGAGCTCAGACCATGAGGCTGGCTCCATAGTTTGTAGTATGACATTTTGAGAGCAGATGGATTGATTTGACATGTTCACAGCCTCTTAATAGTTTTTAGATTAAAATTCTACTTCTGGAATGACAAATTTTAAAAGTTCATTAATTTTAATTATTCCTTTCTGACTATGTAAAATTTTCATTCCTTTTCACGTTGTATTTTTTTCAAAATTTTCAACTAATAATGGAATAATATTCATAATGGAAACATGAATGTATCCAGGCCGCTGTCAAGATGTTTCCAGTTAATCTGCATGATCTCAAGTGCTACATTTTATGTTTTCTCTTGGAAATTCAGAAAGATGATTCTCAAGGGCTTCTGGAAAGCTTCAACGCTGACGAAAAGGAGCGCACACTCATGAAAAGTAAAGCAGAACCCTATACATCAAAAGAGGAGATGGTGCTGGAGGTAAAGCTTAGCTCTTGTAGGTGGATGTCCATTTTGCTGCATGTAGCAGTGAGCATGTTCAGGGCCTGCTCCAAATTGTCTTAATTTCAGTGGGCTTGGAGAGAGACTTTAAAAAGTGTTCAGAAAAAGTGTAAGATTGAGAGTGGGAGTTGATTGCTGCTTATGAATGCAACCATTTTGAGCAATTATTCCCCTTATGAATTCCATTTCTCCTGGGGCACTCTTTGGATATTTTAATCAAGATCCGGAGTTCTTTTTGGACAGAGGCTTCTTTGCTTTCATCTCTATGTCATCCTTAGTTTCAAAAAGCTGATGGGATAAATTAACATTATTAACATAAGAAAAAATTTGTAAGTACTGAAAGACCACTGTGGTGAGCTAGGATTCAAAGAAAATTAGAGAATTTGTGAAAAAACATAGAAATATAAACTTAACAACCCACCTTCAATGAAAACATTAAGTAACTTAAGTAACTTTTTCTTTTTTATAATCCCAAAATAACTGGAGAACCAGTCCTACTGTGCAGTCATTAGACCACTGGCTTTCACCCAAAGCTGATTTGACTGCACTTGCTAGATATTGTGATTTTAACTGCTCATTTTAAAATGTGCAGTTCAGCTGACTCATTCAGTTTATTATACATAAATACATGCATAAATTGTCAGTCAAAACCAGCCAGTCTGGTGCTTAGCTTGTAACAAGAGCTGATTTCAAGATTTCAAGAAAATGTGTTTGTTATGAAACTTGGTTTAAATCCTGACAGGTAATGAATCTTCATTTCAGCTTTGTGATCAGGAGTGGTGACAAAACACGCATGGTCATTTTGCTTATGTTGGAGTGTAACAAATGAACATGGATTAGGTTATTTTTTTGAAGTGTAAATGTTGTGGGAGACCTTACACAATTTTACATATTTATGCTTATTACCAGTGTTTTTGTAATGGGATCGCAGTCTTTTAAAGGTGATCATTCACAACTATATCCATTTCCATGACATGGCTTTTTTATAAGGCATCAAGAAGTAACATTGTTATTTGAGGGGTCTTTCTCCCACCTATTTCATAACTACTGAAGTTATATGTATTTTTTTTCATATTAATTTGTTCTGATTTCCAGAGGCTTTTGCTGTCAGTAGCATCAAATTGACATTTTATGAAGAAGCATAGTTGGAAAATGCTTTTAATTCGGTTAAAGCACTTCAGAAAAATAGGTATTTTCATTCTGAGACTTTCCACATTGCAATAATACCATAATTACTGTATTATTAATAATTGTGTGTTACTTATGCCTGCTAAGAAGGTATAAGAACCTGCTGGCTGCTCTGCCCCCAGCCACTGCAGAGCAGTAGCTCTGTCCACACCTGTCCCTGATGAGATTCTGCAGTGCTGGATCCTGTAGGGTTGGTCATGGTCATGGGCAAGTGTTCTACACTTTTTATCAGTAAACCCAAAAATGGAAATAAATTAAATGGAGATGAAGAAGTGCAGTGGTAGAAGTCTAGTGAATTACATAGTTTGCTCTTCTCTTTCCATTTCTATTTTTTAGACTCTATTAGTGCTTTGATATTTCCTAGAAAAAGCTGTTTGAAAAACCCTGTGTTTTGACAAATCAGAATCTTTCATTTCATATGACAAAACTAAAAGAGATAAAATAGGAAATCCTAGTGCTTGGATTTACACATTTTATCTGCTATTTATAGCCAAACTTTTATTAAGCCATACCTAACCTCTCAACGCAAATAATGATCCCATTGTTCCAGCATCAAGAAACAGGCAGTAGCAGAAAGTCAGATTATGTGATACAGAAAATTGCATTAAAGGAATTCAGTATCTTTTAAAAGTTCTTTGGAGAAACATTGTTATTTTCTCTAGATTCTGGGTAAGGGTTGTATTATAAAAGTTCTTCCTGGGACAAAATGATGGCTGGATTTGCTTAATTTATTATTTCTTTATTTAAATTGAAAGACAAAATTTATAGCCATGATGATATCTGTGGAGCTTATTATCCTTCAGAAGTTTTTATTATCAGTCTCATTTGTAAAATCTTTAGTTGTTGCTAAGGGTATGGAGGTGAGTGACAAAACACAAAATGAAAGTACCTTGCAAATATCAGTTAGTACCTCTTTTCTCCTGGAGAATTAAAAATATTTTGTAGCAGTGGTAATGATGAGAGTTCCCTTTTGAAGTTTTGCTCCTCAGAATGAGCCTTATGAGAAGACTTCTTTTACTAAGGCAGAGACAATCAATAAACAGTTATCAATAGGATCATTGAAGTTGTGTAACAAAAGGGAGCACACGATAATACTTACAGTGAATAATTGCCAGATCTGCTGCTGTTCCCAAATGGTTTTCTGTTCTTTTCCATACAGGAAAGTGAGTCTCCTCTGAACAGTAACATCGCAGCATTTGCACTAAAGGCAAAAGTGATCTATCCCATCAACCAGAAATTTAGGGTAAGGTTTTAGATTCTACTTGTAAAAATTAGTGACAATCATTCTGTGTTAGAGCAAATTGCAGAGTCAAGTAGTGGAAGAAAATTCACTGCCAATCTGCCTAATAAGGATCTTTGGTTTTTTTATAGTACAGGGCTTATTCTATAAGGTGTCAGCTGCTTTCAGCTCTCCCTGAAACCTGCAGTGTTTTACATGGTGTCCAGTCAATTTTCACTGTATTTAAGAGAGCTTGTCTGCCCCTTAACATTAATGGAAGTTGAGTCTGTCGAAGGAGCCATAAGAAAAACACCACAAGGATCTAAAAGGAAGAGAGAAAGCATGCACCAAGCAGCTGACTACAACAGAAGAATGCTTTCCTGTGCAGTGCAAAAGCCTGTCATGTATATGGAAACACACTTGCTGTGTGTACTGTTTAACTTTTCTCTTAAAAGTAAACACTAAAAATGGATGTGATGTTTGTCTCCTTACTGTGCTGTATTTCACCTTGTGAATTTCCTCTGACTTACAGCCTTTGGCAGATGGCTCATCCAATCCATCTTTGCATGAGAACCCAAAGCAGGCAGTTCTGCCTAATCAAGTGGTGGAGACATCTATGTCAGGCAGCCTGGGATCCCTGAGCCAGGGAGACAAAGAGGACTGTAGCTCCTCCACAACGATGCATTCCACAACCAGCGATGACAGATTTCAGGCTCGAGCCTTCCTAAAGGTGGCCAGCTTTCCTGAAGTGCTGACATGTGAGAGGTAAGCAGTAAACTTGCCCTTGTCTGGTCATTTCCTGTGTTTTTTAGGACAGTCACTAGAGGTGAAAGGCTGGGCATGAATGCACACAGTCACTACATCAGGACAGGTTTATCTGCTTATAACCCTGAAAAAATTGTTGGGGAGATTAATACATTTAGCACTTGAATTAATACACATTAATTAAATTAAGCACACTTTAATACGCTTCCTTAATACATTGAGGAAGTCATTCTGTTCTTTGTGAAATTTTGGGAATCAGAACTGGCCACAAGCTGTCTCATAAAAGGTGTTAGATTAAGGAGATGTCTTTGTTATGTTTCGTGTGCTCAGTTCACGTGTGCTGGGAATGGAGTCTGCACTGTACAATGCCATCTCACACTGCAGGTGCCTCGAGAACACTCAGTGGTCTGTTCTCTCTGTTTTAATGGGAGCTACTCATGTTCTTATTCTGGGAAAACAGTTCCTCTCTGACACTGCTGATGAGCAGGTTGAGGTAATTGCCATGGACTGTCAGCCTGATTTCATTTCAGCTGCCCCACAGCAAGGTACCCCTAGATGAATACCTGTGTCTGCACTCCCATTAGCAAGAATAAGAAAATCATATTTGTTTCAGGGGGACTGGGAAAGGTTTTAGCAGTGAAAAATGGTTACAAAATACCCACTCTTATGGCTGTTTCAATTTAAAGCCATATTTTCCCTGCTTGTATCCACTCATGCTTATGTTTGCCTTGTCTTTTTCTAGAGGAAATTGCAATGCCAGCTTTATTAAAAGCACTACTTTGTTTTGTTTACTTTTACAGACAGAATTCTCTTCTGAAAAAGGGGGCAATGTAGAAATAAAGTGACTTCTGTTTTGGGGCAGTGTTTTTAGGAGAATCTAGTGGTTAAATGAAACTTATTATTACGTTGTCCTTTTGCGTAACCATCATTTAGATTGCTATTAATGCATTTTTAATCTTTGTTTTAGTTTTGATGTTAAGCTCTGCCTTTGCAGTCTTACTTTAAAAGATCTCAGGCTTCTTGATACTGAACTCAGAAAAGAAAAACATGTGGTAGGTACTTATTTCTCATTTATAGCTCATTGTTTTGTCAGTCTTAGTTGAATCTTGGTTTAGGAAATAACATAAACAGCTGGCTAGGTGGGATGTAGTGTAGCAAAGTTGCATTTCCATGATATTGTAGTTTTTTTCTCCTACTCTGCATATATATGATCTTCCTGAAGAGGTAAAATATAATGAACTATACTGGTCTGTGAAATACCAATATAGCAAATACAAAAATTTGGTTTTAAGCATTACTCCAGAGATTAACATACAGCAGTTGAAGCTCATAAAAAGAGGGAATAAATTATTTAATAGATAGGTTTGTCTTGAGGACAAAGCTTGTTTGTGTGTTGCTTCTCCAAAGACTGCAAGCTTTTGGAATAAATTTGAAAATTCAGTTTGACTGAATCAGTACCATTGTGATGAGTACAATAGTTGTGATTTTGTACAACTGAGGGATTAAGATACCATTTAAAACATAGATAATTAACCTACATCAAGTCACAGCATCGAGAACTGACAAGGAAAAAAAAGAAAAAAAAAAAAGTAGAATTAAAGCCACGGGATACCCAGTGATGATTGTTTGTGGTGACTAGCTATGATAAGTACAGCACCATTACTGCTTCTGAGTTTTAACTCAGTAAATACGAATCTGGACCTAAAGTCTGTAGCTTTCTCCTCCCCTTTTTTCCCAGGCACTGTTTAAACAAATTGGTAATTTATGTTATAATTTACTAGATCCACTGAGAATGTTTCAAAGGGTGATATTTTCTGAACAAATTTCTACACAGCCTAAAGGAGGGAATAGGAAAGTAAACCTGGGAAGCAATTTCTCATCTGATGGATTATCCACATCTAGTTAGATGAGAAAGGGAACTTGCAATCAGATTCCAGAAGGAAGTTTAGCTTGATTATAGAAGGTTGAACTTAATGTCATAGTTAATCATCAATTTCTAAAGGAAGGTAAGTAGCAACATAGTGATGTAATCACAGAAACACAGAGAAAATGAGCATTTAACATGCTTTGTGGCCCACCAGAAGTTGCCACAAATTACTTTGACCTTTAGCTGAATATTTAAATAGCTTTATATTTTTGCTAGAAGGAAAAAACAGAAAAAAAATAAATCAGTCTGAGAATAATTTCTTCCTTTCCCATTCTTCTTTCTCTGATTTAAGTCTTTCTTGGCATCAGTCTAAGGAAATATATCCTTTTCTTTCCATCTTCTCCTGAACCATTTTTTTTTTCTTTTTATTGTATATGGTATCTTGGTAGTGTGTTCAAAACTTGCCAAACTCATGTCCAAAACATTTGCAAGTGAAATCTGAAACATGACTGCTATATGGTTTTCTCTTCTATTGAGCTCTGATTATAATATATATTCCAGATTTTGCTCACCTGACATATTGGCTTCAATAACTGTTTCTATATGTATGTATGTATTAATTTATGTTTTTATATGTTTTAAGCAGGCAAGTTCTGTGTCATCTTGTTGTCAAGATTATGAGGAACAGGCAGGTGGCTGTTAAATTTTACAAATTTTTTCTTTCTGCAATAAATGGAATTGAGGCAGGAGGGAAAAAGGCTAAGCAAAAATTTCCCCAGTGTTAAAAAAATTCAAAAACATCTTTTTAGTTTTAACTAGTATTACAGTCTTTAAAAAAAAGAAAAAAACAAATGGAAAATAAGTATTTTTCTTGCAAGAGAAGCTAGCTAGAACTTGAGACAGTATCTTCTGGGTTGTGTATAAAAATGTTTGATATATCATGTTGCTGACTACGGTGGAAGTCAGAGTAATGAGTCTTTAGTGTCTTTTGAATAGTTAATATCTTCCAGTTTAGGGGTTCATTAAACTTTAGAAAAATGGGCTTTGTATTTTCAAGTGATCTGCATTTTCTCCAGTCACGAGTAGTTTCAAATGTGTCTGTCTGCTTACAAGGATATATGAGATTATGTGTAACACCATCTTCCAGTATCTCACTGAACCCAAAACCAGAGAATTTTTCACAGTGGAAGTACTGGAGAGTTACTGGTGATTAATCTGTTAATTTATCTGTTGTTTCACTTATGACTCACTATAATCTCCCTGATTGATTTAAATCAGCAAAAGTTATCACAAAGACGTCCTTACGGTGACGAACAGGCACTTAACCTGGGCTTTGTTTTTTTCCTTTTAAACAGATGTTTATTCAGGTTTTCAAGATATACCTCACAGACGTCCATCGTAAAAAGAAGATTACTGATGGTTTGTTGAAGAAGATCCTTTTAAATCAGGAAAATGTAAGTGGGTTTATTGGTTAATATTTAAGACCACACAAAATAACAGTTAATCTGATTACCACAGCAGGCTATTTTACCTACTCCTTTTGAACAGCAATGTCATTTGTAATCTATTTCTGAATAAAATGCAAAGAAACTCCCTTGTTAGTTGATTTTCTCCATTACCTTGTATGCTTTTTCCCTTTGTTGCTGTATGAGGTGATCTGTGTAATCTGTTAAAGATAAAATGCAGTTGAATCCGTTTAAGAAAACACAACATTTTGAACCTTATTCACTCAGATTTAATAATTTCTAATTATCAGGGGCTTTGTTTGGTCCCAGATAGCAGGAAATGAAGTAAGTAGCAGTATGAAGCTCAGGGTTTTCATCAGGGGAAAATATACTTATTTTCCTCATCATCCTTTTTTCTTCATGCACTTGTATCAAAGTCCGTATGCCACTTCTGAACCGTCAGACATATACTGACAGTCAGTGTGCATTTCAGGTGGAGTCACAGTACTATTTTTGAAGTTATTAGAAGGAACAAAAAGCTTTACAAAACTATAGAAAATAGGAGAGCTATTGGTTCCACTTTCCAGTTTAAAGTCACAGAAAAATCTGGATTGGGAAGCACATCTTGAGATTGTCTGGTCCAGCCTTCTGTAGGAAGGTTTGCTTTATGTAAGATTATCCAGTGCCCTGCCAGTCCAAGCCTTGAATGTTTGTACTGAGAGCAGCCTAATCACAGTACTGATTATGCTTTTCTTACATGGAGATGGAATTTCACATCTAGGCATTAGTCTATCATCTCATGAGCTGTAGTTGTTGAATACTTTGTGCAGTCCCACAATCTGTGAATTACTATAAGGAATCTCTGTAGTTGCACCCTATGATTTATATCAGGATGTATTTTGCCTTAAAGCACTCTTCAGCCTTAATCCTCAGGTTATTGTATTTATTAGATGAAAAGTGAGATTAGATGTGCAAAATCCTTTTACTAGTGGTCTTCTGCTAATGACTTCAAATTATAAACAGAGCTAATCTAGAACAGGCGTGTTTCCTGATAGAACCTAACACTCAGTGAAGTTTGGTGGCCTCGGTGTCCTCATGCTCCTAAGCTGCTGCAAGACAAGAGCTAAACCTGAATAACTAGATGCAATAATTGCCAGAGAAGTCCAGTTGTTTAAGTGTCAATATGGGGTTTCTGGGTCCCATATTGTGGAGAGAAACATGTTGTAAACCTGACAGTCTTAGAGGTGGGATATCATACAGGGAGCAAGGCTGGTTATGACTACCGTGTAAAAGAGATGTTGGCAATAAGCAAAAGTGGTACATGTTTTATTGCAGACAGCATTTTCCTCTTTTAATTCTGCATCGTAAAAATTAATGGGATTTTGATGAAATTGTTAGTGAAGCTTGTCAAACTCTACTTACATTTCTTTAAGGCATAAGGATATCAAGTTAATGCATTGACAGCCAAAAGTGGGTGGTATTAGAAGTCAGTGCATGCTATGCAAGGCATGTTGTAACAAAGGAAGAATCACCCTTTTCAGTACCAGCTTACTAAGCAATGGCAGCAGACTAGTATTTGTCAGCAACACCAGCTTTCAGAATAAATCACCCTGGTTTCTAAAGGACTGAAAAACTGTAAAACCTCATGTAATCATGCAGCCTATAATTTGTCCCTTATAAGCATTACAGGTGTGTTCATCCATGTGTGTTCATCCAGCACTCTGCAGGAATCACTATCTAATTATCACTTGGACACTTACCTGCAGATTTAAATGCAGCATATACACTCACAGCTGCCATTTAAGATGAGGCACATGCATTAAAATAAAAATATTCCTAGATAGATTTCCAGAGGTTATTAGTATAGAAGCACTGTTTACTAAAACTTGAGTCCAGTGGAGATGGACTATGGCCTTGACTGTACTCACATCCTAGTGGAAATGTATTTGTAGTAAGTTTAGTTCAGAGCTGCCATATATCTGGAGATTTCCTTGCTTACTACAGAAGGCACATTACCAAGAGACAGAACTTTCTGGGCGCTCCTGTTCCGCTTCCTTAGCCATGAGCCAGAACTGACATACAGATTTACTCCCAATTTTAGAAGTTATGTCTGTTTTTCTGTTTAACAAATCACTTGATTTTTTTTTCCCCCAGGATTTTCAAGAATTACAGAAACAACTTGACTCTAGACTCCAGACTACTGAAATGTCAGGAGCCCATAATTCAGAGTTCCAGACTCTAGAAGACCTAGAAAGGAGGGAAAGGGAATATTCCGAGCACGTAATAGATAATGTAACTTTCTAATTTTTTCTAAAATTTTATTTTAATGTTATTCTTTTGGTGGGAAGTTCTTTAGTGCAATGTTTTTGTTGAGTTGTCCACAGTTAGTATTTTTTATGTGTATGAGTCCTGGGAATATTTTTACTTTGCCCCAGCAAAATATTTCCAACTACCTTTGGGTGTTTTTATAGATAAAACATTTTTTATGTTTTTTGTCGAAAGCTACTGTTTTATCAGCTGAGGAATGTCTGGTGCTTGTCTGATGATAAGATTTATTTCAAGCCTATGTATAGCCTGACTTTTAGGAATGTTATCCTAGCACCTTGCTTTTATCAATCCCCATAACTGAGCAGAGAGTAGTAAGAAAGTACAATTTTTTTTTTTAGCTGAAAGAAGTACTAAGAATATAGTTGCTGGGCCATGTTTTAGTATGTTTTGTGCATTTACTTGAGCAAAGCATTTTCTTTAGCAACTTTCCGTGTGAGAATATATTTATATTTTTTGGTGTTAAAATACAGTTTGATAGCAGGCATTTGATTTTCAAAGTAAAGATTTTTTTTTTCTCTAAATTAGGTTCACTGTGTCAGTATAGCTTTCAGGCCAGAAAACTGGAGGTTAAGAATAATACATAATTCTATGTATTTTTTTACAGTAAACTGAGTAATATTCTTCCCAGCTGTATTTTTCAAGTTTGAGCAAATTGACTGCTGATGAAGATGAGTGACAGCTCTGTAAGCTGCCTGTGCGGATTGACCAAGGCACTTCAGCCCTGGACCAAACAGCCCATCACCTCAGTCTTGGGCCTTTTTCATACAGGAGTTACATTTTTTAATGTCTGCTGCTGAAGTGCTTCACTGGGAGTTTTCTCAGCTTCCTTTTGATTCCCTGAGACCTTCACTTTATAGTGGAAGTCCTGGTAACATCGAAACAGCTGTGTCAAGTTGCTTTTGCACTTTAACTTTGCTTAGTGGAAAAATGATTGTTTAGAGTTTTCCAGAGTTAGTCATGTAAAAATAATTGCTGGCAACCTTGCTGAGCAACATGAGGCATTTATTCAGCAGCAGCAATCATCCTTCGATGGGTCTGTCACTCTTGTGCCTGCAGATGCTTTGCATCATATTGAAAATAAATTCCCTTTATGCAAATTTGTATGGATCAATACCTCGGACTAATCCACTCTTCTCCTGAGAATATAAAGCCATTTTTGCCATACTTACAGATGCCATAATCACTTCTTTTTTCCAAAACTCATGGATATTTAATAAAAACCTTGGTGAAGGATGCAATTTTTACCTTTATGCGTACAATTAATCCCACAGAGTGCAGACTATTGACAGTTGTGCACAGTCATGTTTGTGGAATCAGAACTTAAAACTGGGGATTGTCCATACAGATTAATCTATCAGAATTGGCATATACAGTGTGCTGACACTACATAAAGTACTTAACTCCAGCCAGTAAAGTGCTTATGTAGCATCTAGCTGTGAAAGGCTTTGATGGTGTAAAGCAGTAATAATTTTCAGTTTTTCTTTTTTTATAAAAAATTTGTTTGACTAGAATACCTGCTCCTACAGCTAAATAAACTTCCCAGAATAAAAGGGATGCAGTTTATCTTCTAGGTTTTTATCTTCAATACTAAAAACATTATAGGCTCTTATAGATCCAATGTGTAGAGAATTAACAAATTCTTAGCTAGTTAAAATGAATGACTGCAGTTGTTTTAAAAGGTCAAGCTTGATCTACGTACTGGTTATTTGCCACCACCAGTATATTATATGTATTTTTTAAATATATAAAATATATAATAGTCTCTTTAGCTTTGCAAATTGTTCAATATAACTAATACTGAGAGCTGTCTGTAATCCCAGTGACTTGTATTTCGGTGGATTCATATATAGGCCTTTTTCTGTAACGAAATACCAGATGATTAATGAGGGAACTTGAGTTGTTTTTTGATTCATATTCCACAGATGGAAGCCTTCTGGAAGCAGACTGACAAAGCCCAGCAGGATTTTTTGGACCAATCAAAATGCTCAAGTGCCAAAGCGAGGAAGATAATGATGGATCTGACTGAGAAGATGATTGCAGTAGAAAGCTTGTTAAGTGAATCTCAAGACTCGCAGGCAATGGTAAAGTAAAAAAGAAATAAAAGTTGAGACAGATTTAGTCAATCTAAAGAGAAAGAATTATGTCAATGCGCAGAGTCCGTCAGTTCTGCCTCAGGAGTGATGTAGACTACTTAATCCAGTTGTCTCTTTGAGCTTTATTGCAAAAAAATCAACTTCCATTGCAGTTTAGGGAGACTCACAGGAGGGTGAACTTTCTGCACTTGATTTCTAATTCTCAGAATACCATTTAGGTAGTCATAAAAGGAAAAAGTATTAATAGAGCTGGTGAACCAGCTGGAGCAAGTGTATTAGATCTAATCGATGGAGAATGGTTACTGTGTGCATTACAAAATTCCTTTTTCTTTCAAAATATTTATTCCACTTTGACAAATCCTAATTTAAATTTGAGAGTGATTCTGTGTGTTCAGTGACTTTAATTACAATTGAAAATTCTTATCAGCTCTTAGTGATATGGTCTGAAGAGGGAAAACTGTTCATAAATGCACCAGCACTGTGCTTTATGTTGTGTTAAATCTATCAGATCCTTTACTGGTTTTTTGCACAGGATATACTGAAAGAGTTACATGTAATTTATAGATTAACATACAGTTGGAATCACTGCATTTTTTAGTAATTTGGTGTATAAACAGATACAGTAATTATTAGCTTGTTAGTTTTGCATTGGAGCAGCTAAGTAGACTGAGCTGGCCAGGTATGAAAAAAGTCTTTGCTGCTTGTGACACTAGACCCAAACTGATTGCTGTACAGTAAGTTCCTTCAGATGGGCAGACTGCAGATAAGATAGCTGGATACAGATACAGCAGATATTCCTGCCTGAAGTCACTACTGTGATGATGCTGAAATCTCATTGCAGAGGTCACTGTAGGTACAGCTCTATCAATTACAGTAGGTCAGAGAATCATAGAATCATTTGGTTTGGAAAAGACCCTTGAGATCCAGTCCAGCTGCTAACTTGGCACAGCATTGTCAAACACTTTCTAACCTTGCAGCATTGTTTAAAGCAGCTGACCTTTCACCCAGGAAATGTTTCCCTACTGTGATCATGGGCTGCTTCTTTAAGAGTGCAATGAAAGCTGCTAGGCCATAGGCACTTATACTATTTTTTAGTATGTGTATTGAACTCTTTCTGACCATGTATTTGAAGGAATCAAACATTATCAAAATCAAGTAGGTGTCTTCATTTCAAAGACCTATACTTGTGTGCCATATAGTATCTTGAAAAGAGGTCCAGGACTTCCGTGTTGTCTTCTGTCCATCTATCCTCCTTGAGTATTTAAGTTTGTTCTGCAAGGCTGTTATTATCTTTTCCAGACTTAATGTCTTCTTGACAGATACAAATAATGAAAAGCATCAATAATTTTAGATCAGCTCTTGCAGCTGTACAGGCAGTAAACCTACTGCTAGCCTTCACTGATCAAGATTTTCAGCAGTATCTAAGCACATGAAGATGGCTATTCACATGGTTTTGAGAAGCCTCAGTGGTTTTGTTTGTGAGTTGGAAATCAAAAGTTCAATGAAAGGAAAGCACAACTGAAGACACATTCTTGCTTTCTAAACAGAACTTTATGTTTGGTTTAGGACATTCAGGAAAGGTTATTCAACTGGGAGCTTATGGTGAAAATGATTGATTCACTGAAGTCGTCTATACCAGAAGAGTGTAAGGGTAGATTAAATACTGTGTCAAATATTCTGGACCAATTAACTGTAAAGAATAATCTTTCAGTACAACAAAAGGAAGAACTTCTAACAGATCTGCACAAGGCCTTCTGGGAACAGCTGGCACATTACAGTAATGGTGAGTACTTAGACTGGAGCTCATGACTTACATGAATTCTCATTGTTTTAAAGAGTAAAAAAATTACAGCTTCAGCCGTATATATCTCTCTGTTTTAAAAAGATACTAATGAATTGACCAGGATCAGTTTTACTCTGGAGGATGTATGTTTGGAATGGGAACTTTGACTTTAGGCCTTTTATGTCTTGTTCCAGGTATTACTACGTACTTATTCTACAGTTCACATAATGTAATTCCATTAATTTGAATATAGAAGAAGAATCACACTTGCTACAAATATTTATGATATTTCTCCATTTATTGTTCACATACTTGGTATTGCTGGTGATACTGGCTGACATAAGATGCTTAGATTTCCTGCTAGCATGTAAAGCCAGAAGCAGTTGTGCTATATACAAAGCAGTGGTGCTATCACTCTTTTGAAAAGATAATGTTAAAGCTTATGAGTCTCCTATAAATTTCTCTTTTATTACATCAGGCTAAAATACCTTTAAAATGAAGTCTTTTCCTCTTCCTTTTACACCTCTTCATGTTGCCTAAAAAGTACACAATTAGAATAGTCTAAGCTGACTGAACCACTGATTTAAGGTTCTCCCTGTGTCATTTTGTATGTTACTGTCTTGGTTTTGAAAAGACAGGTGTCTGCTAAGGAGAGGCAGGCCTCTCTAGGAAATGAGGAATTTGAATCCTTCCCTCCGTGTTATTATAATTTGGAAGATTAAAAATAAAACTCTTCAGTCAGAGCTATGGGGAAAAGGAATAACAGTCCTTTACTAGTAAATATAACAGAACAGACAAAAAAACAACAGCAATTATAACAATAGTAGAACAGAACCAAGAACCCCGAGGGCAAACGGTGGAAGCTCTGGCGCTGATGGCTGGAAGCCGGGCGCGGTGGACTGTCCTCCGCAGGCACGGGGTGTCCTCGGCAGGCAGAGGTGGCAGTGCCGGAGAAGCCGCAGCGGCGGGACCCGGTCTCACCCAAAATCCAGCAGGACAGCGAAGAAACTCCGAATTCCTGGATACTCCAACAGATGGTAGAATTCGCAGGACCAGACTCCTTCGTTAACCGTGGACTCCAGCAGCCAGCGGTGGCCCGATCGGTGCTCCCCCCCGGAAGAAGAAAAGAAAAAGCCGCGAGATCCCCCCACCCTCCGCTCTCTCCGGGAGCTTTTTTCCCTCCCCCAAAACTAAGTTATCAGTTCTTTTGTCCGCGTTAAGCACTCAGCACTTAGTCTCCTAGCAACTTGGGAGGGGGGAAAAAATTCTACAGGAGACTTAAACCCCAACAGTTACCTAATACCCAATGTTGATAAATAAAACCCCAGCTTCTCTAATAGATGTTGTTTCAGGGCTCAGTACCTCCCATCAGCACTCACAGAAAATTACAGTAAACGTTTAGCCAGAAGGAAAATAATGAGAACTTCAACAAAATTGCCAGAACCATTTCTGCTACTTTTGGACACGTTTAAAGAAAATTGTCATAGCAAAATGGCATTAGGTTTAGAGTTCAGTGAACTGAATAGTCAGAATTAATGTAGTCTTGTTGCAGTATGTTTTTGCTGCAGTGCTGCTCACTCACTTTGGACTTAATGGTGATAATTTGTGCCTTATCTCAAAGTCATAAATTCTCAGAATCACAAAATGGTTAAGGTTGAAAGAACTTCTGGAAGTTGTATGGTCCACCCTGTCTGCTCAGGCAGGCTGAGCTACTGTTGGTTGCCCAGGATCATGTTCAGATAGCTTCTGTCTCCAAGAATGGAGACTCCACCTGGGCCACCTGTTCCGGTGCTCAGTCATCCTCATGGTAAAAGGAACCTCCTGTGTCTCCATTTCTGGCAGCTGCCTCTGCACCTTTCATTGGGCACAACAGAAAGGAATGGCTCTGTCTTCTTTATACCCACTCTCCAGGTGTTTATATTCATGCTCAGATCCCCCCTGAGCCTTCTCCAGGCTGAATAGCCTCTCAGCTTTCTCTCATGGACGTGCTCCAGTCCATTCACCATCTTTGTGGCCCTTTGTTGAATTCTCTTCCATATCTCCATGTCTCTCTTGTACTTGGCTGTGGAGTCCGGAACAGGACACAGCACTCCAGGTGTGGCCTAACCAGAGCTGAATGGAGGGAAAGGATCCCCTCGCTCTACCTGCTGGTTTGTGTTCAGCCTGGTGTCCCCCAGAATTCCCAGGTCCTTTCCTGCCGAGCGGCTTTCCAGCTGGGCAGTCCCCAGCATCTGCTTGTGCCTGGGGTTGTTCCTCCTCAGGTGCAGCACTTTGCACCTCCCATTGTTAAACTTCAGGAGATTTGCATCAGCCCATTTCTCCAGCTCACCAAGTGTCCTATGGATGGAAGTACAAGCATGGTGGTGTATCAGCCACTCCTCCCATTTTTGTGACCTCTGCAGACTTGCTGAATTTGCACTCTGCCCCATCAGTCAGGTTATTAATGAAGCTACTGAGCAGGATTGCACTCAGACCCCTGGGGTGCACCAGTAGGTGCTGGTTTCCAGGTGGATGTTGAGCGAGTTGTGAGTCCATCTCCACTGTCTGCTCATCCATCCTCTTCTCTGTGAGGCTCTGTCCAGAGACTGTGTCAAAAAGCTATCTCAAGTCAAGATAGCCAGTGTCCACCACTCTCCTGTCATCTCCTGAGCCAGTTATTTCATCATGGAAAGTGCTGCAGACTTGATCCTCTTCCAGAACATCTGGCTGTGTGAACAGTTTGCTGATATTCACAAATGTATATTGTGATATAGTTTCTTTCATGGATGTTTGCTTCTAAAATTGTCTATGCCTAGTTCATCGTTTTTGCATAGGTTCAGTTACTAACATTCTTTAAGCGTAAATGGGTGTCTCTGGGTGATTTTTCCTTCTTTTTGTCAATTTTCACTTGTTCCAAAGCAAAAATACCTCTGTCGAGGTCTTTATTTTATGCAAAGTAGGTGTTTATAGTTATATATAGCTGTATATTATAGTTGGTACATCCTGTGCAGAAGAACATTATCAACCTCCCAGGTTTAGATAGAAATGAAAAGCGCTTTAAAAAAATGATCTGGAGTTCAGCATTTATTCCAATAGAGTCTTATGTTGACCTTTCTTATGAGCTCCTAAATATAAAAGTTAAACTGTACCTATAATTCTCAAACAGAGCACAAAGCCAGCAAGACTGTGCTCCTAGAATACAAGGAAGTAGCAAAGAATCAATAGTGTTTAAAAGTAAAACACTGCTATATTTATTTGAGTGATATTTTCATTACAGGCTTTCCTGTACTTTTGGTGCACTTTCAAGTGTTCTGTCAGTGCATCATCAGCCTGTGGATAAGCACAGTAAATTAGCATGACGAATAAATAGCATTCTTGGTGCTGCAGTACTGGGCTCCTTTTGTTTCTCTACAAAATAATTTCTCGTAGTTAAAGTAGCTTGATGTAGTGCCAGAACAGCAGCCACAGGTGACTGTTCTTTTGCATTCCCCTTTAGTTGCTTGTGTCAGAAGTGAAGTACTGCTCTGAGGCAGGGCAACTGGGGGAAATGAATAAAATTTTTAGGGGGACAAGCAATGAAACATGAACTGACAGAACATTTAAAGCGCCAATTGCACTCAGCAGCCCAGGATGCAAATAGACTCATGAATTTATATATCAATCAGAGCTACAGGGGGAATGAAGTGGGGAGGAACTTAGTCCCAAAAGGTTCACATTACTAGCACAAAACTGGAAGGACCTTGACAACTTTTACTGCAGGTTCTTGGATGAGTCACTTTAGAAGTCTGCATGTATGGCTGCATGCCAGTTCAAGCTAATCTGAACTAGCACTGCTTTAGACCTCTTCTCCCCACCATATGTTACTACCTCTGTCCTTGCAGCAGCATTTGCATATTTGCAATTAGGTAATGAGCCACTTACCGACCTTCCTGAAGCTGGAGGGAGAGGTTTGGGGTGCTGCATTAGGGAATCTGTTTCTTGAACTAACACACTGCCTTTGCATAAACAGCAGCACCAGTGAAAGGGAGGGTGCAGGATGGTAGCAGTCCAAAAACCAAAAAGGCCATCAGGGTAAGAAGCAAATTTGAAATCCTGCATGGTGATTACTTGTCTATTTCACTCACTAACAGATTTCTGTGAGCTTATGTTGTGTGACAGTAGCAGATGCTGCTTTCTCCCTGTGGAGTTGCGGTGCCTAATTGTTTGTGGTTTATGTTCCAGAATGCATGCAACAAAGTAAAGAGCTGATCTTGAAACGGCTGGAGTGCCGTGCGAAGAAAAAGCAAGAGTTCAAATGCAGACAGGAAGCTGAACAAGAGAGTCTCCTTAGCAAAACTTTTCATCCTGAAGATGTTCATAATTTTCTCAAGGTGAACAAATAAAAGCTTATTTTCCCTATTCTATTAGTTTTTAAAAGGCCAAATGTATTTCAGATTTCTCCCAGTTCCATAAATTTGGGAATTTCGTGTCCTCATGAGAATCATGTGCAGTAGCACAGGTGGACAGGGTCAGAGCCTGTGTTGCCATGGCTTTTCCTGCAGTGTTGGTGTTGTTGCATTGGAACAGAATGCCAATGGAGTTAATGCAAAATTGCATATTTTGTAGAAAACATCTTTTAGTTAGATATCATGTGTTTGCTTCAAGACAGGAAATAATCTGGAGGAAAGTATCCAGCCTGCATTGTGGAAGAAAACAGTCTGCACTGATCTAATTGCTTTTCTATGAATGGGCTTACTGAGGCTCAAAAGACTTACCAAATTTCAGAGAAGTAGAGGGAAAATTAATTATGATCTCTGGCAGGATGCCTTAGAGAAGCTTTGCATTTGATAATTTAATATGGTATACAATGGCCAGTATAATGTTTTCATTGTCATATTTTCTATAGAGATCTGTTATTATTGTTCCAAATGAATATACAAAATCAGAGTTCTTAGCTGTGAGTGCTGAGAGCTGCAAAATTCGAGTAACTGTTGAAAACTGCAAACCCAAGTTATTAAGAATTTAAAAAAAAAAAAAATCAATCCTCAATTTTCATGAAAAGAAATAATTTAAGGTGAAAGTGGTTCCATCCAGCAGCATTAAACTCTTGATGAAATCTAATAACTTAGATAAAATTATTGTATGAGAAGACCCAGATTCCAGCTGCAGCAAACTATCAAGATTTATTGATCTTAACGCTCCAATTTTGCACTGCAGGGCCATATTCTTTAATTATATTGTATGAATTGGGTAATACAGTTACTGTTTCTGTATGCACACCTGCCTGGCAACACCTCACTTCAAAACAAGTAGAGCACTTTTTACATTTTTGGCTTTTCATAACTTGAGATAAATAATTCTGTCACATATTTTTGTAGCTGGTGTGCACTTGTGAATGTATTTTCCTTTTACACATCATTGGACACTCTTGGACATATCCCAGATTCATTGAACAAAGCTTAAAAATTTTGCATTAAGACCCCTTCCCTCCAAAGGTAGAGTCACACAGCTTTGTGCAAGAGATGTTCTATTCTTATGAGCAGATTATTAGTCTAGAGTTTAACTAAGCCTTCTTAACAGCTTTCTGACAGGCTGAGCAGGGAGGGGCAACTTGCACTTCACACTGTAGGAAAGAAGACATCTGAGTCTTAGGATTATGAAATGCCCGTGTACAAATTATGAAAGTCAGAAATGTAAATCTTTCTGCTGCACAGTGGGAGAGTCTTTCATCCCAGAACAGATGGGGTCGTAAGTGCAGAAACTCTTCGAAGAATAAGAAAAATTTGTACCTGCAGCTCCCATGGTTTGACTTAAATAGTCCAGTAATTATTTTGTGACAACAATCTGCTTGGCACTGAGGAGCTATTTTAAGTTCATTTCATAATTTCACAGCCAGCCCAACAGTAGAGAAATTTATTCCAAAGCCTCACCCTGAGCCCAGAACTGTACCCATCAAAAACACTTTTCTCTGCCTTTCCTCCTTCACCTCATCAAGGGACTCACACCACCATGGTAGCAGCCTTGCCAGTAACTGACCTTTCTGATGAATTTTAAGTGGTTGCCAATTATGATTTTGCAATAGACTTCTTTCATATCGGATTGTTCTGAACACAAATAGGGTGGTAACAACTGAGTTGCTGCAGATCCAATTTTTTTATAAGACAGAATAGGATGTATAGTAAAGGTTAGAGTTCCTGTATCATTCTTTCTCCTTCATCTCTGTTTCTGTTGGAAAAGGAACATTTTAATTTTGTCCTTTACTGGCAGAGAATACAGGAATGATCAATGAAGAACACAAACCATAAAGTGTCAGTTACAGTAATCCAGTCTGGCTCTGCCTACCAATGGCGGACATACAAGTTATAGCAGTTAACCTGTCAAATTCGGTCATAAAATATGACTCCATGAGATTTGTGAACTTTCAAGTCTACCTCTACAAGAATGATAAAGAGTTTATGGGCATTTTGGTCCTCTTTAGAAGAGCTCTATTGACATACCTAATGAAGAAAGCCATATTTACCATGGGAGTGAAAGGGAGCACTTGGCAGATTAAATCAAAGTATGGAATATTTATGTGTAATGCTACTCATTAGTCTGTGGATTGAGATAGTCTTTGTCTGTGAAATATAGTCTTCCATGAGCCTGCCAACACGTCCACAGTCACAGTCTTCACTTGAAGAAGAAAATTACATCCCTCTTAAAACTGTGGCCAAGGACCAAGTCAGAACCACGTCATAGATCAGCCTTTTAGGAGCCACCGTGGGACATGGTGACCAGCCCCAGTGCAAAAGCCCTGTACAGTGTGCTACTGCTGTAACTCAGGTGTCTCATGATGATGTCAGATGGCTGTTCTGCACCTCTTAGTAATGGCTGTGATGTAGTGATATTCATACACTGGAAAGTAGGCTTCAAATCAGATCATTTCACATATTTTGTAGTAGTATGTACATATTATTTAATCCCATATTGCTAAGGAATTTTATGCTCAAGACTGGATAAGCTCAAATTAAGATGGTAAGGCATGTTTCATTTCCCTCTGAGTCAAGGATCCAGGTAAACAATTACTGTTGTAATGATACATGGTAAGAGCATCGAGGAGGAAGAGGGAAGGATCACAAGAAACTATTAAGATCTTTTCAGCTATTTAAATATACCTACTGTGTTTCTTTTAGGCTTACCATGAGCTGATAAAGAAACACTGGCAAGCACAGTGGGATCTGGAGGAGGAGGATGACTGTGAAAGCACAGAGGCTGTCGCCGATCTCTACAAGGTGCCACTTCTAGTGATAAATGTCATTTCCTAAATTAATTTTGAAGATTTCCTAACCCCACTGCAGTGTCAGGCCTTGGGGAAGATTGGGAATTGTAGGAAAGATCAGCTCCAGGAACTGCAGCTCCAGAAAGCTAGGCTGACAAAGCAGAAGATGGAGGCAGGACAGTCTTCCATATTAGCTTGCCTTTTCCATTATCTTCCCAAAACACTGTTTCCTAACCTCATATTAGTCAGAAAATGCCTACATGGTCTGCCAAATCACGCTGCCCAGGTGGCTGACAAGGTTGTAGTAGTGTTGAGAGCATACATGTCTGTCATTACTACTAGGAGGGAGATTTCATTTATGTGGCAAAATTATCTCTTCTGCACCATTGCTGGATGATGCTATGCTAAGTGAACTTCACTACGTCTCTAAATTCAGTCTTTTCATTCATTTCTCACTGAGAAATTTTTTTTTTTTTTTTTTTTGCTTTAGTTAGTTCCCTGAAATAGGTTCAGATCTTTGTTGTAAGTAATATTCTACACTGCTTTTTGTTATTGATTTGGAAAATTCTAGGTGCTTCATGCTTTTGCATCATCTTTAATTATTTTCTGTCTATGCAGAAAAAATATGATAACATGATCTATCTGGTGAAGCTCAAAACCATAGTCAGTAGTGACCTTTAATTAGGCTGGAACTAATAAGTTTCAACTCAACAGGATCCTTGTCATGATTAATTATGACCAGATCAGGATGTTGAAGAAACGTAAGGATAATATACCCGTACAATCTTAATTAGCTGAAGTCCACATGCACTTTTTCAAATGCATTTGATAAAAAGAAAAAGCCACTCTATTTAGAACAGATAGTTTTGCCATGGTTTTATGTAATAGTGGAAGCAACAGGCCATTTGAGAAAAATTACTGCTTTGGAGAAGGGAAGAGTTTGCTTGGAAGGATATAACAGTGAATCAGAGTAGATTAAACGTACAATGCTATGTAATGTAAGAAAAGTCAACATGGCTGCTTATATTACTGTGCTCTGTTCATTATCCATAGTTACTAACTCTCCATCTCCTTCCTCAATTCATTCCTGGAGACTAAACAATTTTTTTTTTTTTAATCCGACACAATTCCACCTCATTTGTGAAAATATATTGCTTTTCTTTATTGTGTACTCTGCTTTAGTAACACTAAGACCAGACTGAAAATCCTATTTCTTTCAGTACTAAGCTAAGTTTTCTTTCCCACTAAACATTGGTTTGGGTGAATTAAGTTTTTCTAGAATTGCCAGGTTGCCAGGAGAGCTGCACAAACTTGGACTCTGCCAGTCCACCCAGCTCTAGGCCATTATATTCCATATTACAGCTGCTCTCCTGTGGCTGTACCCAAACACTGCCAGACATGAAAAACTGCACGTACTGTGATCCAGCTGGCATCTGTTAAATAAAGGTCCACAAATCTTAATTTCCACTTTTTTTTTTTCTGTAATAAAACATTTTTGCCTTGATATTTAATATAATGAATAACTGCACTTTCTCCTGTTAACCCCAAATACAGATCCTATGAACTACTTTAGGAGAGGAGGCTGCTTTTGAATATACCTTGTAAGCTAGAAATAAGAGGTAATACAAATGAACATAGCCCCCTGAAGGTAAATGGGGCTGTTCTGACTTCTACAGCTGAGGACAGTGCAGTGGTTACACGTGTTCCATAACCAAGGGCATAAAAGCAAAAGTAGACTTGCTGTTAAAGGAAGGAGGTGCATCTCACACACAACGCCTTTGCTTCTCTCTCTGCTCCATCACTCATCAGAGCAGAAGTGCAGTGTGTACAGGCACAAGTCTTTCCCTGGGCAGCAGGACTTTGCCTCTTCAAATTGTCGCTCCAGGTTTCTCATAGGAAGGAGCTGCTGCTACTAGTGGGGAAGGCAAGGTAGCAGTGGGAAGATGACAGGGATTTGAGATCCTCCACACTGCAGTTGTGTGACTGTAGCTCAAGTAGACTTAAACAAGCAGGCATTAACAAGCTGGGTACAAGCCTCACATGGCAGCAGTCAGCTCTGTGCTACAAGACCTATGTCCCCAGTGGCTATGGACCCTAGTCCGTTGTAGAACCAGCTAGTTTGGGCACTTCTGTAAACACTGGAGAGCTTGGTGTCGCCTCTCCAGATCTGCACTCCCTGAAGCTGAACTGTTCAGTCATTTGCTTTGCAATTGAAGAAGCCAAAACATGATCTCAATGAAAAAGGTGATGTTAAAATATAAGGAAGAGTGACTGAACAGGGAATCAGTGAGTATTCTGGGGACAGAAGAAAAGGTGTCACTAACCTGTAAGTGCCATTCACTTGTGGAAGATCCTTAGCTTGTTCTCACAGTGTTCTTCTATATCCGTATCAAATTTCTATGCCTTTTCCATTTTTTCAGTTTTCACTTTTTAAACAAATCAAAATAGATTTATATAACCCTCTACCACTAGGGAAGTTTGTACTGCTACAGTAAATGGAAAAATTATCCAAATTGTTGAATAAGTATGCAAAAATTCAATTATCTGGAAGCTGTGTTTGCATAGAACAATTGAGTAGGTTCGTTTTGTGTACACATGAATAAATCAATTAAAATGATTTAACCAAGGTCAATGGAATCTGTTGATGCCTGAAGTGAATGAATGAGTTATATTTGGAGGATAGTATAGAACTTATCAGCCACACTAGTGGATTAAAATAGCGTGCTGTAGGTGAATAGTCTGCGTCTAGACATGGGCTCCATAACTTTTGAAATGTGTGTTGAAGAATGGGGGTGAATGATTTTGATTATCACAGTATATCATAACTGAAGGAAAAATTGTGCAATGCTAATTGAATGGATCAGCCTAATATTTTCATGAACAGAGTCTGCAGAGTTATCCTGTATACAAGGGATTTTATGCTGTTTTTACCATAATTTTCCATTACATGGCAGCAATAACATATCACCCAGTCCACTCCCTGCCCCAGTATATCCAGTTCTGTTTCTCTTGAACAGATTAATGGTTATCTCAAGTCTGTCTCAAGTTTAACATATCAAAGAGTCTCCAACCTTTAATATTCTACCAGTTTTTGTTGTTGTTATTATGTGAACTACTTGTATTTCAGAAGGGAAAGGAGAACTGAAGAGGTTGGGGGATAACAGTTCATTATTAAGAAAACAGACATGCAGATTGCACAAAGGAAATCAGTTAACAGCTAGGAATTACATAGTACATGGTAAGATAGGCCTTTTCCCCCTGCCTTTCTTTCAGAAACATAAAACCACAATTTATTGTCCTTTATAATTCCCCTTTGCTGATAGCAGTTCACCAGAATGTTATTCCATTTAGCTTGACGTGGGAATGAAATGCACAAGAATTTAGACTAAAAGCTATTAAGTCTTGAGTGTTATCAATGGGCAAGGCAGTAGACATTTTATGGATGGGTAGACATAAATGTGAGTTTGAGGAAAAGTATTTGATTTTTTCCTTTGTTAATAAAAAGGGAAAAAATATTTTTGACAAAAAGTACAGATTCTCAGGAACTTATTCATTACCTTCCCTCTGTAATTTTGTTAACATGAGATATGGTTAGGGATGCTGGACTGCATTTTTGGGTACCAAGATCTGGCATCTTTTTAAGGGGAATCACTCAGTTTGTCTCAGGTGGAAATCCCTATCAAGAGACCTCCACCTCAAAGGCTCACTTTTGAAATTTTTGCCCTGTGACTTACCCCAAAAATACCGCATCATCTGATAGATTGAATCTGTGAACTCATACCATGGGAGTCCATTCTAACTCTGGGTTTGGGCACTATTGGATTTGTTTTGGTCGCTTCAGTCGAAGCTGATACAAGATGTCTGATGGGGTAGCCTTCATTCTAAAGTTTTCCTCTGCCTTACTGGATAAGAAAATGTATTTTACCACTATACAGATTCACAACTGGCTAGTAGTTAGATCTCATGAAGGACAAAACCTTATCCACAAAGGCATATTTCTAAAAAAGGAGTACCAAAAGAGAAGATTGAAACTGCCTCCTGAATAAATCAGAAGCCAGTGAGGGGGCAAGACTGAAATTTCAATAAACCTCCATTTTAAATGTGTGGAAATCAAGCAGTGAGACTTTTTTATTAACTTGTGCTAAGGATTACTTCAATGTCACTGTACTTTATTAACGTTAGGATGCTTAAACGCAGGTAGGATTTTCATTTTCCAATTGACTTTCCAGAATTCTTCACATGGAAGGGATAAATACATGCAATCAGCTTTTCCCCATTTCAAGTGAGTTTATCTTCTGAGTGTATGTGAAATATCTTCTATTGGCCAGTGGTGTATGTGTTCAGTGTCCCAGAATTTTTGATGTGTTTATGGGATGTATGATCTGAGTATTGAATCTCTATCCTCTGTAAGATACCATATGGGTTGGGAGATGAATCTCTTACCTCCTAACCAAGCGTCCTAACCACTGAGCTTCTGGAGGCACATGCAACAGTGTTCTACAGCTTTGATCAGATACTTCAATTCCTTTAATAAAATGTTCTATCACAAGTTAACAAATAGCTGTGCAGTTGCCTCCTTGAGATAATATATACTTTTCAGTGGCTGGCATGTAAAATAAACTACAACCGGCCTTTCTAAATGTTTTCCTGCTTCACAATTTCACTATTCACTCATCTATATGTAGGAACCTTTTAATAATTTAGGTTTAAGGGGGAGAATTAATATTTGCTCTTTGAGTGAAGTCTGATAAACTCTGTATTTCCCCTGTTTTTTCACAAAATTATATATTTACTGCCTTGTTTAATATTCAGATGCACTCAGCATTTTAATCTAAGCCCATTTTATTTCCATTTATATACCCCGTGGTATTTCTTTATGCTTGATGTATTTCTCTGGGGATTTTTTGAAAAGCTTTGAGATTGACTGCCAGGTACTACAAACAGGTTCATTCGATACTGCAATCAGCTGTTCTATTAATGGAATCAATCTGAATAAATTTCATGAAGTCAAAACTCTGAAAACAAGAGATGGCATATCAGGAAGCTTGTAAAAAATATTTGTAGAGGCTCTAGTCCAAAAATAAGATCCTGGAAGCAGTAGTGACTTTCCTTTTCTTTACTGTGGAAAATAACTTCTATAGTATGTAGCGTGCCAATCCTGCTCACAGACAGGCTTTATTTGCAGTTTGAAATCAAGTGCATTCCTTAGTGTACAAATAGTTTTGGACTATTTTGTTAACTTGACTCACTGGGTAGAATTCAATCACATCTCCAATCTTTCCTAAATGTAGATTTAGTATTTTCCCTCCCAAATTTTCGAAGGCCATTCTGCCATATTTTTTCAAGTGCTGCATTAAACAGCACAGCCTCTGTGTTGTTCCTGTGCTATGGCCTCTGGGTACAGCATGCTCTCCTCTTGGGTGTGCCGTGCAAGGACTGCATGGCTCTGATGTCCATGTGATCAGCACATTAATGAGATGATACAGATAAGGAATTTTGTGGGAACAGGAACTAATCACATTTTTCTTCAGTAACTGTCCCCACTGTGGTAGTGCCAAAGGTAAGCATACAGTATAATTTGAAGGTGCAGGGGGTACAGGCAGAACAAAATGGCATTGAGAACAGGGAACAAAATACCGTATTTTTGTTCTGTGCAAAATATTTCATAGCAAATAATAAGACAGAGCTGTGAATATGCCAGGGAAATGCTATCAGTTCCACAGCAAAATGTGTTCAAAAGGGATTTAGCTGCCATTGTTTAAGAATAGAATTCCTTAACACCCTGCCTGAGATCTTTTGATCTACTGTAGTAGAAGTACCACAGACTCCTCTAGGCTCCTGAACACTTCAGACCCAATAGAAATTCTTGTATCTTTGAACACCCAGTAAAGGCAGGAGAATTAACGTGTCCTGAAAGGCTGGTAAAGCTCAGAAGAGAGAGATGGTTTACAGAGATAGAGCCATTATTCGTTAAATGTTGTGTGCAATGTGTAGATTAGAAATGCAGTGTCTTCGAGTTTATGTTAAATCTGAGAACTTGGAGTCTTGGATTTTAGAACAACAGCAGAAGAGAGAGTTCAGGCAAACCATTTGGCATTGTTTTTGCCAAGCTAAGCCAGGCCCACATGTACACAGATGATTAGGATGGTGTAAATCCTGCCTCTTGTAACAGGAACTCGTAACTATAATAATTAAGGAGTAAGGGCAGTAATCCTTCAGCACAGGATGCACCTGTGTAGCAAATGTTCCCTTAATGATACTGTCATGTCTAGATTGTGAGCAATCACTAGAAATGGGAAAAGTATTATCAGAAGTTAGATATTATGTTGGGTCTTTGACTACTAATTCTCATACTTATGCCCAGTACTTATTTTCAAAGCCATAGTCCAATTTGCAAGAATTCAGAATACTTTGAGATTAAAGAAAGACAGTGGGAGCTGGATTCAGAAAATCCTGCCTTCTTTAAACTGGTAAGAGAGTGGAAAGAGCTGAGACAGCTCATCTCAAAGGTGTAGTGAACGTATTTTGTAGTGTTGTGACTCAATTTTATCCATAAGAAGAGGTTACTGGAGAGAGCTGTTAAGCTATTTATTGTTTGTGAAACAGCTAATTAATATGGTGATTAGCATCCTAGAGGGATCATAGGAGGAAAATAATGATTTAGTACTCAGTGCACAGCATGTATATTTTTCAATAAATGAGAAATATTAAAATATTTTTGAGAAATCAATCCGTTCAAAGGATATTCATAAATGTTGAACAGATAAAGGTGCTGTAGAAACATTACATGAACCTCAAGTGTATCATTATGGGGGCACAGAACTATATTTCACATTTAACCTAAGTTCTGGTGTTTATTTCTGACTTCTTGTCCTTGCACTTTAACACTTTCTTTTGGTTTTTGTGGAGTTTTTTAATTATTATTTTTTAGTATTTTGTATTTTATAATTCAATATCTAGCAATTGGAATAGCAGTGTATGCCCCCCTCCAAAAAAAAAAAAAAAAATCCACTAGAACTTTTGTTGTCTATGAGCTGCAGACAAGTATATTTGACATCTAGATAAATATCCCTATGTTTCTATTGGGAGGTTCTAGATATTGATCATCTAAGAAATTGTAATTAAACCTGCATTTAAAAGAATGTAGTGTCTAGAAGAACCTGACTTGTTCTTTTAACAGGAATCCTTAGAAGAGTTTTAAGAATATTATCAATATTTTAAAGTAAAGAAAGTGTTGTGTTTTATCTCAGTGAGATTTATCAATTATTTTTGAATTCTCAGTGACCAGGGTTCCAACAAGAAAGTAATACATGTGTTTTGAAGAAGGTTAACAGTGGGTGCAATGAAAGCAAGCCCAGCTAGGCAGTAAAGCTTTTTAGACTCATAGGATCATGCAGAGCTCACACAAAAATAGCTCATCATCCTGCAGGAATACTGCAGTGTCCATGTGACTTTCCAGTGTGGTTTTTGTTCCCTCACTGGCATCAGTCATGGAACTTGCATGGAAACAGCTCCAAAGGGCTGGGGGTTCACTTTGTCACCTGTTTCTCTCTGTCCCTCTGTTAGGAGCTGTACTCTAAGGCTTCCCATGCTTTAGCAGAGTTGGTGACAGAGCTATTTCTTCAGACCCTGCCTGTGGTGACCAGCCTCTCTGTAAGAGAATGTGAGCTTCTGAAAGAGGAATGGCAGGAGAATTGGATCCCTCAGCTGGAGAAATGGGAGAACCATCGCCAGAGACGCTGGAAGCTTTTCCAGGAGCAGCTATTGCAAGAAAAAGAAGTAAGATCCATGTTATGTTTTGAGATCTCAGTGTCTGAAAAATGGGATACAGAAAAAAATTATCAAGATACTTACCTGTGGGGAGTGTTTAGTGTATAAATACACTGGTCCAGACACAGCTCTAGGCTGAGGAGGAGAAGTTTTACCTGCAACATGTAGTGAATATGTATGCTGTCCATGTAGGTTTGCATAGAGGAGTCAGAGAGTAATTACTGAACATCAGTCCACAGTGTTTGACAGCTTTGTCAGCACATACCCAGTTTCTGGCAAGGCTGCTCTCTGATGTCCTCAACTCTTGGCATCTACAGAAGCAGTTCAAAAAAACCTTCACCGGGTCTGTTTGGAGGGGGTATGTATAAATACAGTTTACAGGCAAGGAAGCCTTGCAATGATAAATATTTCTTACTAATTTTTATGCATTATACTATAATAACTGGAAAGGTATGATACGTGCTTTTATAAATTTCCTCTACTCTGCAAAGGGGAAAAAACCACACACAGCTTTCCTGCTCTATGTGTGCCCACCATAGGGGCATTGACACCCGAGGAGGAAACAAGAGTAAAGGCTGAGACAGGTGTCTTTGGCAACAGAGTGGGACTCAATGGGACTTCAGTTTATTCATGCAGTACTGTGTCTCTGTTAACACTGCTTCTAATACACCTTAGACAAAGAAAGCCCTTCTCTATTCAAAGGTGTGTCCTTTCCTAAATGTTAAGTGTGTGCTGTAATGTATAGAGTGATTGGAACTTCTTAAATAAAAGGTTGGCAAATTTCTTTAACACTAGCAGAATCATATTTTCCCTTGTCCTCATTCTCCAAAGTGCACAGACAATCCAGTATAATGTTAATGAGAGACTGAGCAAGTCCCTGATTATTGTAAGCTGTGTTAAGGTGTTCAACTTTTTCACCCACTTGTATTTAGGATTTTTCTGTAAAACACTGTGATTCAGGAAACTGTGAGCTTCCTATTAAATCTGGTAGAGTTGTTTGCTAACAAGTGGGTTTAGAACACACTTGGAAATACAAAAGTAAAATTTTAATTGAAAATTCTGAGACATTTCATTTTTTTCTTCTATATTTTCCTTAATCTGGAATTATGCAGCATGTACATCCCTGAGCTTTTATGTGTCCTTTATTATGACTGACCTGTTTTGAAAAATAATTCTGTTTTTCTCTTTTGGTGTCATGGGGCTATCTAGCAAACTTGACTAAATTGTGCTTGGGACCAGCCACTGATGACAGTGGGTCTGATCACATTCTTCGTTGTATTTGTATTTTCCAGGACTGTTGGCTGGCATTTAGTGTTTGATTTTGGCATATCTGTACCTTCAGTGATTAACGAAATGTCTGACTTAATTTTTTTTTAATTATTATTATTATTTGGACTCTTTTTATCTAGGATTGGATTGAATACCTGACTTACCAAGTTTAAACCTTGCTGTTCATTTTCACATTCATCAAGGGTGCCCAAATTGCCTGTCCTTGTATGTGCATGGCCTGGAGCATGTCTAGTAGCACACAGAGCCCAAAGCCATGTGGTGGTATTCACTGTCCTAAAAAACCACAGAGGAGCAGGAGGTTCTGGTGTGCAACTATGAATAATGTCATGTCAGAGTGCACATTAGGGCACCTCTGCTGTGGCCTTTCCTCTGTGTCATTGAACCTTAGCCGTTGTTCAGGGCTGGAGAGGATGTGTTTCACAGATAAGAGACTCACCACAGAGCAGGGACATCTCAAGTCTGACATTTTGGTCCAAAAATGCTGTTTGTACATTCCTCTGTTGCTGCCATTGGGCACACTGTTGAGTGCAGAAACCATACCCTGGGAATTTTTCTCAGAGGATTTAAAGGATTAGTTCATCTCCAGCACTCAGCTGCTAGATAGTAGGTCTTTGGGCAGCACTGTGTGATGGATTCATTGTATGTGAATTCAGGTGTTCTGGTCGTGCTCAAACATAGGTTATTTAAATTAGAAAATTGACTTTCCATCGCTTTGTGTACCCTAGCATGCGTAATGTAAAAGAGATGACTTCCTAGCTGGAAAAAAAAAAAAATAAATAAAGGGTTTGCTGACATCATTAACAGTAATTACTGATGTATAGAACTATAGAGGAATTAACTTAGCAATGACAGAGCTCTCCCATTGGTCTCTGACTCACCAGCACTGCAGCTGGGCTTTATTCAAATACAGAAATTTCCTTGGGGGCAGACAGAGCTGTCCTAAGGACAAGCTGACTCTGCAAGATAAATTCCAAGAACAGATAAGAATTTCTCTTAGTGAAAAATTCATCTTATGATTCCTCAAGACAATATTCTGTGCAGGAGCCTAAGTACCTTTTTTAACTTAATGCTCATGGCTTTTTGGAAAGGATTTGACCTGGAAGAAATCTGCTTTATCTCCAAAGAGAGCATGCAGGGAGATAGCTATTCCACCAAAGCTAGGTTGGCAAATTTTCATCAGAAATATCACAACCCACTCTATTATGTTCAAATGCAAAGTGCATTTCTTGTCCCTTTCCTACTGTAAAAGAGCAGCATGAACATTTAAGAGATAAGATGACACTTGCATCCTACAAAAAGGAACACTTGATTTCCACTCTTGAGAAGAGATATTGGACACTTGTACCAGGTAATTATGTCATTTGGGAGATCCCATATATGTTGGAGTTCTGAGTTGGACAAAAGTTCAAAATCAACAGTCATATTGACAGGCCTTTTAAATTGTCAGGCATTTTGCAGCAGGAGATATGTCTTTCATTTGCCTCTTGATAAATATGCTATGCTAAGTGTTACACGGTCACCTGCTTTACAGGCTTGGGAAGTCTTAACGCCAGAAGAATTTTTGCCAGGGTATTTATGTGTGCTTTTCAAAGTGGCACTAAGAGATATTTTCCCTTTTTACTTGTACCATCTTTTTTTTAGATGATCTTTCCTAGCATTTATACGTCTGGAAAATGATGTCCTTTGGGTGAAAAGAATCACTTTTACAGCTGAAAAGAAAAAAAGTCAGTTTCATGTATAACTTTGCCTTGTAGGCTTGAGGATATGAGTGAGACAAATGGGAATAAATGACTAATGAAAATAAATTTTGAGTATTTCCCACATAGTCCCTAACTCATGATTTCTGTGGAGAGCAGTTTCAGGGAGCAGGCTCCTGCCCCAGGCTGACTCACTTGGCAGTCAGTGTGCATCGCACCCCATCTACAGGCCAAGACTGAGAAATCACTTTCCTTTCATTCCCTGAATAATCTATGCTAAAGATGTCAAAACAGAAAGGAGAGGAATATTCCTCACCTTTATTGCCAGAGAGTAATACTTAACTTCAGCAGTGCTTCAGAAGATCTTGTAATGGACTTGTGACCAAGCAGCAAAATATTTGAAAGCCTACAGAATAAAAATGGGATGAGATTTCCATCCATTCCCATGTCATTCCTTGACATCCAGAAAGCTGAACTGGCACCTGCTTACCAGTTTGGACATGGTGTGCATTTTATCACTTTGGTTTATTTTTTCATAGTGATTGGAATAACCCTGCAGACGTTACTTAGAACTTTACTCACCCATTTACCATCCTTCTGTCACTGGTTTTACTGATTGAATGCAGGAATCAGAGAGCCTGAGCTCTGTTCCAGCAGCTAAATTTGTGCAGCAGTATGGTTGTCCGCTCCATAGACCTGTCTTTGAGCAAACTAAGGCTGTTCCCAAGAACAGGAAAGCTTGGAGACATGCCTGGTGACTTGACCTAACATTGGAGTATTGATGCAAGCACAAAGCCTGACCTTGCCACCTGGCCTGAAGAAGTAGTTGTCTCTATTTTGCTGGTTTTCAGCCACATGCCAGCAGCCTCAACATCTCCAGAGAATCTTTGCTGTCACATTTCTGCCTCTCTGTGTGAGCTCTTCATGTATTTTGGAGGTGGAAAATACCCAGCTCTGCTCGCCCATCCTGGTGGGCAAACAGGTGTTGCTTCCAATTAAACATGCAATATCCTGTTTATTCCTGCTGATCCTTTCTATCTTAATCATCTTCCTAATGGCCTTTTTGAGACAATGGTTTAGTATTAGGTCTAATTCTCAATCTTCCTTATTTATCCTCTCATCATAAATCTTTAATAATTCCCCCTCCTTTCCTCTTCTTCTCTTACCCTTTACACCACTGAGGCACTTTTACTGTTCAGTTTAATAACTGTGCTGGAAGAATTTGTGCTGTATTCTCAGTTTCCCATTGGTCTCAGGGAAGTGCAAAAACATTTTATAAATTCTGAATATGGATTATCTCAAATGCACTCTTAATGGAAATGGTGACTCATTCTTTAGAAGGAGCCCTTCACTGCTACAGAACTAGGCTGTTTCTTCATAAACAGAAGTAAAGAACAACTACAAGAAGCACTGTCGTTATCACTGACAGTGATAGGATATACATTTGGATAGGATATACTGATAGCAAGTGAGGTGCTTGGCTGCAATATTATATTATTTACCATTCCAATTGTAATTCAAATATCATCTCCTGTGTTCTGTCTCCTGGTGATATATACCCTCATTCTGTTTGACTTGCCCTCCAAGAGCAACTTCTCAGTAAATAATCAGGTCTCCGAAAATGATGGAAACCCACATCTGAACCACAGCCAATCTCTCATTGGAAATAAAATTACTTCCAGAAAGTAAAAGGTCGTTTTCAGACTTTCTTTTAACTGCTGAAAGAGACATTAAAGTACACAATGTGATGGATCTGCAAGGCGTGTGCAGAGAGGTGTGAAACACTAGGAGCTGTATCCACCGAGCTGCTAAAGGCAAATGCTGATAACAATTATTACTTCAAGCAAGTCTTTGCCATCTGTCATGATGATACCTGGAGACCTGATAGACCTTAATTTGATGCTTGCAGCATGCAATCAGAGAAGACACTGTGCTCAGCTGTCCTCTGTGATTACCAGACTTACGTAGACTCAGATCAGTTGAGATCTGGCTACACAGGTACGTCTGAGGCTCTTGCTGAGAGCAGCCTAGTGGGTCTCCAGTGCCATGCAGTCTTCTGGGCTGTGCTTCTCATGCTCAGCTGCACTCTCCCCATCTGTCACTTGTTGTTGACTGCCTGCCCATCCTTGTCAGGCATCCTGCTCAGGAACATGTGTTTTGGTAAGGTTATCTACATGGAAAGAGGTCAGTTAGATGTGTCACTGGGTATTCTACAGAGAAAGCACTAGCCATGAAAAGAAATATGTTTTAATTCTGAAGCCAAAGGTGATGAGATTTCTGATTTTCTCTGCACTTCCCAGGGGACTTCATTCTGTGCTCACAGAGAAAGCCTCTCTCCTGCACAGATCACTGCTTCCCAACGAAAAAACTCATATCCAGCAGAGATAAATTCTAACACTAACAATTGTGCAATTATAATTTGTGCTGGTTTTAGCACCAGATGGAAACTAAACTGCAAATGAACCACTCCCCTTCCCCTGCCTGTTCCAGTAAGGGAGTGGCAAAAGCAAAGGTTATGGGTTGAGATAACAATTTACTGAAAGCACAAAGCCATGGAGTAAGAAATGCACTATAACAACAGCAATATTAGTAGCAAAAGTAAACAAAAAGAGAAGGTGTTTTGTCCAGCAAACAGGAGTTCACCACTGGGAAGAAACAAACAGATAGCTGATGCTCTCTGTAGGTCATGTCCACTTGGCTTCCCCAGACAAAGGTAATATGGAGATCATTCCCACTCACTGCCCTTGTGGCCATCAGGAGCAAAGGCAGGATGGCAAGAGAACTCCCATGGCTAACATTTCCCACATTCCCCAGCCTGAAACAATGAAAGCCAGTGACAAATAAATCCCCTGAGTCAGGCTGTGCTGCTGCTCTGCTGGGCTCCGCTCTGCATGGGTGTCTGTGCGGCTGTTTCTCCCGCCCTGCTGCTCTGGTCCTGCAGGTCGCTGCTGCTTTTCCAACCATTCTACCACCTCCTTTCAGTTCAGCTCAGCTCAGCTCTTGTCAGTGGGGCTCCCCTCAACTTCCCCCGTGGCAGCCTCTGCACTGGCTCTGTTGGTTCAGTCCTGCTGTTGATGAGCCTTGCTGCCGCTGTCCTTTCAGCACCAAGTCCTGTAGCTGCGTTCTGGAGAAAACAGGGTGGGGAGCAGGGGTGCTGATGGGGGCTGGATCTGCAGGGGCTGATGCTGACACCTTCCTGCTGGAGACAGAGGCAAAATGGTGCCCACTTCTGAGGGGCGTGCTCATTTTCACCCCAGAACCACCCCCACATTTATGATGTGAGTGGTATAGAATAACAACTTGGATGTGCCCACACAGCACTGAGCTTCACCCCTCCTGCAACCAGGACAACATCTAATCCCTTGCTGGACATACTGATCTAGTGAAATCCACCTGTCTGCCATAATTGAAAATTTAGTCCCTCATGTTCTGAATGACGTTGGAACACAAAGTGAAACTCAGACACCCTGGGTATTATATTTAATATAGGGCTCTGGATACATCAGCAGGTAATCTGCTTTTATTCAGCTGTCAATAGCCTAAAATACACTGTTATCTAACAGTAAGAGTTGGAGCCTTGCAAATATTTTTGCTTATGACTTACTATTCCTTAAATACTGACAACGTACTAAACAAAATCTTAAATCCATATTTTCAAAAGTTTAATTTACAGCCTAATGGCAAGTCATCAAAATTCATTTAAAGATTAAATTCTTCAAACTAAATATCACTGTGAAGGAGCTGTAAACTTGCAGTCCGTATACTCACCTAATCACAGAATCTCCATTTCCAACTATTAGCACTGTTTACTGTGACAGAACTGTGATGGAAGATGATATCTTTATTTTGTTCGGTGAAAAATAAAAACTACATTCTGTACTAGTGAAAAGAAAAAAACCAAAAAGCCCACTGCAACCTGCTGATAAGAGTCAATGCAGTATTTTGGACATATTGTAATTTTTTCTTGATCCCCTGTTGATGAAACAAAAAAAATCTGTAGGGGACACAGCTCAGGGCTGATCCAAACCAGCATTTCTTTTCAGTGAGTTTTGTTTAAGATTTTGATAATTGAAAAACAATATTAGTAAGCTGAATCATTTTAATTCAGCATGAGTTTGTTTTTGAAAGCGAGGGATGATTTTTTTAGCAAAATAAACTGATGCTTCTTTATGCAGTAACTGGCTGAAATCAGCGTATCTTATATTTGTAATTCTTTTCCCTGCTTTTAGCTGTGGATAACGGAATATGCTCTGGCTGCTGTGATGCAAAAGCACCTCTCTGAGAAACAAGAGAAGATAATTCAAGGTGTCGTAAGCAGACTAGGATGCCTCAGTGATGAGTAAGCAAAGTTCCATCAGTGAGCAGTGGGGTATAAAACTTTACTGTTGCATGCCCAGATAAAAACCTGTGTACATTACCTTCTGGAAAACAGTGTTGAGGGATTATTAGCACCTTCAGACAGAGAGGCAATTGCTCCAGATTTTTGTCTGAATATCAAAAGCAAATTTTAAAAAAGAGACGAAAATTAGAAATTAGAAAAAATAGTCTTATGTGATTTGTCGTTGGTGTGCTTTGTGAGTATTGGCTGTGGTTTCTAGTCTTGAACCAGGCTCTCTCTGCACTCCCTATGTCACTGTGGAGTTGCATTTTCTGCAAGATAAAATGCTCCTTCCAGCAACATATAGATGTTTTATTATATAAATATATAATATATATAGATGTTTTATAGATGTTTGGTTTAGATAATATATAGATGTTTTATTTTAGCAACATGTTTTGTTTCTGTTTTCATTTTAATTTAACTTCAGAACTGGAAGTGTAACACAGCAGTACCCATTCTTTACGCTGAGCAGCTTTCCAAGGCATGCTTTGTACAAAAAGACATTGCACAGAGTGAAGAATAACTCTTGTCACCTTTAACCAATGACTTTGTTGAACACAGGTGTGTCAAACCAGCAAGCAGCTTCACTGATGGATTTTCAATGGTCCTTTTTACAGGTCTGTTAGCTATATATTGCAGAAGCACCGACTTCTTCTGTGCTCAGTAGTCAGAAGTTCAACTTTCCGAAGAGTGGGAATGGCAGCCCTGGCACGCATGCGACTGTCCAGGAAGAAGAGCTCACTTCAGGAGCTGAGAGAGCAACTTACCCTGCAGAAGGGATCCTCCCTGTGCCAAGATGAGGACCAGTGGCAGTTACAGAAGGCAGTGGTAGGTACAGTGTCCAGGTGGGTTATCTCCAGAGGTCTCATATGCTGTGATATTTGGCATTAGAAGTAGCCATGGCAGATCTAAACCAAAAAAAACCCCAAAAAAACTGTTCAAGCTCCAAGGAGAAAGGAAAATGTTCTCTGTCAAAACATTGCTGGCATAGGAGTTCCCTGAGTATGCCTGTTGTAATTTGGGCAGGCGTTTTAAAATCCCTTATACTGTATCGAGTGTATAGACATCTGTGATATGTGTTATCCTAGCAAGCTTATTTAGCAATTTATTTATATGAAGATACTAATGCAAGAAGACAAGGATGCCAACATGTATAAAGGACTACTGCAAAGCTACTGCTTCAGGGTAAGAGAAGCTCCTACTAATTTTGCTGGGGATCGTAATATGCATATGAGAAGTTCTTACTGGAGCATTAGGAGAAACTCTGACTTGTACCACAGCTAGCAAGTTCTTCTATACTGTGATAATTTTTCATTCTTTTTTTTCTCTCTCAGTCCATAGGAAGATCAGCATCCATTCCCAATCCTCCCAAATTACCTGGCTATTGTAGGTCAAGAAGACAAAAGAAAGTTTAAGGGATTTTTAGACAGGATGTTCCCATAGGACACTTTCACATCTGTTTGTGACTGGTTTTTAGTGTTGATCTATTATGTGTTGTTGGTTATTTAATTACCTGCATTGGATATTTATGTAGAACAGCGCCACATTTCATATTTCAACCTCTGACAACCCTCCCAGCAGGTGTCAGGGATAGCTCTGCCCAACCCACTGCTGCTGCACATGTGGCTTGAACCCATCAGACACTTTGCAGCTCTATGCTTCATGCTGTTGCCATGTAATTAGCTGAGAGGTAAAATTCTGTACCCCTCTAATTTGGATTTGCATAATATAAACCCTTAATCTCCATGTGGAAGAGGAATAAGGAAAATCTGTGTCCTACTGTTTTCATATCTGAAAAATGTCAGTTGAAGCAGTTTCTTTTAAGTTTGAAAATCTCAAAAACTCATTAACCTTCAGAAGAAATTAAATATAAAATAATAAAATACAGATGCATATCACTGCATTCCTCCTGCTTTCTGCTACTCCCTCTCACTTAGCTCACATGGAGGCATTAATTGATGTAATCACTGGTTCCCTAATGAAAATTAAATGTCCTCAGGTATTAGTGTTCCTTTGGCTTCTCTCCATTACAGCCTCTTTCCAAGTCCAGCTAAAACCCATCTCACAAGGGAGTGCCTAAAACTACACATGTAAGATTCTTGCTGCTGAAAAAGTAGGGCATAGGTGTGGAACTGGGAGAAGTCCAGAGAGAAAAAACGTGTTACAACCAACCTCCAAAACTAGAACCAATCTATAAGGAGTTCAGGAAGAGGTTAATCTACAGACACTCAACCAGATTTTTAGGCATACTGTGTTGTTTTACCCAGACTTAATTTTTGCTTGGGCCAGTTTTATACTGGTGAACAATGTCATGTCTATCCATTGATTTCATATAGAATGTAAAATGACTAATGAATCCTAGTTTGGGAATAATCACATGACATTGAGGCTCTAAAAAATATGAGAAACAGCTTAATGACATTCCAACCTTCTCAAAAACCTCAAAACATATGTCTTAGCTATAAATATAACGTCAGAACAACCCAGCATTAATAAGAATATTTCTACAGATGAATGTTCTTTTTCTACTTGCATTTCTTATTTCCAAGAAGGCATCAAATAGGTACTGTCACATCGCCCAGAATATTTTAATGTTATTCAGGCTTAAATGAGTATATAAATGTAAGAAAGACATCAAAAACAGAATAGAAGGCCATCTATGGCAGACTGCCACTCTTAATGATGACAGAATGGGCCATGCAGATAATACTGTTGATTATATAAGAGAGCTTAGATGAAAAGTGTGCATTTTTCATGCACAAAAATGGAGACAAGGATGGTCCAAAGACCTCAAAGAACTTGAACTCTTTAGCCTAAAAAACAGGTGTCTTCTGGAATATCATAGGTTTTAAAACTGGCATCAAATATGTGAATAGAGAACCATTTTTCACATTTCTAATGGAAGAAGAGAGCATCTAGCAATGTTACCAGATGGCAGGTTCAAAATTAAGAAACAGGATAAGATAATAAGAGAAGCTTTAGAACTCAGCACCCGAGGATGTTGTGCAAATGGTTTTCAAATGTAATTACACACCTTCGTGACCTGTCCCAAGGGCCATTGGTACTCCCAAGGGCATTGCTATTCCTAAGTACTGACAAATCCCAAATTTTTCTCAAGTAGACCACACAAACTGTGCAAGTATTCCTGGTGCATAACTGTACTTGCCTTGCTCCTGTGCAGTTTATCAAGGCATCCACAATTATCCCTTACTGGACTCAGGACATTTCACATACATGTGAATACATCACTTAGAAGTGACTAAAAGGACAGAGTGCAACTTTTACTGTACGTATCATGGCAGAGGCTATAGTTCAGTTGCAAAGACAAGTGTGTTAAATCACTGTACAGACTCCCTCTGTAAATTATAGTATCATAATTACTAAAACTGTAACATTCTGAATGGGTGCAGGACTTTCTTTCAAAGTGAAGCTGGCTACAGTTAATGTATTTAATTGGAAGTGCTCTCTTATTGTCTGATTACCAGGAGTCCCACATTCGTGAAGAGGAGGAGAAGCTTGAGGAAGAAACACAAGAAACCCATTTAGAATTTCATCAGCAGCTAGTCACAGAAATCCAAGAAGCTCTTCAGTTTCTTCAGCAGCACATGGAGCAGGTGATTGGGCAGACACTGCTGCAGTATGCCCGAGGGGAAACTGAAAAAAAGAGTTCAGATGATGGACAGGACTTCAAGGTATGGAAATGGTTTTCCCAACAAAACAAGGGCTACCTTGCACAGATGGAAGGCAATTTAATATATGCACTAATGTATGCCTGGAAGTATCAGCAGAAGACTGTTAGGACCTGTGTTAAAACTGAGCATAATTTGCAAAGTATTACAAGCTAACACTTATGTAGCAATTCAGTATTTGCTACAGCAGCCAAAACAGGTTTTATTAAGTCAAACACTGGAACAGGAAAAAACTTGTCACAACTCTTGATGCCAGAGAATAACAAAAAGAAGAAAGAAATGGAGATACTTATCTATTAATAAAGGGTTTGTGACTAATTAATGGTGTTTGTATACTAACAGCTTAATATTAATTCATAGATAAATAATTAAATAAAATTAAGTATTACATCGTAGATTAATAATTTTTTTTCCAAAGTAAATATTTGGATTTTCAGTGTAATGGAAAGTCACAGCAGAGCTGCACACAGATTAGCTTGCTTTGCTGGCAGTCGGCTTGACTGTTAAAATGGACTGTAGAGATTGAATGGATAGGGGAACGACCCCTTCCCAGATGGAGATGAGGCAGATTAGAAAGATTTTGCTGCAATTTTTCATGCTGAAATGTTGCGTGGTTTCAGTATCTCAGTCTGCCCCATTTTTAAAGCCACATTTTAAATTCACAATTTTGTGTGCATATACCAAATTAGGTATGGAGGTTTTTTTAAACAGATCAAAGCAATTTTGGGCTTGGAAAATGAATTGTGACTTGTACCGTGTGATACAGGAGAGACTGGTGGAATCTGCTGTTGAAAGTGTGTATGGGACCAGCAATAATATCAGTAGACTGGTGCAAAACTACTACCAGCAATTAGGAAAAATCACAGAAGGCTATGAAGGAAAAAAGCTTCAACATCTGAAATCCTTACAAGGTTCGTATGACAATTCTGTCTCTCAGTGACAGTGCTTAATGTAAGACTAGAGGATTTTGCTTCTTCTGGCATTCCTTGGCCTAGTAAATCTGAATTTAGTCTGCCTGGCACAGCCCCAGAAGCAAAGGTGGAGAGTACCTCCCCTGGCACAGCCAGCCCAGCCCAGCCCAGAGTACATTCAGTAACTGCTCCCTGATGGTGCAGCTGGTGGGAAAGGTGCCTGTCAGCCTCTCTGAGTGTTCAGAAAAGGCTGGATGCTCCCCAGATGAAGGTTATGTACCCTGATCTGTTACAAACCCATCCAACTCTCTCCTGTTTAATTTAAAAAGAGTGGTGCAAGGTCCTGTCTGTCAGATGTGCCCAAGCCTTGCTGCCAGGCAGGACTTCGGGGGCAAGAGTCAGGAGTCTGGTCAGTAAATAAGCACTCAGTCACAGAGTGTGAGCATATGCAAAAGTAACCAGAATAGTTTCCTGTCAGTTGAGGGGACATCTTGTGAAGCTGAGCATTCCCAGGAATAAGTCACCTCTGAGTGGAAGGTTTTCTTTATATTGCATTTTTTGTTTAGATATTAGAGTTCTTGCTTAAGGCATCAACGTTTTTTAGAAAATGTCTGCTTTGAATTCCATGTTAATCAGTTAGCCTAGTGGGAGAAGTAGGTAAACAGGAATTCAGTGACATTCCTATCTCAGCCAAAAGTATTCTCTTTGCAGCAGACTTTGGCAGAGTGTGTAAGAAGTACTTGATATCCCTAAGGAGCAGTAAATTTGGAGACTACCTACAATCATGATTAATTTGTGATGAAGGTTGTCACAACTCTGAGTTTTTAAGTTTGAGCAGAAAATTTTTCAATAACATTATTTCAGCAGAAAGAAATGAAAGGATCAGACTGAAGAATAAAGAGAATGAACTGGAATTGAAAGAAAAACACACCAAAGACCTCCTAAATGTGTCATCCACGGTTCACCAAAGGTTAGACCAGGCAGCAGCACTGCTGTCTATTTAAACTTTGTGAGTGATTGCAGATCTATATAAATGTCTAGCTGAATAAATGTCTTGAGTTTGCATTTTATGCTTGTCTTTGATGGAAAAGAAATACCTATTGCCAATTCATGTCTGCCCTTTGATCTCAGAGAATTACTTTCTTATTTAATAAACTTTTTGATGGTCATTAGTTACAGATTGAAGAACTATACTTAGGCAGTTTGAAAAGAGAGAATGAAATACAATGCCAAAACAGGCCAAATTTTAAAAGAAATTTAACATAAATGTAGGATGGGAGCGAATGCTGAATGTAATTCATTACATGCCATCCTTTATACTTAGAACATCAAAAGTGTTTGTTAGTTTGCTGTGGAGAAAACATATACCATAATGAAGAGAAAATATTTGAAGCCCAAAAAATACTCAGAAGGGATGAAGGCTTCAGTGAATGCCTTGAAAAATCAAGATTACTTGCACTGTATTTAGAGTCCCTCAAATGTTAGTTAAATAAAAATCATATTTAAGTAATTGCTGATTTAATGAAACTTAAAAGTCCAGATGAAAAGCACTGCAATAAAAAGAAGTTGTCGTAAAAATCTCTATGGCTTCTCATGTACATGATACATTTTTGTAATAATTTTATGTCTTTGCTCTTGGTTTATTATCCAGAAAAATACAACAGCTGCAATATTGACATTGTAAAGAGGTTAAATCTTTCTTTAGACATTCTGTTTCTTCTAAATTAAAAGATATCATTGACCACTTTTTCATCCTTGTTTTAGTTATTAAAGAAATAGATTTGTGTAATAAAGAGTTTTATAAAAGATCTGTTAGTTATTTATTATCAAATTTATCATTTATTATGGCATACAAATTCACTTCTAGCTGTTGTCTCATTTCTTTTTCTCCTGCAATCTATTCTAGTATCTTAAAACAAAATATATTGAAATTTGCCTTCGCAAGCCGAAGTGTGGTATCGAAGAATGTAACTATGCAGCATCTAAGCTGATCTCATAATCATCAGTAATCAAACCCATTTTCCTATTGCCATTATGATTTCTTTTATGGTCTGGCCCTTTGTAAAGTAATGACAAAGTTTACATTAATTTGTCTAACTCCTATGAACTCCTATGACATTGTTTTATTTTTTATTTCCTTTTGCCCTTGGTGCAAGGTTAGGAGTGTGAGTTCAAAAAGCAAATGTTGAAAGGTAACCTCTGTAAGCAGTGACCATTACAATAGCAATTTCATTAAGTGTAAATGTCAGAAACAATTTGTGTTACCTCCTTCCCTGAAGAATTTGATGGGTGATTGGCAGCAGTGCTTTAAGGTAGATCAAGCAAGAAAACAGAAGAAATACAGATGCAGCAAAGTTGTAGCCATTCAGGTTGTACTGTATTAATAATAATCCTTAACCAGAAACGTACAACAAATGAAGAATACAGTTGTTAATGCTTTCAGTTGCCAAGTTTTGAATTACCCTGTTGATGGCTCAGTCTGGTACTGATGGTGGCTCAGTCAGGTACTGAAGAGCCCTGGATGAAATGCCTAATTCTTAATCCCTTATCCTCACACCTGATCTTTGAACAGCTTGACCCTTTGGCAAGCAGACAGTAAAACTGACCCTAGAAACATGCAATGGTTTTGAAAGCAGGCTTCGATGTTAGAGCTGAATTCCAGCTCCCAGAGTCCAGGCATGGACACTGCAAACTCATGTAATTCCTACCTCCAAAAGGACCATGTGTTCTATGGACAGCCAAGGCAGGTTATTAAAATAAGCAGATCTAAAAATCAACCACAAAATTTTCTGTCCCAGCAGAAAGTGGCTGGGTCAATACTGTTAATGAGCCCTTCTCTTGACAAAATCTTCTAAACTGACTTTGACAGGATTGTATTCTTCCCTTGCACTGAACAGCATTTATACATTCACATTTCTCTTGACCAGGGTAGTGCTACAGCAAAACAAGATTTTGGCTCAGTTTGAACTGCGGCAGCAAATTCGTCTGGAGTCTCTGAAACAGAAGCTGCTGGGATTGCACTGCCTAGGAGCTGAGTTGGAGAGTCAGCTAAGGGTAAATCAGGGTAAAATGGTTCCTGGATCTGAAGCATTCATTGGAAAAACATGGGACAGATTGTGAGAGTCTCTTCGCTACCCTAGTTGAAATCAGTGCTGAGATTCGTAACTGTCTTGTAGGAACACTTCCCTGGTTGTTTCCCATATTGTTTCCTGTGTTTCTGCAGTGATGTATCTGTTTTCTTGTGCCACATGTAATAACCCAGAATTGAGCTGTGTTGTGTCGAGTGATTGCTGCTTTGTCCTTGCATGCAGGAAGCAGAGCAGGACTTTGTGAGTGAGTTGGCTGTGCTGACCCGAGTTCCACTGACTGTGAAGAAGAAGCCTTCTAAAAGGAGCAAGCCAGCAGGTTGGTACTATCCTGAATTGTTCAAAAAAAAACCCCAAAAACCCACATAATACACAAATCAGTGCAGATGTTGCAGTATAACACATTGGAGTTTCAGGAGACATTTTTCATCAGTTCAGTTTTCCTAATTGGGATGTAGAAAATTAATGAAACCTTTCAAGGTTAACCAGTTCTCCAGCAGCACAGCCACAAACAAGTGTGACCTCTGCTCACTCCAGAGCAGCCTTTAGCTGGTAGATTACATTGTGTCCACTGAGGTAAAGCTTTGCCCTGTTGAAACCAAAACATTTTTCATTACTTTGTCATACCCATTAGAAACTACTCTGTTCACCTCAATTGCTGAATCCATGGGAGAACAGCAGAGTTGAATCACCCAGCTTCCGTTCTCCTGGCAGAATCGAATTGCCTCCCACACATGTACGAATCAGGAAGCTTGATCTCTTTTCATGAATTTACTGTAGTTTTAACAAATCATACTGATTCATTCTTCAGGAGATACGTAGGGACAAATTTCTAGAACAGCAGTCGTATTTCCTAGTCCACATTTCAGATGCAGTGTGCAAGTGTCATCCTTTCAGCCATGCAATCTTTCTGTCATTATCAGAATGAGACATGGCATTACATTTGAAAGATGCTGAAAGGCAAGATGGGTGCCTGAAAGGGAAAAGCAGCTCACTCACCTGCACAGTTTTGGAGGCTCTCTCCGCAGCTGTTGCTTCTCAGGCAGGATTGTTTGCCTTGGTTGGCAACATGACTGTGTGGACATGTGGAAGCTTAGTTCAGGGCCCTAAAAGCAGTGAATTTTTAACATCATGTTGTTCTGATTCAAATCACTCAGAAATATGAACTGGCTTTTCTTCTGTTTGGTGGTAATAAAAAGCCATTTTCAGTTACTTGCTAAGAAAATACATGTTAGGGCTTTCAACTGTTGCAACACATGGAAACTTACTTCAGAGTTCAGCAAGTATGGCAGTTCACAGTCTGCTGTGTGAGAGCTAACCAGTGGTAAAAAAGCAGTATGCTGGGCTAATGTAAAGTGGGGTGATTTCCTTGGAATAATAATAGTGTATAAAGTGATAGAGTGTAAATTTTTGCTTTAGGTTAATCAAAACCAAACAAGCTCTACTATATGTGATTTTTTTTTTTAATACACTGCATTTGGCAATTCAGGTGTAAAAGCAAATTCCAAAAGACAGATCTTCCAGTCACCTGAACCAGCAGAAAAAGATGATTCTCATGAATATATTCAAGAGCCCCATGGAAAAACTTCTGGCTTATGCAGGTATGTTACAGACTAAAAATATGGTATGTGAAAAGCTATTTATAAAAAAAATCCTTTTTTAAATATAAAACTGCAAAATCTACTTCTTAAGAAGGTATGTCACTCAAACTCAAAACATAATGCCTGCACTAGCTGAGTCTCCTTAATATTTACTTCTCATATGTACCTTTTTTACCCCATAATCTTTTTTAAAGTTGGGAAATTCATCTGTATTTGCTTGTCTGTACTGCTGTGTATTTTATAAATAGCTTTGATTAAAGGTAGAGAAATGAAAAATACTGTTTCAAAATTTCCTTTATTTAGTTTTATTTAGACCTGAGTCACAGGCAGCATAAATCAGCAGGGACAAGTGAATTCAATGGAAGTAGGCTGAAATGTAGCAACCAAAATATGGTCTGTCGTATGTGGGCTTTCAACTTCCACCTTTCTTTCAGGAATAAAGGCAAGCGCCAGTCTTTGGCTGATGTGGGTAGCAGCTCTGACAATGATTTTCTTGATAGATGTTTCAGTAGGCTTATGCTGGGGTGCTAACAAGAGGAGAAGAAATGGCTACAAACCTGAAAGATGCCAGCTGATTACTATGGGCAGATCAAACCAGCCAGCTGGTCGATGCAGCTTGATATATTGAGCAGAGAAAATCCTGCTGACAGGCAAAGCAAACAGTTGGTTCTCAGGAGCCACAGGCCTTTGGGGTAAAGTATTTATCCCCTGAGTGACCTCAGCCTGGGACTGACTTCAGGAGATGGCTCCTTTCTGATGGCATCAACCCTTTTCACACTCTCCTTTCCCACAGCCAGCAAGGGATGCGTGTGTAGGGAGCAGGGACCCAACAAAGGAACGTTTATGTTTTTGCAACTTTGTTTTGGCAGACTCAACAGAGGCAGCTGAAACCAGTGAGTGCAGAAGTTATATAGCAAGCGCCTTTCTTTTACCAAAATTAATTTAGTTTAAGAGGAAAGTATAGCATTTTAAAAACTGTCCACATTTTTGTTTTCTTTTTCTTATTTATTCTTTCAGAGAGATGTCACAGAGTTCACATGAAGGGGAGACTGAACCAAGGAAAAACTCAAAGATGTTAAAAAAGAAAGGCAGCAGGTAGTAAAAGCTTTTGTCTGAGCTGTCTGAACACAGTGTACCAAGGCATTCTTCTGGGGAATCTCCACAGCTATAGGTACTTACTGAGCTGCTTTGCTGAGGAACAACGGAGGAAATCAATAATAACCCATAAATCTTTTGTAGCTGCAGAGCAAGAATCAATCCAAACTTACTTTAGCTGTTAATAAAACATCCCTCTTGGTTTTGGTAAGGGAGCAAGGAAGTGTTTAATACAAGCTCTTTGAGACTGATATGCTGGGGAGACAGTTTTAGATTTGGAATAAACCTGAGGAAAGTGCACTTGTAGGAGAACAGATGCACACTGGGCTCAGGTCAGTGTACCTCAGTAAGGTTTCATCACAGTGGTGATGTATTGTTTACTTTTGAGCCTGAGATATGGTATATTGAGTCTTTTTTTGAATGCTACTTTGGCCTAACAAAAGAGATAAAAATGTAGAGAATATGTAAACAGACTTCAGATGGTACTGATATATCAAAAGATGACACTTGGTCTCTCTTTTGTAAATTTTTGTGCTTCCAGTCCTAAGCATGCTTTTTAAAATTTGTACAAAGATTTTTATATATGTATTTCTCTGCCTTTGTCTTAGAATTCAAATTGTTACTTTTAGAGAAAATGAGAGAAAACTGGTTTACTCTTTCACTTTTTATACTTCGGTTTCTAGTCTTCTTCCGTAAGTGCACCCTTTGTTTCCAATATACTTTGTTAGGCTCATTACATTTCCTATGGGAAATTCTTGTTGTGCAAAGCAGTTAATTCTTACTGGCTGTACAGAGCACCTGTATTGTGTAATAAATTGCCCCACTTAAAAAATCCTACAGCTTTGATGAAGTGGGAGTATTCTGCCTTTTTAAAAATAAACACATTTTGCTAATGAAAAGGCTGTCCTTCGGTGGAGGATGGAAAGTGCTACATCAGTTACACAGTTTGCCTCAGACAAAAGGGCTGCCTTACAAATTCACCAGGCCTGTTACACACATGTGTTAAATGGTTAATTTTCGTCTCAGTTGTAAAAACAAAATTCTAAATTGTACCCTTTCAAGCTTTTGATTCTGGTGTTTTACCACTTCGGCTCTAGGGTATCTCTGCCTTCCCAGTGTGGACATTTTAGTTGGGGCTTGGTTTTCTTTCTTTCTTTGTTTTTGTGGTTTGTTGTTTGTTTGTTTGTCGGGGGTGGGGTTCTTTTGTATTTTTTTTTTATTTTGTTTGGTTTGAGTTTTTTGTTTTATTGTGGGGGTTTTTTTGTTTGGTTGGTTGGTTTAGGTTGGGTTTTCTTGTAACAGCAGCAGCGTATTCACGTTGGCTGGAGCACGTTTCACTCTGCAGCGCTCTCTGTACACACGGCGCCGGGAGCTGTTACCGTCAGAGCCGATGATGCTCTAGCCCCAGGGCAGCTGTAGCTCCTGCCACACTCAGGGTGCAGCAGAATCCCCCGAGCGGGTTCTGATTGCCCGAGCGGGCTCTCCTCTGCCGTGCTTTGGCCAGACCGCGCTGAAATGGCTTTTGCGCTGCATTAGGAAAGAAGAAAGTCGGGGTTGTCCCAAAAGCAGGACAGCAGTGCCCTCTCCCGGGCAGCTGCCGGTGTTGGCATCCCCTCGCTGGAGGAGGCGGGCAGGGAGCTCTGCCAAGGAGCCGGGGATCCGCCCGAGTGCCCCTAGGTCCGGGTACGGGCATCTCCCGACCTTCCATCTGCCTGACTTTCCTGGCACGGAGGTTCTGCAGACCTTTCTTTTCTCCCACAGTCACATTAGCAATCTCCTGCCAAAACACCCCCTGCTCTTGTCCCCGTTAGTGATTTCCCCTTGAGTTTCCCCGTGGATACACCGAGTTCCTGTCAAATGTCACGTGCAGATGGACATAGTGTGACACTTGCCTTCACTGTCAGTGAGGCAGACATTGAACAAGACAGGGTTTAACTGGACTGAGAAACAAGTAAAGAAAATGCCAAACAAAACTCAGAGCAGTTGCTTTTGCAGTTAATACTGTTGGATTTTTATGTTATGTTAGAGAATCATAGTCTTGGACTAGGGGAAAATGGGATACCTAGGCAGCAGTCACAGCTCAAAACACTCAGTTTATAGTGTAAATCTTTAAAGCACCCTCTTTATTCTGGAAAGGATAACGTGGAGGTTTGATCATACTTTACAGGTACATATCAAAAAAGCTGCAGAAATTTTGGGGAAAATGTCATACCTTTTTCTTCCTATTTTTAAACGTTTTAAACGTGTTCTATCTCCCGTACACCCCTCTCCCAGCAGCCCTCACTGCCATCACTGAAATTTATCTGGAAAGTTTGTGGAAAAGATCATCGCGACCGTGATGAATGACTGTCCTAAAGTCAGTTTGTTTAGATGAGTGAGGTTTATTTTTTTACCAAGAATAGATGGGCAAGGACTGATAGCTTAGTAGTAAGTGCAGAGGGAAGGAAATAAGGAACAGAGCATGGTGCATTCAGACATCCCTGATTTTTTAAGGGAGGTGAAAATTCAGATGCAAGCATTGAATTTGTGGACACTTCCTTACACAAATTTTAAAAAATGCAGAATCCAGTGTTCTGCTGAGCCTGGTATAAATTTTTTTTGTACCTAGAGCTCCTTGACAATGACACAGGATTAAGATACAACTTGAATTAAATCACTGTTATTCCAGACTGATGTTCTAATAATGCAGTTGTCTCTATCATGCAGATTTGTGATATTTCTAATATTTAATTTTTTTTAATGTGACACCTACAGTGTTTTTAGTGCCATTGTATATTTAGATAGACAGATAGATGAATATCTGTGTAGATACTCTGAACTCCAAAAGTTTTTCTTGGACAAATGTTTGTCAAGAAGAGGAAACCATGGCAAGCTAGTGAATCCTGCTTGCCACTCCCTTGGGTTTTAAAGCTGTTGCCATGTGAGCTCTTTGAGAACCATGCCAGGTCTAAAAGGCAAGACATAGCTGGTGCCAAGAGGACTAGATCAACACTTTGCCGTTGTTCATTAGGATGTGCATTTCCTTGCTCCAGGAAGCCATTAGAGGCAGGATTTCACATGGGTTTAAAAGCACCTTGGCAAGTGTATGGCAAACAAATTAACTGAGAGCTACAGAGTACAAAGATGCTGCTGCTTCTCAAGAAATTACAAAGCATTGAAAATTAAGCAAACACTCCGAGGAGGATTAGTTTTGTATGCTTGCTCTTCTGACCTCCTTCAAGCTTGTGTTGTTGGCTACTGGAACCCAGAGCAGGTGGTCATCTGACCTGGTCTAGTCTGAGATTTTAGTTCTTGAGGACAAAGACCAGTATATTGCCAAGAGAAACACTTAAAGGCTGGGACAGCTGTCAGTTTTGGTACAGTCTTAGCATCGTAATTAGTAGGCTTTGCTATAAACACTAGAATTTAAACATGTAACTGTATTGCTCTGGTAGCAGACAAGCTGTAACATGAGACAAACTGGTCCAAAATACACTCAGAAAACAATTCATGAATCCAGCCTTCCCTTTCACATCATTTGATTAACAAAGATAATTCCCAGGCTGGTCATAGGGACTAATTTTCAGCAGACTATTGCAAATAGCAATAGAGAAGAGCAGTTTTACATCATTAGAGCTACATCAGGTATTGAAAGGTCTTAGCCTGCTGCAGATTTTTAGAAGTTTGGCTATTCAGAAAGCCCGAAAGCTCTGCATTGCTTCCAGCTGTGGTTGAGATAACAGCAGCTCCTCACCAAGTTCACATCGCCCAGCTTGGTGCTCCTGCAAGGGAGCAAACTCAAGTGCAGTCTCCTATTCTGCAGCATGCACTCAGGATCACCACCTAATCCACATTTTCTCCACTGGCAGCGTTTTATATTTTTAAGGACAGGTTAGTGATGTAGGGGCAGGGACGTTGCTATGAAATAGACTCCAGGTGGTAAGAGAAGCACCCCTTTCTTTGCTCTGTTTTGCCGTCCGTGGGCAATGGCACATGCCATCTCTGATGGACTCACAGTAACCATCCAGGTGAAGCATCCTTCAGCTCACCTGGTGAGGCACCGCTCAGGATCCATGGGCTTCCTGCGGGCTGCCCCTCAGCAATGCCGTGGCAGGAGCAGCCAGGCTGCAGGGGCTTCGGCTGCTTCTTCTTGGAGACATCACAGGAGAGTCACATTGACCTGACAGACACAGTCTTGTTCACACAGGAGCACTGAACCATGAAATGCCTCTCAAAACACCCACATGTATTTATTCACAGACACTTCACTTCAAAAAAAATAAATGCATGTTAACAGCGAATCTCTGACCAGCATGTAGGCAAAGGGCTTTTGGTTAAAATGCTGTTAAGTGTGTAGGAAAACTGGAATCTCAACACAAGTTACCACAGTGATCATTTCTGCTACCTCATGTGTGAGAAGCCTCACACATTGAGTGGAAGTTTTATTTGGAGCTGAGCAACCATTGCTACTTGCACAAAAACAAGCACGAAATGCCATAAGGAAATTGTAACCAGCAGTTCCAAAATTTTCATGATGTCAAATCTGCCACACAGCTTCACAAACCAGCTGTATTTCTACTGTCAGGGTTACATCACCACAACTGTTGCTGGCTGTCAACACTCATAGCAAATGGGTTGGAACAGGACAAGGCAGATGGAGACTTGGCATTTCAGGATTGCCTTACCTGCTAGGCTGTAGGTTATTCCAGGGCACACTGTCCTCAGGCTTCTCTGCTAGTGTTATTTTACTTCCTATAAAAAAACTGAACTACCAAGTGAGCAATTTATTTTAATTCATATCATATAAAATATCTGAACCACCAAATAAGCAAGGAATCCTGAGGATGAGGGCACCCTCCAGGCAATAGGAAACATGAATTTGAATTCTTAGCAGAAGGGATTGTTCATGAAAAGCTTTATTTTCCTCTTTTTTTTTTTTGAAGCAATGAATTCAGTTCACTGAAGACTGAATTGCAATGTTTCTGCAGTGGTTCAGCTCAAAGCCAAAGGAAAAGCTGGCTCCTCAGACCAGCTCTGCTGCCAGGTTTCAGACCAAGCTGACCAAAACGGGTTTTTCTAGGATAGCGGTTCATTTCCCAGGCAAGCCGGAGGTGACAATATTCTAGTTTCAGAATGACAGGCTTCAGGTAGGCTACTTCCCAAAACTTCTATGCCTCACATGCACCTGGCATGCATCACACGAGCTGTGCCAGCACAAGTTACTGCTGCATGAGTAGGATGGATGGGTGCTCGGTGGTCAAGCAGTGCAGCTGATAAAACCACTCCAGTGGCATCCCACTGCTGCAAGACTTTTCCTGCTGCAGATCTGTAGTGTGAATAAAGGCAAAGTAGCACAGGGGAGGTGTTTGTTGACCTGCTAATCTCATAGCACCCCACTTCCACTGCAGCCCACACCTCCCACAGCATCAGCAACACCATCAGACAAAAGCTGAAAGTGACAGGAGATAAGGTTTCTCTTCGTAGTTTGTGAGAGAGTCAGAAAGACAAGGAGAGATACGCTTCCTTCACTCTCAGAGACTTCAAGTCCACTTCTCTCACCTTACCTGCAGCATGTTCTTTACCTGCCATGCCTGGACACAGCTCAGTCAGCAAAGAAAACCACAATGAAGTCAAATATAGCTTAGGTCAAACTGAAGCACTGGGTACAGGTTCTGTACTACAGATGAAGATGATGGTAATGAATTACCCCTTTAGGCAAATAAGATGTAGAACTGAAGGTCTTTGGGAGAAAGTTAATTTGTGTCTCATTTGGACAAAACTGGGGCAGCTGCAATGTCACAGAATCACAGACTTGTTAAGGCTGGAAAAGAACTCTTATGATCAAATCCAGCCATTTTAGTCAACAGTAAGTACAATTTTTAGTAAGTTACACTTTTACTGTGAGCACTGTCTAATAAGACCTACTATATCAGGATGTAGTATAGACCTATACACTTATCAACACTTGTGATCTGAGGAGGTTCCTTCTACTGCATGATGTCAACCTGAAAGACAATTTCTCTTGAGTTCCTCCATTCCAAATTTTTAGTCATTTAGTCACAGCACTGGAAAGCAGAGGAAGACGCTTACCCATCAATTAATTTCCTTTATTTCACAAGCTTTGAATTCAGAAATTGAACCACGACTAGTAGATCTTGATACGGTAGAGTAAGTAAAAATGCATGTGATTACAAAGGAAAAACTTTGTACAAAAAACTTTAAAAATCCGACAGCAACTTGGATTATCTGTAAGTACCAAAAATCTCATGCAGAAGGAGAGCACTACTGCCCAGGTGGAGAAATCCCTGCAGGGGTGGCAATGGCATTGGTGTGTAAAAATTATGGCTGTCTAAAATGGAAACAAGAAGGACACAGACTTGGAATGTACCGAGTGGGAACAGATAGGTGCTACGGAGACCATTTGTCATTACATGTCCCAATGAGTTTCTGTGTCTTGAGAGAAGTGCTTCTTGGGTTTATAATAAATTAAAGATTAAACAGAAGCTGCCTACACTACTCTACTGCTTACTTTCCAGATGGCCATTTTCTTCCTTCGTTAGTGTTTTTGGTAGTGTTTCTCAAATACAGATATTAATCTTGGCATTGTGTCTAGTCAATTGTTGGCAATGTGTTCTAAAGGGACTCACTCACAGACTGCAACTTGCATAAATAACTCAGTAACATGCATTAACTACTCTAATACAGCGAAAAGGTGCAAAGGAACCATCATTCAGTTACGAGACAAAGCTAAAACCTGTAGTCACTAAAGGGGCAATGGAAGCACCATGCTTTAAGGTGACTATGGCATGAAAGCACAATTGTGAGGCAAGTAGTTCCAAGCAAACACACCACACTATTATCACCTCTTTCTATACAAAAAAAAAAAAAAAAAAAAAAAAAAAAAAAAAAAAAAAAAAAAAGAAGAAAAAAAAAAAAAAAAAAGGAAGGAAAAAAAAAAGACATTTCAGTTTTTATTTCTGTTAGTACCAAATAAAACTGTGGGCTTGATAACACAGATATTGAAGGGAATGGACGTTATTCCCATGATCTTTCATCTTTGTGTTTCTGTCCATCATCATTTTTCAGCCAAGACTGGTAATATTAGAGCGCCCACCGGGAGGTGCCACGATGCGGTGGCCAGTACGGCGTGGGTTGTTGTCATCAATCTGAGCTCCTGCAACAATAGAAAATGAGGAAACAAAGCTGTGAAAGGGAATGAACCATAAGTACTGAGGGTTTACCTGGCTATGCTTCCCTCACACCACCATCAGCTGGCTTCTCTTGAGCCGGACTGGAGTGCAGAACAGACCTTCAAGGCACATTTCTGTCTTCAGTGAGAAGGGTGGGATTAGTGTTAGGTTCAGACTAATGCTCACCCTACATTTTCCACTTACTTGAAGAGCCGATGACAACCTACACACTGAGTTCCCTTTATGAGATCAGACCTGACAAAGTATTATTACAAAAAATACCCCAAAACATATCCATGCCGAGTGGACTTCTCAGACTTGCCTCACTGACTTAGAATGTATGTCCCTACTGAGTCCATGGGACAACAGTTCAGTAAATCTGATGTTAGCAATCATAAATCCATGAGGAAATGAGCACTGAGCTGATGCTAACTCCAAACTGCATTTTAAATGCTGAAAGGTTAAGCTTTCTGATAGGCTAAATATTGCCTGATCACACTCAGTTTCCTAAAGGCAATGTAATAAATGCTTGGGGTCATTTAAAATGTTACCATAGTCTCTGCTTCTGCTCAATTTTGTGTTTGCATTCGGATCAAATTTGTACCGCTAGATGCCCTGGTAGTACCCAGATCCAGCAGTGCACTGTGAAACCACAGCTTCAGATGCTTATGAAAATCCCAATTATTATTACTAGGAATGTGAACTTTCTATGCAATTTTTGTTTGGTATTGCTTCATATATATCTGTATATGCTCACCATGGCTCCAAGTGTATGGGCAAAAACATACTTCAGCTCATTAGAAGGGTTTTTAAAATATTTGCTCTCCTAGGACTTTTTTACACGAGTTTCATTTAGTTTCATAAAGTAGGAAAACTCCACCATCAGCTCCCACAAGGCAGAAAATCCAATGACTTTCATAACATCATATGAATGCATTATTCACCACTGGGGCTGTAGACTTTTGAAGAATAAGGATTTGACACACTTGTAATTGTCTTCAGATGACAAGAATTATTTCCAGCAACCCCAAAGGATGATTTTCCAGTCTGTTTCCTGTGTACCATGAAAAATGTTTTGGGCACCAAGAGCAGAGGATAAGAAATATTCCAATCTGTTTACGAACAACTTCTGCACATGGTTTATAACCATGGACAAGGACAGCTGAGGTTTCCATGTCTAGCAGCTGCTGGTGATACAGCCTGTGAGATGTGTGAGGCTCACAGGTTGCACCAGATCCATCCCATCAGCTGTGCACATCACCAAGGAGCTTCAGTCACATCAACCAGAGAACTCAGCTAATTGCAATGGGCCAGGTAAATAATATGGAAAGACTGGCAAAGAGAAAATTTCAGATTGCAAACGTTTTGAATATTTGGCAATATGTAAAATATCCCTAGGCAATGAATACATAAAGACACATATATACACTTATATATATGTAAGTATAAGCATGTATATGACAATTTACAATCCTTTTATATTTGACTAAAGAAATAATTATAATTGAAATTCGTCACCAGTAATCCATACTCATGGCTTTAAAAGGTTTCTCATTAGTCAGGCTGACTTACCTGATAAGCTGAAATTGGATTGATGGAGGTTTCTGATTGGTGGAGGCTGGTTTTTGGCAGGGGAGGATTTAGTTGAGGGTGCAGGAGTTGCATATTTTGGCGTAGCAGGGATTTCATACACAGGTCCATCATACATTCCTCTGGAGACGCCCTGCAGTCCTCCCACCTAAAACAAGAGGACAGTAAAAATCCAGACACTGAATGTTCAAATAATGCTGCCTAATGATCCTGTAGGAAATGAGCAGTGAGCACAGAGCTGTGTTCTGCACTGGCTGAATTAACAACACATCTGTACTTTATATATAAAGCAAAGTGCAGTTTGCTTTATATATAAAGGAAATTATAAAGCTTGCTCCCTCCATTTATATAAAAATGACAAGAAAGTTCCTTATCAGGCATCCTTCACAATCAAAGGGGAGAAGAGGGATTCAAAAGAACAGGTGTGACCTGTTTATTTTACATGAGATCTGTCACAATCACCTCTCTCCATTCAGCAGCAGAGTCACACTTGGGCTGTAGCCCAACTGATACCCACTATACCAACTGCAGCAATTTCCTACCTGTATTTCATCTGCCCCTCCCCTTCACAGATCTCATTCTCTTTATTAGAACTCATTGAAAAGGAGTGGCAATTTTAAAATTAAATTTCAAAAGGTTCTACTTCCTGCCATCAACTAGAAAAGCAATTATATACTGGACTGTGGCAGGGGATCTATCTTACAATATCTGTCAATAAAGTATCTATCATTTGAGCTCTGATTTCAGTTTGAGGTCTCTAGATTTTTTCCCTGTATGGTTCTTACTAGGAATATTAGAAATGACAATCAAAGCAACTTCACTGGCCTTAAAATCATCTAGGAAATAATATTTTAATAAGAACAGTTCCAGTTTTGAGAGCCTGAAGCCACTGAATTGCAGAAAGCAAAGCTTATCAAAAAGATCAAAAATCTGTGTCTTACAGGATTATGGTTTCAGAGAAATCTCCCCAAAAGGTTAGAAGTGAAATTAAAATACTGTACAGACTCTACTCACAGGGGTTTGATCCAGCTCTCAAAGCAGTGGGTGCATTTTCCTTTCTGTTGATGACAGGGACATCAGGCTCACAAGAGCCACTGGCAGGGGGAGCTAAAACTAATGCCCAGAAGAAATGACTCCGTCTTCCAGGGACCAACAAATTCATACTGCTATCCCTGCTCCAGGGATAAGTTTATACTGCCAACCTGTGCCAGTTCACTTTTGCTTGACAAGTTTTTCTATATTCCTCTGCTGTGCACTGATGTGTTCATACCGCAGCTGATAAAACCATCAATGGGTCTTTCTAAATATTTCCAGTGGATAAAATTTGATAGTGGGAAAAGAAATGTGGGCATGGATCTGTTCTCCCTTTTGGCAGGCAGCAGAGGGAGCTGCAGGAGCAAAAATATCGGTCCCTTTGTCTACAGACCTTGCCCAAGGTCTCCCAAAATCTAGGCCCACTTGCAAGACACAGATTACTTAGCCCAGGTAATTTTGTTCCAACTCCTGCTACAAGGCACTAATCTGTGATATTTCTTTCTAAAGTGCTGGTTTCCCTATTTGGATGACTTTGTCACTAATTTATGTCACACTCCCAGGCACTGAAGCCTTAAGCAGTGGATGAGAAGGCTTGTATCACCTACATGGATAATGTAAAAGAAATGCCACACTGATTGGTATTTTGCAAGATTTTTGCAGGTGCACTTGATTTTTAAAATGCCTTTTCTTCCAAGAAGTGAAGGCCTTTCTTCTGCTGCTTGATACGATTTGTATAATAAATGATGAAAGATAAAAAGCTATCAACCTGCTTGTAGGCTTAATTTCAGCTGCCAGTATCACAGCCTATGGTATATGCTTGGCTGAAGAAAATACGAGGTTTAGTCAATTTTTCTCATTACCTGTGCTCACACAGTGACTTTCCTGCTCAGTGACAAGAAATTTCCAAACTCCAAACTAGTGTCCAGCCAATTTATTTTCAACAAATAAGTACAGATGTAATTCAAAACCAGAGGTGACCCAGTCTTATTCTTGGTCATTTCCCAAGCTCTTTATTGAACAAAAGAGAAAAGGTTTCTGAGCCATTAATGGTGCTAATACACAGCCCAGCAAATGAACTAACAACAGTTCAGAAATGCCCAATATAATGAGAATCTCTGGCTGACATGCTTTTCGTCTCTGCAGTGTAGCAGTTCAGTATGTAATTTAAAATTCGGTTTTTATTTTATTCTGCCTAACCCTCCCTCCCAAGAAGCTTTCTCTTTTCCTGAATTTTAACTGAAAGTAAATTCTGTCACTATTCCACCTCTCTTCAAAAGCCTTGACACAAGGCATTGCTGGACATAAGGCAATTATGCAAACTGATAATTATATGTTCTGCCTGCTGAAGCTCACGGTGTTACTACTAAGTTAGATGAGTTCACAGTTGCAACCAGTTTTGTGATCATTTCTTGAGCAAGTCATATACAGTCCATCTGATATGGACTCATAATAGCACAACAATACTAAAAACAGATGCTACTGTGCTTCCAAGAGGGTTTGGCTACGAAGAAGATTAAACAGGATCTGACATTACCTTATTCCTGATTTTGATGCGCTGGTAAAGGTATTCAGGGAAAGGTTTGCGAGGGATGAAGCGGCCCATTCCTTTATTTACGTGCAGATTTCCATCTTCATACACAATCTTCCCTTGGCTTATGACCACGAGTGGGGCACCATGGCACTCCATTCCTTCAAAGATGTTGTACTCAATGGCCTGAGGATCAACCAACATATTCACTGCAGGACCTCTTTCCATTAGTAACTTACAACATGTACATTTGTAGTCGTAGTTTTTGACAACTGCCATTAAGAAGTGTATAAAATTGTTTTGTATGAAGGAAAAGAAATGCATTTTGATATGAAATTATTTTAAAAGATCTTTCTGATCAGACTTTCCTGGATGAGCCATTTCCTTCCTGTTTTTTTATTTTCCATCAAGGATTTCACTTGTTTTTGAAAATTTGCTGTATCTAACCAGAGCACTTAGAGGACACGGTCCCACCATGCATCTGCTGTGACTGTAAGCAAATTTCAAAGAGGCCAGCACATATATTTCTGTCTAAAAAAGCCCCAAAAAGTCCAGGAAGGTATGAATCTAAATGGAAATGACAGGGCAGGTGGTAATTACTTTTTTGAAAATACAGAGAGATCCCAAGACAGAGAAATAAAAACTGAATCACCCAAATTTATTTCCTAAAAGTTTATATATGTTTTGGTCTTTTCAGTATAAAAATGCAATACCGGATTTTCAGTAAAACTTTTGGAAGAATTCTCCAATACAAAGGGCCAAAGCATAAACAGTAAGATAACAACTTTGGGATAGAAAACACATAAGAGAAAACCTATCAGAGTTGAAATGAAAGCAACTGTCAGTCACTGGTACTCTGCACTGAGGGCAAAGAAATATCTGGCAAAGCTATGGAATTAAACAGAAAATTCCATCTGTGAAGCTGATTAGAGCTGTATTATCAAAACATTTAATCATCTGTCATAGTTTAGAATACTGTTAATTTAATCACGCAATTTATGATTTAAGGTGCTTTTTAGGTAAGAAAAAAAAAAAAAAAAAAAAAAAAAAGCTGTTTTTAAATTTATCCTCACAGCCTTATTAACCTCAGCCTCAGAGCTGCTCATTCACACCTGCTTATAGGTCTGCCACAAGCATACAAAAATTAAATAGTCCAGGGTATATGCAGAGAGAAAAGAAATCCTTCCTGATCACAAGGCTTCCAACACAGGACTGCAATACTCTCATGTCCTGAAACATTTACCCGTTTCAGAACAGGAGCAGGCAGTTACCCCACTCCTCTGTATCCTGCGCTATTGGTGTTCACGATTTATGTCAACAGCTGAAAAACAACAGTGACACTTCTTTTTTCTTGCTGGTGTTCATTTCCTCCTTACCGATTTATGGCTTTTGGCTGTTATAGTCTTCACCTTATCAGGGTCCCAAATAACAACATCAGCATCGGATCCTACAGCAATTCGGCCTTTTCTCGGATACAGATTGAAGATTTTGGCAGCATTGGTGCTGGTGACAGCTACAAACTGGCTCTCATCCATCTTGCCTGTGGCCTAAAAAACAAGGTGATTTGAGCAAAACACGCTTATGAAATGAGGATTTACTATTCAGAGTACTGAAAGGTCAGGGAGATATTGGAAGGCATCCCTTTAGAGATACAGTTATGTTGCAAGAAACAGAGGTTGAATCACACAGGACTTCATATTCAGCTCCCCTGCATTTCTCTCCTGCATGTGTATTTTTCTCACAAAACTTATATGAAGTTTCAAATAAATGAGTGTGTTACTTCAGGAATTGCAAAGGACAGCCAGCGAAACCTTGGTGCACCTGATACAACCAAGGTGCTCAGCCATCTGGGATCCCTTTCTCTACACACTGAGGCCTAGGTGTTTTGTTGCTAGTCCTAGTAATTTCTATTTAAATATTTAAGCAATTTTAAATCAGAGAAATTTATCTGAGTGTTACGAGACGTAACAAAAGATCAAGATTCCAACACTTTTGGGAACACTTCTTGCAAATTAAGTCCATTCTATTATTGTTATTGTCAGATCTATACATCTAAGTAATACATGCAATTATGAAGTCCTTGCCTGAAGAAATGTCATCACCAATAGAACTTGGCAAACAGGCACTGATGGTAATTGCAACTGTACAGAACAGCATTTTGACTTCTCAGTAGAGTATTTTGGGGTCTTCCCTGGCAATGAGCAAGAACAATGTTCTAAGGAAGAACAACAGTGCCAAGCCTTTTAATATTAAATAAACACTTATTTACTGCCTGGTAAAATACAAGGTTTCTAAAGAACAAGCTACTCAGTGGTGCAGGACTGAATGCTACCACCTGTAAATCCCATGTGGCAGACCTTCCTGAAGTTCCTTCCCATTGAGGAAATAACAAAAGAAAAAAAGCAGCAGCTGACTGTGGTTTGCTTGGTGCCCTGCTTTGCTCCTACATGGCAGGTATCTGAAGCTGCTTCTGTGCTTGGAATCTCAATAGCTGTCCCTGAATAAAGTGGTTATGAGATACAGTCTGGGAGAAATGCTCATCAGAGCACTGTAAATAGTGCCACTTCCCGGGCTGCAACGTGCATTTCAGCACAATGCAGTGGGTGTGTGTGAGTGTGCAGGGTGTGCACATGGAGACAGACAATAGAGGGAGAATATCATTATACACTAGAGTCCATGGAACCATCAAAAAATTCCTGACTTATACGGGCACTCCACTGCAAAGCATGCCAAGTATGAATTACGTGCAACGCTCTCCTTCAAAGCATTTCATCACTGAGCCTCAGGCTCGGCTGCCATCCATTTGTAATTTTTCAAAAACGATGCGACACTTCCCAAATTCAAACAATCCATTCATCACGTTTATATGAGGTCCACTTCAAAACCATTAAATTGCTCCAGATACCACATATCTCAGAAAATAGAGCAATGGAGTCTGGGAAGCCTCAGGTTTAATAAAGCACAACACTATTGCGGTGTCAGAAGTGAAACACAGCCCTGAATTTAAAAAACTGGAAGAGGATTTTGAAATAAGCAATTCACCTCACAGTAGCATTCTCTCAGGGAATTCTCAGAAATAGATCAGAAAGTCACTTAAGCAACGGCCAAGAGTCTCTTGGTTTTCAATATTCAGCCAACACTCAATTTCCTTTTAGTCTATAAAAGTAAGTAATTACTTACTACAGCCTTGTCCCAGACAACAGTCATCCTTTCCTCAATTCCATTGACCCCTTCGGGAATCATAGTGAAGTTGTCCTTTCCAATGGCTTTCTGGGCAGTGCTATAGGGGCAATGTCCACTTCCCGTCACCTGCAGGTCCCCACTGTGGAGTTAACACACAGAAGGTTTAGACCAGGCGTCACCAAGGTGACCTTGGTCTCAGGCAGGCTGCGAATGGACCTTTCAAGCCTCTCAAGACACCAGAGGCACAGGCTGTAAATCATGCCAGGAGCCTTTCCAGGCTGGCTGCAGATCACTGAGAGCAGCAATGGCGCTGGACATCTCCACTTTCCCCCGGGAGCAGCCTGCACTCCCGGATTACAGCCCCCTCCGGTTCCAGCTGCTTATCGACAGAGATCAGGCAAAAGCCCGCTAACCAGGACAAAGGATTACTCCGGGATTACGGAAACGATCGGAAGCTTGTATGAAATGTCTGCCACTCTCAAGACAAATTAATTCAAAACCTCATTAAAAAATAATGGCAAATTACACAGTGCAAAGTCATGAGCTTCAAACGCATTCCCCTGCATTTCTCTCCTGCATGTGTATTTTTCTCACAAAACTTACATGAATACTCATCTCACCTTGCAAAACAGAACCAAGAAAATACAAAGTTTTTTATCAGGTGTTTTTCTAATTAAACAACAAAAGGCATAGTGCAAGTCAAACGCATGTTCTGCATTTATCTAACTTAAGGGTCTTACACAGTAAAAGGCATGGAGAAAAATGCAGAAAGAGCTACCATTTATAATGCTTTTATTTAAGAGGTTGGGTTTTTCAGCCTAGAGAAAATTTTTTTTGGCAGAGAGCAGAACTGGATCACAGCTTCTCCCGGAAATAAGGAGGAAGAACATAATCAATATGCAGAGTCTTACAAAAATAGAAAGACAAAAAAGAAGGTTCTCCAATATCCACAGGAAACATGATATTTTTACTTGATTAAGCTTACAGGAGGCAAGCACATTAGAACACTACGATTTCTCTTCCATCACTCCATAAGTCCCCAAGAGCCTGTCATCCTTTCCTTTAACTGATAATGTAAATTCCAGCTCTAAAACAACTGAATAATTCTGGTCCACAAATCTAGATCCAACAAGCTAAAAAATATCCAAGTACAGAAGAAAAATGTGTGACACATGAGTAAGTCTAAAGCCATTTTCTAGGCTGCCACCCCTAATGATTGCTGACAGAGAAGAGTCCTTGGCCTCTTTTCTGCTTCACCATCATGCCCACAAGCCACCCATCCAGTTTTTAGCAGAAGCCAAATGCATGAATTCAGTACATAAAAGGCTGCTATGCTTTAGCTGCTCCTGATTATTAATGACTGCCTGGTGTTACTCCATAAGATAAAAGCCAATTTCATCAGTTAAAGATTAATTTATTTTAACACAACAATAAAGTCAGAAGGTTGCAATGCCATTTCTTCCTTTTTGATGCTCTTCTAATCAGCAAAGCTTCCTGTGGTGTCTCTCCTTTCTGCACACTGATGTAACCACTAAAACCTGACTGTCAGAGCCAGGCCCTGTATCACTGCCTGCTTCCCTGAGGTTATGCTGTGCTTCTAACACCACACTACAAATGCCTACACCTGAAAGACAAGAAGGGCTTGCTTTCCTAACTCCATATCCCCTCTCCTCTGACATTTAATGACATTATTGATATGAACTGCACTCCCCAGTCAAATCAATAGAAGACTTCTGAAAATGAAGTGTGTCACTTGAGAGCTTCCCATCCCTGGTTAACCCATGGGCACACATCTCCTACTGTCTGGACACACTCTACTGTCAAATGGGAGATAAGCATCACATCAACTAAAAAACTGAGAGACAGGAAGGGATCATCATGAAATAAATGCCTGGTCAATACCTTGTCATCTTATTCTTGCCCTTAAACAAGGCTTTCATGGCAAGTTGCATCTTCTGTGCAGCACAAGATCTCACATCTCTGGTTCACAAGAGGTGGCACATCACAGCTGCAGTAATGCAGCTGCACACCATGCAAGATCAAAGCTAACTCAAGTGCATGGCCCACAGATGACACTAGGACCTAATCTCATGAGGCAAATTCAATCTGCAAATCCCATGAGACATGACAGGGTTTTACACATTCAGCTTTTCAGCGGAAAATCAGTGCTTTCTGTGGAAAAGAGCACAAGCACTATGCTGCATGCTTGCAAAGGAAGGATGTTATAGGGATTTTTTAATGAATGTAAAATACCGGTATCCAAATCAACAGTGCAATAGAAACGTGACATACTGTCTTCGCCATCATCCTTGCATAAAATTCCCTATGAATGCAGAGCAGAATGATAAAGTGTACAGTTCCTTTTAGTTTCACAGTATAGACTTGAAGTATTAAAACTGAAAGCAGGCTAAGCTGCTGTCATTTAAGATCTGGGACTTTAAGCCACTAGGAAAAAAAAGCCATTTTTGCATGCTTGAAGAATAATAAAAGCTTCTGTAAGTCCTCAATTTGTCTTTCTGATGTTAGTTTAAAAAAGTCATTATTTGGATTCCATTTCTAAAAATGTTTTTGCTATTTTAGCTAATCTGCTTTGACCCACACACTATTATTTTGTGACTCTCTTCTAGAAAGCATATATATAGCCACTCTAACAGAGTAAGGAGTCAAACTTTTTGATACACATTTATATGTGCTGGCTAAGAGCCTTACCCTCACACAGTGAACTTCACCTCACAGTGAACTTCAGTGCTGATAGTGATGAACCAGAACAAGAAAGTAATTTTTTTTCAGAGTCCTTATTTGGAACAAAAAGCCCAGTTATGGGAAAAAAAAATAACAAAAACATTTTTACCATCAGACTGTCAGAAGAGAACTGCTGTATATTCTTACCAGAGCCACATGTAACTCAGAGCTCAACTGCAGCATCTTTAGAGCAGGTGAGTTAAAGCCTGGTGGGCTCTGGTGGGCTGCACAACCTGCCCCATCATGTGCAAGGGGAGATGTGGCTCTGACTGATGCCATCATCCTGTCACATGTCTGTGCCCACCCACCTCCCAGGCAGCTGCTCCAAAGATGGTCACTTTCAAGGTTCAAATTTCCCTGCTCTGTCTAGGGCACTGGAAAGCCCAGAAGAGGGAGGCAGGAGGTGAGGTGGGTGCCACCACGAGAGGATGTGAATGGTAAGTTGAGTTCCTCACTCCAGCCATAGCAATCTGTCCTGATGGGGCTTCAGCTGTGAATTTCTATATCATTTCAGAGCAGATGGTCCTTTGCTTAAGCTAAAGAAGACCCACAGTTGGCTACAGACAGGAAATACTTTCAGAGATGAGTTTACAGTCTGGGTTTCTGGCATTGCTGATATATTCTTTTCTATATGAGAAAGACACTTCCTCCTCTGCTGTCCACATTCCTTTCACCTACCTAGTGATTAAACTCTCCCTGCCAACCTGAAGGCAGTCAGCTCACATCCCTATCCTGTCAAGAGATGGCTTTCAGTCTCCAGCTGTCTCCACCCAAGTCCCTCACAGTCTCCTTTATAATCCACTCTGGCCTCTTTCTCCTGACATACCTGCTCTACAGTACCACTTATCTTTGCCTTCTTCCAGCTGGAGGATCCCAGAGCCCATAAAGACACAAGACGAGCTAAAATAAGAAGCCTGCCAGAACTGGACACAAGGAAACTTGTATGATTTTGTTCCTTCCTGGATGAGGGCAAACTACCAAGACAGAATTTTTCAATATGCAGGAGATAAACCCACCAAACTCTGCTACAAACACAAGTTAGTCTAGGACAAGCCAATTTTCAGAACTCACAGTTGAGAGCCCTGCACCAGCTTTGACAAAAATTGCCCCAAGAATTTTTTCTTGGTTCTAGGTTATCTCTGCATTCAGGAACAGCCCTGATTTCAGGAGCTGTGCTCATCAAACATGACTGGGGCTTAAAATGGAGTCTGTTCTCAAAGATGGGGATTTGTCCACCAGGTTTTTGCTTATACTGGACAGTGAGGGTGCCGTCCCATCATGTATCAACAATTCAGCTAAAGGAGAAGGCCAGTTTGAAGTCCAGACAAATTAGTTGTAAAACTAGGAATCCCTTGAAAAACAGAAAGAAAAAGAATTAATTCCTGAATAGCAACTGCCTCTCTTATCAAGCCAACCAGCAAGTGGAGTGTCCATGACTGCTCACTTGACTGACAGCCTAAGCATAAGGATATAACTATCCCTGGTTTTCTATGTCCCTTCTCTGCTGTTTCATGTATGAGCCTGGTCTAAAGGAAACCAGGCTGATCCCTAGATGCTTCATGCCATATGGCTTCTGCACTTGCCTCACCATCATCCTGTAAAAAAAAAAGGAAGCCTTACCATGCTAAGAGCGAATTTAAGTGGTCTGGAGTGGTAGGGTCAGGGCTCAGAGGTGGTGAGGTCACAAAAGCTGCAGCCTTGGCCCAGTTTTTGCTCCAGTAATGTGTCCCATCTGTCCCCAAGCTGGCAGTGATCGGTTCTCCAAACACAAGGGGACCTTGGAGAAAGCAAGGATATATACAGGAACTAATTACAACCCATTCTCTCTTCAGCACATGACACTGCTTGCTGCATGCAACCATGTATAATTCACGCATTGCTACATGGCTAGCAGAGCTCCCAGGAAATTAAACAGCCCTGGCTTTTTTCTGTATGATAAAAAATTAATCAGGAGTCTCTCTGAGCTCTACATGCTTTTGATCAGCCTATTTAAAAATCTTTCTTTCTAATCCAGAAGGAGACAGTTCAGACCCGCTTGTAATTTGTTCTGTTTTAATCACAGCCACGTTCTCTCTGTCGCTGTGGTTCGGGGCGCACTGGCTGGTGGATCACTTCAGCAGGCAGATGCCTTCTTACTGCTCCCAGGTTGGGCACAGCACCAGCAGATAGCAGCATATGGCCCCCAGCACCACACTCCAAGTCCCCAAGAATACAAACACCAAGACAATAATTTGTTCTTCAGCTTATCCATATTGCTCATGAGCTTTGTAGTCCCAACCAACAGAACAGTCCTGACTTGCAAACACAGCTTTGGAAGCAGCTGCCTTCAGGCTCACAAGGCCCTTTTGTGTGTTTTGTAACCTGGATCCCACCAGGGCCCCAGGAAGCAGGGCCAACATGCAGTGCACATCAGAGGGGGTCAGCTTCCAGCAGCAAGGCGAGGAGTGAGCTCCACACATCTCTAACAGCAGGGTCACTGCCCAAGCCACATCTCAGAAGGTGACAATTTGAAATACTGGCATGGAGGATGTGCCATTAGGAATAAAGTATCTCCCTCCCTAGAACAAAGATATATCAGTCTAAGGGAAAAGTAACAGGGAAAACAGGATAGAGAAGAGTTACAGTTCAGTCTTCAAGAGGAGAGTTTGTGGGGAGAGCTTCTCAACTTAAAAACATAAAAGGATCTCCCCTCATCCTTCCCAGCCATAAATATTTAGTCCGTGACGGTACTAACATTCTGTGGTAACCTCTCCCTATAATCTGTCATGTGGGTGAACACATACAGGTTTTTCCCACTGAGCTTCTATTCAACAAAAAAAAAAGTTTGGGGGAGCAAAGGAAGTCACTTACCTCTCTTCCTGGCCAGTGCAATGATATCAGCTGCACTCTTACTCATCACCTTGGTGATATACACTGGGCAGTTTATTCGACTGGCAATGGTGATGGCACGGAACACTGCTTCTGCTTCAAGCTGAGCAAAACAAGGAGGGAAAAGTTACCTGCAAATGCAGTCTGAAGAAATAAAGAATGGGAGGACTGTGCCATATTTCCGACTGTTCAGCAACAACTCTTCAGGGTTTTTTCCATATGCTTTTTCCATAGAGAGAGACACAGTGCTGGGAAACAGGGAGCTAACCCAACCTCAAACACTTGGCACTAGCAGTAACTGCAGCCAGGCTGTACTCACTAGCAAAGTACAGCTGCCCCAGCACAAACACAGCTCCCTGGCTCCCTGCACCCCAAGAAAGGTCACGTCCAGGCAGCTGATGCAGCACCTCCTTACCTTCCTCCCACCTTCCTGTTTCAGACTCCTACCCTGCAGCTGAAAGGAGAACAAAGCAAGTTTTGCCTCTGCTTGGAGACAAGCTCTGAGCTCCCCCTGGCAGCTTACCCTAATCTTTACATAATGGTGACAATGAATATAAAGAATTCTCAAAGAGCAACTTCCTTGCTATGGAGTGAATTTAGCCCATAATCCACAGAAGCCTTTGAAGCAGTGCCCAGTAAGTCCCCTCTGTCAGCAAGCATAAAGGCAATCTCCTCCCAGAGAGCCATCTGGGACGTAGGCACACAAAGCAAGCATCTTCAGATGGGGGAGCAGCGTTTCCCAGCAGCTCTGGAGACTCCTTTCCCCAGCCATCAGTTTTATACCAGATCCTTCCCAGATGGACTCACAGTATTGGCATTTTAATACAAAAAACCCTGTTGTATCTGAAAATAGTGACTCAGTGGTACAGAAATTTCTGTGCAAGAGTTTTGCTAGAAAAGTTGAGCAACTTAGACCTTCCAAAACAACATGGCTTGATCCTTTACAGTTTTGTAAAATATTTTTCTTTAAATCAGACTGCTTCAGTTTGTGCTAGGACCTGTATCAAAATATTTGCTCTGGAAACCCCAAATCCACCTTTGGAGAGCAGGAAAGGAGGCATGGCCTCTGCACTGCAGCACTAGAGCTGAGCGAAATTCCTTTCTGGAAACTGCAAATGCAGATTTTCCTTAGGCCCCTGTTCTCATTAAGGGCCAACAACTCAATCCTTTTAGAATAATTTCAGTAGAACCACAAAATGAAAAATTACATAAACAGTTCAATAGAAGAATGTGACCAATTAAGCTGATTCCTTTTGCCTTGGGGAGAAGTTAAATGAAGATCTGCAAACCACAACAACCTCTTCAAGTTCAGCCTCAAATCCCTGGGATCCTGTCTCTTTAGTCTTCCAGGAAAGCAGTCACTTCCCACTACTGCCCTCCACATCCCATTAACGGTCTGAGCTCTGCACTTTAGGGGACATTCTCATGTCTCCACATTTTCCTTGGCATTACATAAACCCTTTCCAGATGCTTGAGATGATCCACACCAGAGCCCAGATTTTATTATAAGGGAGTTGCATAAAACAAGCTGCCTCACAGCATCTTTCCATTCTCATGTGTTTGCATCTCTACAGCCTGCATTTCTGACACCAATATATCTTCCAGCATGAAAGCAGATCTATATGTGGGTGTATGCATATGCACAGAATAGATGTGCATATGCATCTCATAGGAGGTTTTCAGCCAAAGCATTTTAATAAATGCAGTTACTCTGAGGACTAATCCTCAAGCTGCACTGCTGGTTTTTAGCCTGATAAGCCCATTTTTTATCATCACAAATCAAAACACAAAGGTCACACAAAAAAATACACGGACACCTGTGCCTGGGGCAGTGGGAGCTGAGACTCCTGAGTGTACGAGGACACGCTTGTCCCTGAACTAAGGGAATGCCCCTGCTGCAGCATCCAAAGGGCTTTTCAGCAAACAAACAAGTGAAAGGACCTGGACTTTTCAGACGTGGAGTAACACTGGAAAAAGCAGTGGGAGAAGCAGACACCTGCCTTCCCTGATGCACCCTCCATCATCTGCACATACAGAAGCCAAGCTCCGACAGTACGTGTTTGACAAAATATTTCCACAAATGACAAAATGAGTGGAGTCTCTTACCTCTTCTGGCCTGCTCAGGGCATGTCCCTCAGGTCCAGTGATTCCCATCTCCAGAATACGCTTTTGTTCCTGCAAAGTAAGAGAGAAATGCTGACCCAGCTCCAGGATGAGACCTGTGCACCCAGCACCCTCAGGGAGACGAACAGCCACATGGTCTGATTGCCCCTCGCAGTGTCAGTGTAAATACAGCTGCAAAGACCACTGAACACTGAAAACACTGGCTCTAAACTGGTCCCACGCCACCCGAGCACAGCCAGCAGTGGTCTCTGTTGTGTGATTGAGCATATTTGTGCCCCAAGCCATTGGGCTGCACCATCACAAACCTCCTCTGCTCTCCAGAAAGTCCTACTTGACACCATGGCACCAGCCCAGGGAATGAGCTTCAACCAGAACACTAAATGGTAATTACGGGTACTTCCAGCCTGCCATTCTCTATTTACTTGCTCAAGTTCCTCTCTGGTTGCAATCCACAAAGCACTTTCTTGAACTTTCAGCATTGCTGACACTTTCAGTTTTCTGTAACGCTTTCTTCCTACACAGTGAATCACTAAAATTATGTTTTTATTAAAAAAATAGTGCCCTCCAGTTGCAAGGGCACTGTGACCCATCAAAGAGCCCACCTCAGGACCAATGGGGGTTTGTCAGAAAAAGATCTGTTCTATCCAGCTTCATAAAAGTGAGTTATTTTTTTTTTTAATTGACAAAAACTTCACTTAATTTAAGGCCAAGCAGTGTTATTGGAATAAATTTTCCTTTTTGCATAAACTGGTGGTCAACCCCTTTTCATCTAAGGTTGGTCCAGGCCTGACAGCAGTGCAGAAGTGGGACCAGGGCAGCTGCGGTACCTCTGGCCCTGGCCTGCCCTGCACACAGGGCTCTAATGAGCCCAGCTCAACGATGTAATGGCTCTGTGACACAGACAAATGTCCCCTAGAGACCAGGATGAAGTTACTGAACATATTTGAATGTGTCAACTAATAAATATCTGATCCCAGGTCCCTGAGGGTGAAAAGCTCACACATTACCAACATACTCCAGTAAAACTGAAAAAGTTAACATTCATAAATACTTTAAGCCTTTGCTGCAGTGGCATTAACAGGAGTGCATTAATCTGATTGTGTAAGATCATTTTGGTTAGAAAAACATAAGGTTTCATAGGTATTCTTAAAAACAGCTCTTCTGCATCGTTAATGCACCAGCTCTGGACAGCGCCAGTTAAAGACTTCAGATGATTAAAATACAGCAGTAAAATGGAGTTACAGCCATGTAAAAAAAAAAAAGCGAGTTGGTACAGAATAGATACAGAAAGTAGGACAGATTTGCATCTAATAAAATCAGATCATATGATAAATTACCCCCTCTAGGTTAACTTAATAGTGCTAATTTACTAGAATATTTGTTTGACAAGATCAAATTTATATTTTCACACAGGACAGTCCTTAAAAAACTATGTGCAGGCAGTTTTCATTATCCAAATAATTCTTCTAAATAAAACCATAAAGACTGATTTTATGAAACATAGCAATGGTGAACAAATATGTTGATGTACAACATAACTTACATTTAATTACTACTTCCTCTTTTCCTAATAATTTTTCTGTCCTGTTTGTTCATATTCGATGGCTGTGTATTAAGGCCGATCAGAGAAAAATGTAACTGAAATAGATTTCTATCAAAAATGCAATTCCATGAGTGTGCCTTGATTTTAATGAGCAATGTATCAAAACACCACAGACGCAATTTGATTTGTTTTATTTTGCCTATCCTACAGTACTATTGACTTAATCATGCTTATTAGTAGTAATTTTGATTCTACTGGATATTTTATTTGGTATTAAAACTATAAATTATGTATTTAGTAGTTTTTATTCATGCTAAACTTCATGAGAAATCAGCTTTTTTCTCTCTTGAATTTAAGTGAGGGTTGTCACCTAGTTTCAGTGGAGGAAGGACACACTGCACTGCATGTGCCTGCTGACTCCTTACTAGTAACTTTTGACCCCAGTGGTTGTTTTGGTCAAACTCCAAGTTAAAAGTGAAAAGCAGATCTCAAAGTGGGTAAATTCTAACTACACAGAGGGAGATGTGTTTTTCCCACAGAGGGCAAAACAAAATACACACAAGGCAAGAGTTCTTACACACTGCCCAACAACTCAAAAATTCCCTTGAGGTTCTCCCTTAGACATGAAACAAGGTGGGTTGTCTCGCCCAGATCTCAAAGACAGCTTTAGCTGCTGTAATTTCCTTGTCAGCTCTGCATCCCAGTCCTTAGTAGATAAGCCAGCAGATAAGCAGCTCAGCAGATAAATCAGATGGCTCACTCAGAGCCTCACTGACCTAAGAGGGGCTCGATGCATGTACAAGGGATCAGGGGAGTGAGACATCCCTGCAACAGCCTTCAAAGATTCATCTGTCACAAATGTAGCATCAAAACAACGCCCACCCAAACCTGCCCCTTCTGTTTTAGAGGGGGATCCTGGCCTCTGAAAAACCAGTGGGAGGTTTACTATCAGATGCTGTCCTTGGGTTGCCTCTTCCCATGTTTCCATGTGTTGTGGCAGTGATCAGAGCCATGGTACAGTCCAGTGGGAGGACAGCAGCTCCCAGGGCACCTGACCTGCAAGGACTGCACTGGAGATCCAGGACATTTTGAGAGAACATTCTGAACTTGAGCCCAGCTTCCTGGTTCTGAGATGCATCTTCTAAGAGCATGGATTGTACTTAAACACACATTTTTGAAATGTCTACAAGATCACAGTCGTTCCTGCTCTCAAATTTCAGGGATTTATGAGAATATTCTCAAAAATAAATAGGTCTAGGGACTTTAATACCCGCTCCAAACTCACTGGGTAGCTTATGCTGATAGCTGCAGCAAAAGACTTTAGTGTAAAGCTTTCAGATCCTCTTTTTGTACCCAAAATCTGTGAACAAGGCTGTACATTGTTCTGCTTCACTTGTATCTGCTGGATTCAGAAGAAATCTTTTTGCTTCCTTCTGCTCCCTTTATCTAGTCCTCATCTGCTGCCAAGGCAAGGAGCTGCTGGGGTCATTGCCCTGTTTCAAAGATGCTCTGCCAATTAATGCAAAAGGACTCCCATTCTCTTATCCCAAACTTTATACCAGCACTGTGCAGGGCCTCAGGTTCAATTAAGGCTCTTTGCAAGGAGCTCTCTTTTTCCTACCCATTCTCTGACTGGCCTATTTAACTCCTCCTTTCTTACAGTGAACTCCTCATCTCACAAAGTGAAGCACAAATGATGGTTCACTCACCTGAGCTATCAAGTCTCCATTTTCAGCATGGACCAGGATAACAGCTCCAAGACTCTTTAGAAAGGTAAAGGCTTCATAAAGCTGCAGGTAGTACAAAGAAGGAAACACTTCTGAATAGGGAAAACACGTTACTTAACACTCAGACCTCTCTCTTCACCTCAGTTTTATACCTCCCCTGCTGGTAATTATATTGGCAAATAGCAAATGATCTCTTTTCCACACAGAACCTGAGCTTCACTGATTGGTGTTGACTTACCCACCCCTGTACACACCATTCCACCAAGACAGGGTCAACAGCAGGGCTGGACTTCCCTGGGACACAGAGTCTGCCCCAGCCCCTGCACTGCAGGGCCACCTCCCCCTGCCCTCCCACGCAGGGCTAAGTTTAGTGACCCTCTTTTCTGTAGTTTTAGCAAATGTAAAACAGAATTATTGTAATGTACTACTGACACTTTTAGAATGACCAGAACATCTCTTTTCTGAAGTGCAGGCATTTTTCTCCATCTTCTTAGAGCCGTCATTGTTGAGCTTTCAGCAACATCTTTAATTCTGTTATTAAAAGTTGCAGTATTTTCTCTAGAGCATCCTTGGTTTTTTAACTGCTTTCTAAGATTCAACACTCATCCATAAAGAAGGTCAGTAGTTGATCCTTTTGCTTTTAGTGGCAATTTCTGAGCACAAATCTACTGAAATACAGTTTCCTTTGAAAAGGAAAGCTTATGTGTCCCTTTTTTATAACCAGATTTCAGTAACATGGGAGCCCAGTTTTCAAACACAGATTAAATATGGAAGACAAAGGTTCTGCAGTGTCTGCTTTTGCACTAGGGCACTTCAGGCAGCATTGAATGGGCTGCAATATACAGCTTTACAACATGGACATTTAAACAAAGTAACAGCCACTAGTCCAGTCACACATTAAACATTTTGATGTATTCTTCTTGGCAATTCCAACAGGGAGTTGAATTTAACAGGCACTGCCTCCCAGAGAATATTTATAAATTATTATGTCTAAAATTCCAATTAAAACCACATGTATTGGAGGTGTAACAACAGTTATTTAAGAGACCAAGAGCTGTAGCTCTGGGAATAAGTAAGAAAGAAACATTTTATCAACTGAATAAGCAAACATTATTATTACTAACAGATGCCATTGTCCCTTTACAGTGGCCTGATATGTATGAATGGGAAAGCTGAAGAGTCTGGAATCTGTAATGAGCTCTGGACAAACAAGCTCATTGTTATCTCCAGCCCTAATGAGAAAAGGCCACCTCCCCCAAAGAGCAACTCCATTTAGCTGCTTACAGCAACCAAGAAACTCTTGAAACCTCAGAACTGTCACTGCCTCGAGAGCTTCATCTTTTTCACCCTCCCTGACCTAGTGTCCTCCTCCTGCAAAATAAAATGAGTGAAATCCTGAGCAGAGCTGAGTGGCTGCAGTGTTGGGAGACACCAGAAGATCTCTGTGGAAGGTGAATGTCACACACTTGAAGAAACACATGCAGGTGCTCTACACAGCTCAGCACTGACCCTCCACAGAATAAACCACCACTGCACTTTCCTCCCAGTGCCAACCAGGACAGTGAGAATGTTTCTCTGGGATTCAACCTCAGCAACTCAAGTGTTGGGAGATGAGAAAAGAGAGGAGAGATCACAGCAATAAAAAGCATTCAGAGCAATACCTGGCTGTCGGACATTTGGTAGAGATCTTTGTACGCCATGTAGACTTGAAAAGAGTTCACACCTGTTCCAAGACAAAATTCAAAGGTGTTGCCATGTAAGTGTATTCTTAAATTGTATTTGAACAAAAACTTCAGGAAAAGTAAGTAATAGAGTATGTCTGGACTGGGCCTTTCACTAGTGATTGCCAGAAGTCAAGCATGGCTTCACAGCTGCATTACAGCTGCTAGGACTAGAAGCCTGGATGCCCTCTTCTCTGAGGGGATTTTTTGGATGCTGTGGGTAGCCTGTGTTCATCCCTGGAGTAACCCAGCCACCACTGCAAAGAGGATTGCTTGTAGCCAAATCACAGAGAAGCAATGGTGGCTAAAGCAAGCATGTAAAGTTTGCAAAGTTTAAAAAATCTTGTGTAAGGTTCTGTGAATCAGTGTTTTTCCTTTTAGGTTTCCTTAGCTAATCAGGAAAACATTTTAGCTTGATCTAAACTGTGCTTTTTGGTAGATAAAACTTCTGGTTAGGTTCCCCCAAAGTGCTGAGAAGGTATAGGAAATGTGTATCTGGATACAGATTTGCTTTTCTTGACCTTACACTCCAAAGCACTAAGCTTAGCTGATGGTAGACACTGGGAAGGAATGGAAACTAAGTCTGAAACCAGTTTTATAGGCAGCTCACCACACCTCTCCCTCTGCTTTCCAAAGATGGAAGGATTTATGCTGGCAGTCATAAAAAAACCAAGAAAGACGAGAGTTTCAAATTTCAAGAATCCGTAAGAAATGCTAGTGTTGAGTGTCAGTTGTCATGAGCCTCCTGTATTCAAATCCCAAAAAATGTTGCTATTTATTTCAAAGATTTGGTTATTTACACAGCTTTGTATTCTTACAGAATGACTTCAAATGCCTTACTTACAAATGCCTTCTCTTCATAATCTCTGTACACATGAATTCATATTAGTGTATATATCTGTCTTACTCTTTAGTCTACGGGCAAGATCCCCAGTTTGGTCCAAGGACCAGTATAGTAGTTTTCTATCTTAAAAAAAAGAGTAAATTCTAAGCTACCTAAGCTGTGTATGCTGCATTTCAAAATGGCTGTGATGAAAACTGTGCTTCCTGGGGCAAGAAGAAAGAGATCTGTTCGTCTTATTCATGTTGTCTACACAAAATGAATAAAGCTCTCTGATGAAGGCATAACTCCTTCATGAGTCTAGAACGAGCAAAAACATCCTCAGGCAGAGGGTATGACTGCTCACACACACAATGCATTTGTTTATTTACACTTACAGGACTAAAATACCCCAGGATACATGCAGGATAAAGCATTGAAATGATCCCTGGCATTATGTCTCCCTGCCAAGTCCAGGCAGCTCAGAGAGAAACACAAAGCAGGAGCTGCCCCCTCCTTACTGACTTCCACAGCAAGCAAATCCAGCCTGAAAGGTGGAACCTTGTCTGCCTAAAAACCCATCCTTTCTTCCTATTTTCCTTTTTATCATGCTCTCAGAAAACACATACAGCCTTTATTAACTGTAATCCCTCCATCTATTCCTCATTACAATTTTAAAGTACTCAGACCGTTCTTATTTTAAAACCTAAGCTTGGCCGGGCCTTCCCTGGGGCCCGTGCTTGCAGCCTCGTGCCCTGAGTCTCCCTCTGAGCGCACACCCATCCCACCTGCCCTCGAGAAAAGCTCAGCTCTCTCCCCACAAACCCACCCCGTGTGTCAGCTGTCAGCTGCACCCAGGGGCCACCTTCCTGCGGGGGTGTCCATGCACACACAGAGCAGGGAGGATGTGCTAGGCCTGGGCCAAGGCAGGCCAGCTGGCCTCAGCGATGGCGGGGACTGGCCCCTCGGACACGCTTCCCTGTGAGCCAAGAGCTCGGTTACCTCCTGCTCTCCCTTATCCTCCAGGCTGTAGCCAAAGGCAATTCATTTCACCACAGTCCTGCAGGAGGTAAGGCAGCTTTCTTGGAGTGGGTGGAAGACGTACACTGGCCCAAGTAGTACGTATTTCCATCCTTTCTCTTTTATTGCCTCTTCTGACCTTGATAAAATGACTGAGTTTTGCTCTCACTCTCTTTAATGTTCTCCCAGTAATTAATGGGAGCAGAAGGGATCCTGCCATAGGATCTTGAGCCCGCTCCTTATCAGAGAGCAGAAGCAGAGTTCGCCCATGCAAACACACATTCACACCCTCAGCTGCCACCAGACACACACACAGCAGAGGAGCACTTCAGGGGCTGCCTGCACAGCTAACAGGAGAGATGGTGTGAACAATCCTGCCTTGCAAAGAGAGCACCTGCACCAGGTACCAAGATAATTAACACAAATTGACATATAAAGGTATCCAAGGTTAGACTCCTTACCCTGGCCTGGTTCCTTGACCTACTCCTTGGAATTATGCAGCTTTTCAAAAGCCCTGGTCCATGGCCTATTGACCTTAATGCTTAACATCTGTTCGCACTACATTCTTGTTAATGTCCTACTTGCTCTCACACCAGGGGTACTCAACAGAATCCTCTCCAAATTCTAGGCATGACTACAGGTTTTTTAACAGGGACAAAGTCAAATGAACCAGTGAGATCCCTGTCAGCAATTTCAGACTCCTGCTTCTTTGCATATACTGAAGAAGCTCAATCCCAAAATAGCTGTTAAAATGCTACAAGCCTGAGTGTTTATAATCAATATTTGGCTCTACAAAATCTTCAGGCCCTTCCAAAGCCCGTGTCTGCTTAAATTAACTTTGTATTGATTTAAAACTGATTAATTGTTCAATTATACCTCATGACAAGGCATCTCAACAACCACTCTGTGAGCTCCCTTGTCACTCATACTGATTGCATTAGGCACATGTTGCACTGAAACAAAATGAGCTGAGCTCTGTCACTCAACTAACTCACCCACAATCAGCTGAGAACCAATTCAATCCAGATTCCCAGCTGATGAAAACCAGGGTCACTCCAGCCAAATCAAGTCTCCTTGCACCAGCTGGCTTAAATGTTTCCAATTATCAGGAAATATTACCCATTAATTTGAAAGCCCTTGCCATGCTGAATTATTTCCTATTGTGCTTGTGCATTCATACTCACCCTTACCTTGTGTCTCCGAACACGTGAGAGTAACTCACTGCCTGCCTGAGACATACATGAGAACAAAGGTGACCTCCTAATGCTCTCACCACTGAAGAGGCCACCAAGGCTCCATCATAAATCTCAGCTCAGGAACCAATGAACAGATTTTTGCTTCCCCTGATGACTCAGAGGCAGGTCAGATTTACAGAGAGAAATCACATTTCAGTAGTTGGAGAAAACTATTAACCTAACTGTCTGCACCAGGCTTTTAAGGTAAACCCTTGGGCAAATTTGGGAGTGCTGAGCCATCTGTGGTCCGGGAGCTCTGGAAAATAACATCCAACCTTTGAAACAAGGCACAGTATACTTGTCTGAAGGTACAGTCAGCTAATGCACAGCAGCAGATTCATGTTAACGATGATAGCAGGGAGACAGCACAGATTTAGCACAACCTGTGTTAACAGATGTCATCACTTCATAAAAGTCATCTATACTAGAGACCTATGTAAGACCAGCTGCAGTTTCTTTAATTATGTGCAGTCTTGCTGATGGAAGTGTTTTGTTGCCTAAAATCTGGTCATACAGCATGTGTACTGTTAGCATCCTGTGACATGGAATAAACTCTCCCATGGAGGTGCAGTCACCTCCATGGCATCACAGCAAACAACTGCTCACTCAAAAACAGCATCTTGCTCTTTTTTTTTCTATTTTGATAGTACCTTTCTCTATAATGAGAACCTTTCACATCTGAGTCAACACTAGCTCTACACATTACAAAGGATGCTGCATATACACATCACTTAGGCTTCCCAACAGAAGAGTCATTTTGATTTGCCCAAGGAAACCACATGCCATTTCAGAAAATATTCCCTAATTAATATCCATACATTTTCAAGGAGAGTAGAAAATGAAAGATACGTGAAAATATATGATTCTAAAAAGAAAATACATGCTGTCAGGCACAATTTCAAGGAGTAAGATCTAAGCTAAGATCTTCTGAAGGCTAGATCCTATTGCTCACCCCAGAGATATCTGATGCCACCAAGATGCCCTCCATATATGAGACTGCCACATCGAGCCTGCATGTGTGGAAATGCATTTAGGAGAGGTTTCATCTGTGCTATTCTGAATTGGTAGCTGGAGTCCAGGTAGGGTAATCTACAGCATCTCATATGATAGTAGGCCTGTTAATTGAACACAGTCAAACCCACAGGAGTGTATTAGATTCCTAAATATGTGACCATTTTTTTGCAAGTGTTGAAACAAGACGTCTTCCAGTAACTTCAGGGAAAGCCACCAGGGAGAAGCACTTGAAAAAATCAGGGCATTTTTTCAATATTAGGTACCTAACTTTAGCATCTCCTTTTCTAATAACTGGAATCTGTTTTAAAAATACAGGCATGTTTTATTTACAAAATCAGCAAGTAAATTATTCCAAGGTACTGCTGAGAAATGAGATCTAGCCTGTAGTGACATTTTCACAGCCCCGTGTTCTCTTCATATTTGGATTTAATTTGAGGCAGCTGAATCAAAGATTTCAGTCTAGTTAAAATCTGAACCACTACTTTGAAATATTTCTTTTTCTTCATTCATTAAACAGAGGATCTAAGGTGACTGGGCTGATTATCCTAAATACTGATCTTTGAGTTTTGCTTTCAGAAAAAACCTACCTATGCCATTGTCTGAGCCTGGTTCCACATATACAAGCAAGGATAAAGTGATACTTTTCTTTATCACGACGTAAGCATCTTAACCTTCCATGTCTATACTGGACAAAGTTAGATATGTGCACAAAGTTTTAGGTTCATTTTACACAGCAGCAAGTGAAAATACAAGTTCAAGATAATGAAGAACCTTGGCCAGCATAGCCAGTGCCTACACATTCATTAAAATACTTGAGAATTTCACCTCATATGATATTTCAATAAAACCAAAAAATACCACTACATTTCACTCACTAACCTTTGTCTTGCACAAGTACTTCCAGCTCTTCTCGAATCCCATCATACCAGCTGGTGATGTCCACATGGAGAGCGTAATCACAACAGGATTTGGTATCAGCTGCCTCATGCCACTTCTCAAAGGAGGTCAGTATACTTGATCCAGGTTCTGGAAGCACATGATCAACTGAAAAAGAGATTGAGTGCCTGTTAGCAGGACAATATGCGTACTGTTCAGATTTCCCTGAAGTGAGCCGTCTTCCAGCATCTCAGCCAAACCAGCAGCCTTGGAGGTGGTCTGTGTGCTGACTGTAACTCTGGGGTGTCAGCCAGGTCCTGCTGCCCCACTTGTGAACAGTCTATACTAGAGATGAGACTGGCAGCCTGCTTGGTGCAGCATCGATAGACACACAAAGCAGGAGCCAAACACCTCACAGCTTAGGAAACACTTGTATTTCCCCTTACTGTATTGTAAGAGAACATAGGTTCTGGACTTCACTGTATTTCTTGTCTGATGTGTTCATTTCTACGTATTTCACTGTAAGCACAATAATTAACCAGTGCCTCATAGTCACTGAACTGGCCCACTCTGTCCTACCAAGACACCAGTGCAGATGTCCAATGTTTTCTCAGCAGCCAAAACTGGGAATAGAGCCAAAGTTTTGAACAGGGGTGACGTTGTGCACAAACACTCAGTCACACTGTACGGTACACTGAATGCCCTGCCTCTCCCCTGTCTCAAAGCTGTCTGCCTCTAATGGTGCCACACCATCCACTGACAAAAAGACATGACTACTTACACATAGGTACCCCTCTCTGCAGGGCTAGGTCAAAAGTTAGTATGAAAACAAATCAAGGTGGGCTTACCAGTGCCATTTTCAAGCCTAACTCTGCACAGGAATACCCAACTGAAGAACATAGACTGAAAAAAACCTATTAACAAAAGGAATGAACAGCAGTGTATTTTGTACCTATGGCCAAAGAGTCTTTCAGCTGGTGCCTGCTGCTGAACATGAGTAACAGATAACACCAAAAAAAAGCCACATCCCAATTCAGTGTGAGTAAAACTTCACTGGGAAGCTCCTCTCCATAAAGAAGCTAAGACAATTTATGGCACCTGAACCATTGCATTACAACATCTAGCCAAAGTCAAGCCATGGCCAGAAGAAAAGGCATAAATCTTGTCCCACCATCTGCAGACAGAAGAAGGATCTTTAACAACTAGAAACACTTCTTTCTTTCGCCAACAAAGATGTTCCCCAGGACATCTCTGGTAAGGACTTCCTCAATTCCTGCTGCCAAATCCAGGTCCATAAATAAGCATCTTGTTATTTCCAAAGCCCTTGAAATGGCAGTAGGTGGGAACAGCAGATCTTCGTCAGATTTTCTGTGCCATATACTTACAGCACTACCTACGCTGTTTTCCAAAAATCCCAAGAGCACGTACATTATTCCTCAGTGCTTGTTTTGTATTTCAGAGGAAAATCCAAGAGACGATTCCCTGTGCTGGTATTCCTTTCTGAGGGTAGGTTCATTTTCAGGCCAACCCTGGGTAACAATGATGAATGGATCTCAAACACAGTGCCCAAAAATTTGAAGATTCATAGCAGAAGATCTCAGAAAATCAGAATGAAGCCTCTGGTAGCTAGCCCCACACACGCTACACAGGCTTCAGCCTGGCATGGGAAGGAACAGCACTCCTGGTACTCACTGATCATGGTGGTGCCCCCTGCTAGCGCTGCTTTTGTGCCTTGATAGAAGTCATCAACAGCAGTCATCCCCTGGTAAGGCTTTTGCAGATAAGTGTTGACATCTATTCCCCCAGGAATAACCATGCGCCCATTAGCCTCTATGGTCTTGACTCCTCCAGGGACAATCAGATTCTCTCCTATTTGCCTGGACAGCAAGGAAAGCCAGTATTACTTTATTTGAACAAGCACAGAGGACAAAGCTATTTGAGCCACGTAGGGGAGAGGGAGCCCGGGCCCATACAGAAGGAGGTGGATCCTCAAAGGCAAGGTGAAGCTCAAGCACACGCTCGCTCTGTCCTGCGCAGCACAGCAGAACAAAGCGGAGGAGAGCTGCCTTGCTGAGCCATGAGCTGTTTGCTTTGTGTGGCTCTAGTGGCCAATAAAGGAGCTGTAATGCACCAGCATTAAAAATTGATTATTTTTATATGATTTCTATCTTTAAACAATTCAAATTACGTACACTTAACGCTCTCTTGGGGGCTCCAGTTTTGTACATTAAGTTCTTAAATAAAAATAGGAAAGCATAGATCAAATATGGGAGCAAGCTGGAATTGTAAATATATGGCAGAAGCAAAAGGCGTATCAGAAAATTTTATAATTATTTTGTCATCATGCAATGCAAATTTATCCTTAAAAGGAAATCTAAATAACCTAAGATACAGAAATACATATCTAAGAGACCTAAACACATTTAATCTACCATGTCCCATATTCTACCATGTCCCATATTCTTCATCCTCCTCTTGAAGTTAAAAGTCAGTGAAACATTCTGGATAACTGTGTGGAAAAATTATAATTAGCTGTTGCGATCTTTTTCCCTTCAGGTCTTCAAAGCAGGATTTTTTTTTTTTTTTTTTTTTTTTTTTTTTTTTTTTTTTAATTAAAAATATTAGTCTGTCCCCCATGCCAATATCAAACTCCAAAAACTTATGATCAAAATACTTTTATTATTCATGGACTCAACTACAAATAAATTAAACTTTAACTTTGAAAGACACACTAATTTTTATTGTCTACTTGGCATGGTGCCGAACAGGGAGAGATATGGTCTGTGTGGAAGCCATGTCGCTGCACTGTTACACCACAATGTATTCGGGCTTAGAAGTAACTGTAAGGTAGTTAAAGTTCACTTAGTTCATCTCATATTACAGACACAGACACAGTCCTTGTCTTAATTTTCTTTTGTCTGGATAAAATAACATTTATCCACAGCTAAATAAATACTTCAGACATCTGAGCTGCTGAATCTGTTTCCCTATATTAAAATGCAATTCCCACCTACAGTTCAAAACACAGTGATTGATTAACAGCTGACTGTGATAAGGTAAAGCCAGAAATGAATATAACTGTTCATTAAAACCAGCGGGAAAAATAAAATAAACAGGTATAATTATTCACATTGGAATCTGGCCAAACTGACAGAGTTAATAAATAGCCCCAGGAGGTCAAGAATTTGTTTCATATGCTAAGCAAAAATGTCACCTCCAGCAACTTGTCTCTCTGGGTGCCCTGGGCTCTGGCTGGAGGGAAGCACAGCCATTCCATGGGCAAACACCTCGTGGGCATCCCAGGATGGGGTCAGAGCGCTGAACAAATCCAGGAGGGCTTACTCATGAGAGCTAGCACCTCCACGTCTGGCACCTAATAGTCATCAACATGAGCAGCACTGGCAGCCTGTCACAACCTGAGTGCAGCTGCAGAGTGTGAACAACACCTTGACAAACAGGGAACCGGCCTGGATGTAAAAACCAGCAGCTGCCCGGCACACTGAATTGCACCATCAAAAGCTGTTTTGAAATGTGCCCCACAAAGGCAGATCATAAGGCATTGCGCCCATGAGCAGATTCAGTGCCTGCATAAAGTTACGTAGCTCCATGTGCAGTAATGGCGTTGCACTAATTTTCATTAGTCAAATCTATCCCCAAGATTTTAATCAGAAGAACCATCCACCTTTCTAGAGCATTTATGTGGCTAAGACATCAAACTGGGAAAAAAATTAACTGCAACCTATCTTCCTTGAGTATGTCCAAGGAGTAACTGCACTTCAAGGACTAACAGACCTTCTGAGAAAATATTAATGAAAACCTTCACAAAAAAGCAATTAATTTTTATTTTCTTCCACAATCAGTGTCAGTTTCCTCCTCAAGAAAACACATATCCTAACAAAGTAAAAGTGTGCCAACTATATACTGAAGTTTTTTGATGACCCCATGCTCATTATTTTCAGTGTATGGTTGAGTAACATCTCAATCAGCTGAAATCATCCATGTTGAAGTGGCATGGGACCAAACAGCCTTCGTGGATGATGCTGCACTACTACCTGTCAGAAACCTGTCTCATCTCTTGCCCTGGCATCAAGATTAAAGCTGGGAGAAGTCTGATCTTCACTGGTGCTCAAGGTTATTTTTATTCTAAGCAGAACAGAGAATAGGAGATAATGTGACAGGATTCCTGAATTGATCAGTCATTTATGCAAAGTGTATGTGAGTAGGAATGAGGTTCCATTACTCGTGGGTGAAAAACTACAACAGTGCAGATAACTGCATTCTAGACACTGTATCAATGACTGTGCTGGTTTCCTCATATGTCAGCAGCCAGAAAACTCAGACCCACAGAAAGCTGATGCTGTCTGCTATTTTCAGTCGAACAAGTTGGTAAATTCTGTTGCACATGAGCTGATTAAAGCACAGCAGATACAGCAAGCTTCAGCTCTTCCGAAGCTTCACCAAGAAAGCTGAAAACCTCTCCCAGAACTCCGTGGTGGTGTTTCTGTGGTCATCAAGCCCAGACCTCTTTTAGGCACCTGAGGTTCCCCCTAACTCGACTCATCACTTGCCCAGCTCTGGATACCACGTCCCCAATCCCTCACCCTGCCACTTGTTCATTGCTCCAGCCCGAGGGACCCAACCCTTTCCCTTGGCAGGGATGGAGCAGAGTACAGCAAGCACCAGACCATGAACTGTAACATGGCACAGGGCTCACTTCCTCAAGTGGTAACAGAGGCAGGAGAGATGTAGGCAAAATATATTATTTACATGCCAATTTAAATTACCAAATATTTAAAATACTATTTAGATACTGGAGAACTGCCTCTCAGCTGCCATCTGAGTGAGCGGGGCTTAAGTTTCAGGTAGGAAAAAGCCACATGCTGCTCCTTGTACCTAGGGAGCCAGTTTGAGCATTGATTGGCAGGAAGGAAACATCTACCATCCTCCAAACTACAGCTGATCTTCAAACACACTCAAGGTTACATCTGCTTCCCTCTCTGCAGAACGATCTGCATTAAAAGCATTCAAAGACCCAAATCTTTTCATTAGCCAGCAAGAGAAACCCAACCCTCTCTTTTCCAATCAATTTCCATTTCAGAGTGAGAAAAATAACCCAGATCTCTTATAGCCCGGTAAAACCAGGACACTATTGCCTCTTCTGGGCTGAATGGTTTGGTGTCTGCTCCATTCTGTATTAGGATTCTGTATTAGGATTCTGTATTAGGATTCTGTATTATCAGCAGGATTTGCAGCTGGACAGTTATAAAATCAACTGAAATGTGGATGACTGAGTTTCAAGGTCCAGCTCCAAACAAGCTTGAGCCACATTTAACGATGATGTTAAATACTCAGACACAATGGGCAGTTCCACCTGAAGAAACCGAGAGATCAAACAAACCCAGAGCTTTCTTAGGTGGCACATCTGAACTCAGTAAGGACCCAACCCCAACTCATAGGCTGATCTCACAAATTATTTCAGAGCAGGACTTCTTGCACAGTTCACAAAGAAAAATCTTGGGTCATCTAAATCTAGGGAGCCAGGCATAACTCAGGGTGCGAAATAGAGATCTTGCCTCCTTGAGCAAAGATAAATGCCTCTTAAGAATTAAGATCTTTCCTGTCTGTTTACTATTAATCCTAATTAGTTTGGGCAGCTGAGATACTTCCTGGAGGTACAGATCCACACATGGATTTCAGAGGGAGTTCTTGTACTTAACAAGGACAGGTGAAAGCTTGTCATTGCTGGCCTGCCTACTAATTACCACCGCATTTCTGGAATCAAAGCCAAAAATTCACAGTGGTTTCAGGCTCTCAGCACCTCATGCATTTAGTTGTTTAAATAGTTCTGATGCTTACAAGTGTTACTAGAAGATTTGCATCTTAACTAACACAACCCCAGAAAAACTCAGCTAAAACACCCATCAAAGAGAGCACAACTTGGTTGACTGCTGCTTTAAAAATAGATACATGTTCAAAATTCTGTGTCCTTTCCACTTTTGCCACTTCTGCAATGCAAGTAACACTAAAAATGGAAAGGCAGATTGAAATATTAAAAAGAAAACAGCATAGACCGTGGATGAAAGTATTCAGATTTTTTTCTGTTGAAATAACCTGAACCATAACATAAGCAGTCACAGATATATAAAGAATTGGACTTTTAATCTGATGTTATATTCTTAAGGAGCTCTGAAAACAAGTACACAATTAATTATTTACCAGATAATCATAATTATATTTCTGTGCATCAAATTGTGCCCTCTGGAGACTAAGCTTCTTGGGTCACTAGTGAAAATGTTTAGCAATCATGAAAAAGGCTTTGATCTTTGTGTATATCAGGATGCTCATACACACTACATACTTAGAGACCCTGATCTCCACTAAGCCATGGCAGGACCAGCAGAGCCCATGGACATCTCTGTTACAGTTTCCCAGGCTATCAGTGACACGTTTCAAGTTTTTCACCTAACAAATACTTTGCAAGTTCCTGTATTTTACAGCCTGGTAAATCAGGACTTTCTTTCCAATTGTGTGACAACGCATAACAACATTATAGGAACAGAACATGCTGTGGTTCAGCATTAACCAAGAGGCAAATGAGAAGCAGCAGATCCTCATGTGCAACATGGCATATTTCAGGTTTCTGTGCCCTACAATCCTGAAGAGCATGGCTGCAATTGCACTGACTAGGTATGGGGAAAAAAGCTGTAGAGAGCCTTCTGCCATTCATGGACTCAAAAGATTTTCATCATCCTTACCATTACCTCTTTTCTTGAAAGTGCCTACTTGCCTTAACTATTCTGGAAGAAACTGTGATTGAACTGTTCAAAAAGCAAATATCTTCAATTTACAGCAAAGAAATGTTCTATTATCTTAGTGAAGATAAAATGGCAGAATCTAATAATTAAACACTCCTCAACTACAGCCTCACATTTAGAGGTAACTGAGATTCTATCCACAAAAGATTTCAGGTCAGCATGATCAAACAGTCACAGTAGTCTATGCTAACACGCATGCAAAAAAAGCAGTATTTTGTAAAACCAACTTTATAAGTCCATCTTCAAGGTATAGGTCTGCATAGAAGGAGTGGTCATCATTGATAATTCTTCCACCTTTAATGAGCAGTCGATCACTCTAGAAGGAAAAAAAAAGGGAAAATGTGGGTTTGTCAAAATAAAGAAACATAATAACGTATTTATAATAACAAATATGCTCATGTTACAAAGAAAGCCATTAACATCAAACACGACTGTATATAAAGGTGGGTTCATGTGGGTACACAAACAGTGGACAGGATAGTTTGTTTGTTTATTCCTGACTTTTGGTACACAAGACCTCAGTGTCATCACAGTTAATTTTGCTCAAAGCAGCAGCCACCGCACACAGAAACACTTGAAACACCACCACATCCTGCTTTTACCACCTCATTGCACAAGGGCCAAAAGGGAAAGAGAAGCCCCCAGAAGAAACTGCAATGGCCAAGCTGAGCTCACTTGATGCCCCGGGCACCTCAGGAAAAGTAACAAAGCTTTGAATGGGGAAGGACAAGGTCATAAGAGGCTGCTTAGCCCTGCCACGAGGAAATTCCTCACCAGAGAAGCTCCTTTAACATCAGCCCAGCAGGAGCAACTCCCGCACAGCAGCCAATGGACACGGCTCACAGCTCATGCCTCCTGCCCCATGGTACAGACCCACAGCTGAACACAGACTTTCTAGAGGCCAGGAAGAATTAATTGTAATCAATTTGTGATTTCTGCAGGTCAAAGGCTCTTGATGAATTGGGGGCACTCTGTGCTGAGGCTGCCCATGTCATATCTCACTCAGTCCATGAATGAGAAGAGAAGACAGCCTCCAAAGTTCGGTTCATTTGAAACATCATGCGAAGAGCACAAAGAGCTACCATCTCTGGTATTTTTGAAAGCGCCAGGAAGAAAGGTTTGGTGGGTTTTTTGGGGTTTTTTTTCCCAAGAAGGACTGTTCAAAATACCAAGTCTGAAAGAGTTACTGTTCACAGCAATTGTCTGCTTATATTCTTCTCTATTCAAATGGTTACATTCTGTTCTCAAAAACTACATTTTATAGAAAGCAAATTTTACCAGTGCATATTCCCAAAAATCAGTATTTAAACTCTCCCATTGTAGAAATCATACTGGAAGTGCCAACTTCCTACCACCTACCCAAAGACAGGGCAAGTCCATAACTTCAGTGCTTTTCTGGCTTTAGCTGGGGTAGTTAACCTTCCTCACAGCAACTTGTATGGGGCTGTTTTGGGATTTGTGCCAGAAACAGTGCTGATAACACAAGGATGTTTTAGCTGTTGCTGCACAGAGCTTAGAGAGTGAATGTCTTTTCTTATCACCAGGAAAGAGACTGGGCAAACACAAGGAATTGGGAGGGGAGATAGCTGAGACAGCTGACCCAAGGGATATTTCATACTATATGGCATCATGCTCAGCAATAAAACTCATCAGGAGGTTGATGGGGAGAGCACTGTTTGGGGACTGGCTGGGCATCAATAGGTGGGTGGTGACCAATTGTATGTGCACCTTTTGTCCTTCTTTGGTTTCATTAATCTCTCTTTTTTGATTTTCCTACCAATTACATTGTTATCATTACTATTATTATGATTATTGTATTTCCATTATCAAAGCGTTTTCACCTCAACCCATGAGGTTTTTTTCACTTTTACCCTTCCAATTCTCTCCCATCTCACAGTGGGGTGAGGTGGAGTGAGGCAGGGGAGAATTGAGCAAGTGGTTGTGTGGGGCTGAGTTGCCAGCTGGGGTTAAACCATGACAACATAACACTTTTGGAAAGAATTTTGCCAAGTGACTGTGAATGCTGGAAAGCTCTTAAAGCAGTCAGAACCATTTTTTTCCCATTCATACATAAAAATAGCCATTTATTATAAATTATTTCCTTGGCTCGCCAGACAAGAATCTCCAGTTTGTCCATGTTTTATACTACTCAAGATTCAATTCCTGGTGTAATTACAGCATGACTCAGGCATATAAACTATGAATGTTCTGTGTTCCCAGTTTAGGAAACAAACAAGTTTATACATTCTTAATCAATTAAACTAGGACAACAAAACAAATAACTTTCTAAAAAACTCTTCATTGAAAAGTGCTAAGGCAGAGCTAGAGGTGGTACAATGTAACCCCTGTTATACACTGCACATTTACATTTTAGCTTGTATTTGAACAATTTTGCAGGTTCAACACTTTTATAGCCCTCTGCATCCTTCTAGAAAAAGGGAAAAGGGAGAAACAGATATTTTTAAGGGAGAAAGAAGAGGGGGGAAAAGACATTTTAAACACAGTGCACAACAAAGGTGTAGGTACTCAGCAGGTTTGAAGCTCTTCTCCGCATGCTGCAGCAGTGACACAACCTTGGGAGGGGAACCAAGGCACAGAACTATGATGACATATGTCCCCAGGAGCTGCCTCAGACATTGTTACCCTCTCATTAGAGAATGGAGATGAGTGCAAGTCCTCCTATCTGGAATTTGCCAGAGCAGGCTCCCTGTTTTCTCCCCAGCCTCTCTATTGTCACTTGTAATTGCAGCAGGACTTGTGAATCAGCAGCCAGAATAGTAATAAGTTTTTGTGTCACCTGCTGGCAGTTGCACCTCCTCACTATGATGATTTACTACGCTGCCTACTGACCTGCAGGGACCACCATCTTGTAGCTCTCTTTCAGCTCATTCAATTGCCTTCCTAAACATTAATACTGTCCAACTGCAGGAGGCAGGCAGTGTTCCCAGAGCACTGCATCTGTCACTGCTAAGGAGTCAAAAAATCTGCATCCTCATCAAGAATTCTACATTTCATTTCTTTTAAAACAGGAGAAGATGCATAATAAGTAGAAACAAATATAACAGGCAAGGAAAATAAAACAGACTAAAAGCTGAAGCTCAGCTGCAGAAAAATAACTGTAGACATAAGGATTTTATATGGTTTTACATATAGATATACATATGTAAGTAACAAAATTAGGTATTAGAATAAGCTAATATAAAAAAGATACAAATGCAGTCCTAAGAAAGAACTCAGTTATAGAGCCAGCCATCAAATTAGGCCTCAGTCTGTACAGGATTACTTAATATTCAGCTATAAAGTCTCACCTTGTTCAGAATTTTGGAGGGTGTGAGAAATTCTGGTAGAGAATAACCTGCACTTCATGGAGACTTTCAAAATTTTAATTCTTTACACCTCAGAAGAAAATACAAGCAATTCAGAATTGTTGCAAGAGCAGTCCTGCACCTGAGGCTAAGGTTCCCCAGCTGCGTATGGGAAGTTACAGAAGACTAGGCTGCCAAAAAAACACACAACCCCAGGTAGGCTGCCAAGCCACTGGGGACAGTGCTGTGGAGCCTTGCCCAGCTTTCATCAGAATCTGAGAGCTGTGGAAACTTCTCTAACATGCTTCCATTCCAGCATATCAGCAAATTAAGAAGAAAAGGAGTTTTGTTGGAACAACTGCCAACCAGCTTGACCTGTCAAGCGTAGGACACAATACAGTTTGCTGCAAAGCAGAGCACCTTGAGACAGATGGTGTCACTGGGCACCAGCAGCCCCGGTGAGGTTTGGGTGCCCTGTGGACACCTCAGCAGTACACTGCGCCCAAGGAAACCAGCACTGCCTCAAACACCCTGCTCCAGACCAGGGCTGGCTTGTCCTTAGCCAAAGCAGCAGCAGCACCTGCATGCACAGATCACAGAGATGCCCTTCCATGAACAGGCTGGGAAAATGACACAAAAATAAATTACTAGAAAGGAGGCACAAATTAATATTGACAAGCAATTTGTTGCATTCTTCATGAAACAAAATTACATACAAATGGTTGGTGTGCATGGACCCTGCTACAGCCTCAGCACGGGCTTCAGGGACAGCCACTGGAGCCTGGGTGATCCCACACTGGTTTAGGTCCTTGCTGCAGTGAAATCCTGGACAGAAATCTGAGCACACACAGGCTCTGTGAAGTGGGTTAGCCTCCCTGGGCATGGAGAAGGCTGTGCATGACCAGAGGCCACTTATGATTTACCAGGGGAATGATGTCAGGCAGACTGCTTGCAATTCTCTTACCAAGTGACAAATGTCCAGGTAAACTAGGGACCAGAGTCCTCTTCTCCCTATTTCAGGCTGGAGAGACACACTCTGCAGTGTCCTGGGGAAAGCAGTGAAGGAAGGGAGGAGTGACCTAAAGTTCCTGAACTAATCCCAGCAGTACTGGCCTATATTTCTCCTTCCCTCTCCATGAGGAAGAATACCGAGATCCCAGAGGTACCCTCAGCCAGCCACTGACCCTCAGGTGCTCTCACAATGCTAACAGCAATGGGCTCATCACTCAGCTCAGGAGGTGACAACACTGTCAGCCTTTCTGGGGTGGCTGCCACTTTTCTGTTCAGCTAACAGGTGTTTCAGGCAGTGGTGCCCTGCCTGCTGAGCTCCAAGGGCTCCAGACCAAGCCTTCAGTGCATTGCCTGGCACAAGAAGCTGCCAGCCCACCTCTTTCCCAGTGCAAGCCAAAAGCAGCTGCTGGGACCCTCTCCTCCCTCCAGGCTGCCAAGGACAGAGAGCAGGAACACGGCAAAATAGAGAGGGAATGTTACACTGAACAGCTCATGAGATGCCAAGATGCAGGGGGTAAAACCCCTGCTCTCATTGACGTGGGAGATGCAGACAGCACACTGTAAATCCACACTCCACAGTCACTGCGGGGTGTGAAAGCCAAGGTGTTTCTTCTCCACCCATCACTATTGCAGCGATACAACTGCACTGCTGCAGTGCTGTTTGCCTCTGAATTCTGTGCCTGGCCGTGACACAGCATCAGCTCAGCCACGATGCATATGTGCTGTCTCCTCTGCAGCTCCATTTTACAGGCGCTGGCACCTCCCGGCTCAGCCCACGGCTGAGCACGGTACAGCCACTCCTACTGCTCCCAGCCCTTCACCTTCAAACCCTTCTCCTAATCACAGTCTAGCTTCTCCTGCTTAACCTGGCAGCAAAGCCGCAGAGCTTAGGCTGTGACATGCCAGCAATTTTCACGGCAGCAGAAGGAGACGCCACAAACTCGGCTCGTTTGCTGCAGGAGGAGGGGCTGGCCGCTCAGACTGGAGGCGGCTGTCGCTCCCTCACAACCATTGTTTCCACTACAGCAGGAGCAACACGAAACATCTGTAAGCTGCTGACTGGCACACTTTGTACAAACTGACTGTTTTGCTGGGGTTTGAATCAGCTTGGCTCAGGTCTTGTGAAGCGTGTCCACGTTTTTGTGCACACCGATGGCCAAAGGCCAGCAGAGAGAAGCAGCATCTGAACCAACCACGGGCCTGAGCCCTGCCATGGTCCCCAGTCCTGCACAGGGCTACACGCAAACACAAATGAAACCAAATTCCCTCGGGTGGAAAACAGCTTTGCTCTGGATTACTCAAAATTACAAACCAAATGTTAGAGCAAGAACAGTTGCAAAGAAATTTAAAATTAGCCTTTTCCCATTCACCCACTCCCCTCAGAGCTAGAGGGATCTAAAAATACACAACAAAATTCAAATAGCTTTTAGACACGTAGTTCTCAAATCTGCTTCTTGGGACTACTAAAATACAGTAACAGAAAAAATAAAACTGCCATAAGATTTACTAAACATTATCTCAAATTGATGCAGTGTGTCAAAATACAATGCAGCACAAATTATAGAAACCACACACTTCTCTACAGCATTGATTCCTATGCACTGCACCTGCAGGAACCTTTCAGAGAAAACCACACTCCTGTGATCCAAGATGGAGTTTGGGGAAAAAAAAAAAAAAAAAAAAAAAAAAAAAAAAAAAAAAAAAAAAAAGCCCTTTTGTATTCTAGCCATACAAAAAGATTCCAAGAGATAACAAGAGTAGCGTTTTCATCAAATAGCAGCATCTGTCCAAACTGCAATTCCAATATATGCTATAACATTTTTGCTTTTCTTCCACAAATGGAACATCTTCCTATTATATATTCACCTTTAAATCAATTAAATCATATATTTTTAACTATTTACAGTTTGTTTTACCATTAATATACAATTAACTTCAGATGACATATCCAGCATACAGTTCTAAGTGCTGTACTGTTTACTTCTTGGTTTGAGCCCTTTATAATTGCAGCATTGCAGCTTTTGCCAACCAAAAAATTCTTTGCAACACTCAAACCCAGATTTTCCATGCCTAGAGGATGAGAAAACACTCAGCGGTGATTTCACCCTCTGTGTAATTGAAAGGACTTAGTAGAATACAACATTGTCCTTACATCTCCAGAGCAACAATGGCTGTTTTCTTTAAAACCCAGATTAGTCAAGAGCCCTGAAGATGACTAAGGATTTTATGCTAAACAGCTATTTGAAAATAGTTTAAATTCTAAATCCACCTGCATTTCAGTTCTTACTCTATAAAGACCTGTGATTTAAAAGACATCAGATCAAATGCAGTAGACATAAAAAGGCATTAAGCTATGTTATCACACTTGCAGCCAAGACTTTTTTAGCATTTGAGAGGCAGAATTCTTTGTTACTAAGGTTTTTAAAAGGCCACTGAGAGCTACAAAAGACACAGAATAAAGTTTAGAGGGAAAGTACAAGGAACACAGTCTGATATTTGTGTTCTCCTTGATTATCTAAATCTCCACAAGAAGACTATATGCAAGGAAGCCATTTCCCAAAGGCTGAAGACCTACAGGAAAACAGTGGAAGGAGACACTCGGTTCCTCTGTGCTTCTATGTGTTCCTTCTTGCAGACTTATTTCCCACAATATATGAGATTTTCTTTTTTTGTGTGTGTGAGGATATATCTGGCTGTCTTTTGTCAGAGCTGGTCAGATTCAGACCCAGCTGTGATACAATACAGTTAAATTATCTCCCTTTTAGCAAAGTACTTACAAATACGGAACATTTTTAAACTTAATGGCAAAAGAACAAAGATATCCTTCCCAGGAGGAATGTTTGTTTAAAATCATTTCATAAGGATCAAAGAGCTGTAAATGGGATTTCATGAAGTACTGTCTGCTTATAGAAGATCTGCTTTTAATCAGCGGTATGCCTCCTTTTAAATTTCACATCTAGATTACCCTCCATAGGAGTGGCTTTTAGCTAGGGTGAACCCTGAATCAACTCTGGGAATTCCTTGTAAAACACTCCATCCTTGAGGCATCATTTCCAATAGGCCACTAATGGAGAATCCTGCTTTTAAGGGTTTTTTCTTAACAGATGCACTCTACTATATGGCAATTAATTTAGGAAGAAGGATTATGCTGATTGTAGTAATGCTGTGTCTTGGTCCATAGCCAATGTATTCATTCATCTTTATTCATTTAAAAGATCTGATGTTCTTTTGTTTCCCCTTTCGAGACCTGGCTTCCTATTCGGCTGGCTGTTTCATTGCTTAATCACCCACTCTAACGGGGTACTCCTACAGCTACCAACTCCATGGGGATTTCTTCACTGTAAATGTCATCTTTGCTTTGCTTTTAGGAGGGAGCACAACAAACATTTTATTGATGACAATATTCATTGGCATCAGCAGGGGTTACATCTAAGTAGGGGCTGGAGGGTTGAATCCATTATATCCTATGTTGCTATACCCATCCCTTGGGTTACACACAGGTTATGTCAATTAAAGGGGATCTCAAAATCCCAGCAAGCCATTCACACGAAAGCTTAAACTTGGGAAAAAAATACAGTAACTTTACAGCATGGCTGAATTCTCTGTGCCACTGAACTTAAGATGTGTTTTATCTAAGTTCTAATCAGAAACCTGCATGAGGTTACTGGGACATATCTGACTTAGCACCAATCACAGTCAAAATCCAGCTAAAACCATGTGGAATCCCTTCTCTGACAAAGCAGATGGATGCAAAGGAAACAGAATAGTAGAAAATGCCTTTAACATCATGTTAGCAGTGATAATTCATGATCAATTAAACGCAGTGAATACCATGTGTATCGTTTGCCTTCAGACACTTTGTGCTGTCATACTGCATCACATACCTACTTTTTTCTGCCAGTGAGGGCAAGTTGTGATGCTTTCTGCCTCACCTCACATGGTATTAGCCCTGGTTCCCCTTCCACAGCCTCTTCACTCTGAGCACTGCCTACTCCTCTAGCCAGCCACCTGCACCCACCTGGGTCCTCACTATTACACACAGGAGGTTTTACACTGAATGTAGACTCCACTGAAGTCAACAGGAACATTTATTATTCATAAACAATAGCTTGCACCTTAAAACTCATTAGGACATGCAATATAGATTAAAACTTTTGTCTTGTGACAAGCAAACAATCCCAAAGTATCTCTGCTTCAGGGGACAAGGCCGCCATCTGTACATGTACCAAGATTAGAAAACTGCAAATTATTTTGTTGGCCATCTCTATTCCTTCTTTCTCATAATACGAGAGCATTTATCTCTCTCATATGTACAAAAGCCAAGTTTATCTCAACTAATTCCCAAGTGCTTCACAAGCCGGTGGTCTCTGCTGGCTCCTTCAAAGGAAAATGGAAGCTTCATTCTTTTACCACTCAAATAATTCTTAATTCTGAAAGAAATGGCAGCAAAGCAGACAACAGATCCTGATCCCTCATCAGAAAAGTGCTTCATTGACAGTGGTAGGTTTCAGCACTTGCAAGAAGATTCAGACAAGCACCTCACTGCATCAGAGGTCTTCCCAGACAGCCACTGTCCCCTTTCCAAACCTGCCCAGCTTCCAGCAAAGCACAGTTCAGTTCTCTGTGGTGGCACCAGCTATGATGCTGAAAGCACTGATGCCCTGCTGAGGGCACTGGCTGATGAACTTGTTGTGGCAGTTAAAGGAATCACTGCCCCAAACCCTTTCTTCTGTCCCTCTGCCAAAGGTTTCAGTCTCCACAGAAATGTCCCCAGAAGGATCTACTTTGAATGTAATTTAAGTCACCATATGGAACTGACATATAAAAAAGTGGCCACTTTTTCTCGTATAGAAAAAAGAAAGGGAAAGATGGGTCACAGGATCATGGAAATGGTGATGGGAAGTCCAAAAACTTATACTGAAGCAGCTAAAGCATCTCCAGAGCTGCCAGGCTGAAGTCCAGTCCACTACACATGTACACTGACAGATGAGTAAACTGAGAGGAGACAAGTCTATTAAACAGACACACATGGGAGCGTGTAATTTTGAGGATTAAGGGAATGTTCAAGAGTAAGAAGGCATCCAGAAGTCCCAAGCCTTGGTGTTTTAAAACAGGACAAAAAGTGCTGTCTAAATCAGCCAAATTCTTGCACCAAGAGCAGAACAGTAGCATGAGGCAGCGTTCCCATGCCCAGCAGTCAGTAGGCTTTTCAAACACTTCTGGCAAGTGACAGAGCAATTTGAGTGTGGCTTCATAGCCTTTGTTAAACAAAGGTGGGTGATAAAAAAAGCACAGTCAGGGGAGATACAGAATAGATCCAAACCTAGACAAGGACTTTGGTCCACCATCCTAGGTACTCACCATGTCCTGCATCTGTAGGATATGACCCCCCTGGCATCCAAAATGAATTGGCTGGCAGCTCTCACACTGCTGTTGTCTCACACCAGAACACCACACATTACCCCAGCACTTTGTTCAGACCAAACAGAAAGTTTTTATCCTGAACCAGTGTGTTGCACAGAAGAAATGCAGATGAATGTATTTTTTCTCTCTCAAAGTATTCTGCCATCTTCAACTGAAGCCTACTTGCTTCTCATCTCTTTTCTTACCAATTCTAAAGGTAACAAGTAAAATTATTGTCTGTGCCCATTCCTCTGAATTTCTTCAGTCTCTCCATTCTTCTGCATCTGGGTGGGGGTTTTTTTGGGTTGGTGTTTTTTTTTTTCCCCCTCATGTTATGCTAGATCTTCTCTTTTCTTGTTATGCTCAGTAGTAAGATCCTTCCTCTGTATCACCACATTTATTCTGTCTCCCTATGCCTTACAGTCTGTCAGCTCAGGACCAGCAGTGCCTTTCCCCACTCATATGCCAACCCTTGGACCATACCCAGAGAGATGATTCCTTTTTTTTTTTTTTTCCAAGGGATTCAGGCACCATTTTCCTCTCCCAAATGCCTCCTTGCATTTGCCCTGGTGACTAGGTATTCTGCCTTTGCTCAGCAGAATTGTGTTCACACCTCCTCTTCACTGAGCTCACACAGATGATGTTTTAAGGGGTGCAGTTGCTCCTGGAACAAATATGTCCTGTCACAGGAATTTAACATGCCACAAGCCTTTTTTAAACCCTGCTACAATTTTGAGTTCATCTAAGCTCAGGCCTTTCTTGAAAACTGCCAGCCGCTACCAAAACAGAGAAGCCAAGATAATTTGTACCAGGTATTTCCATGTCATCATCTGCATTGATTCCCTGTAATATGCTGCACAAGAGGAGTACAATAGTGTGTTAAAATGGGCTGGGGGGTATATCCTGAAAAATCTGGTCTGCATGAGAACATCCTGCACAACCGAAGCACAAAAGATTGCCACTTCATGCAGAAAAACACCTCAGCAATGGATGTGGTGGCTATGCGTACTACAAAGGCTGAGAAAAGTGCTCCTGCACTCTTGGCCTCCCTTACATTATGCACACTCTGCTCCATCCCCAGCTAACACTCCCGAACGAGAGCCACCTGCCAAGGACTTCAACACGGTGCAGAAGATGTGCCTGAAGTGCTTACACTTACTGGTTCAATGCACTTCTATTAAACATCCCCAGACTGGTCTGGTGCTTCAAATACAGATGTCCTCCCCCGCCCAGAGCAGTTACACAAAAGTTACTCCAGTCTGACTCACAGCTGAGTGCCACCTTACACTGGTACAGTGCTGGTGCTCCACTAGCAGCAAGCCTGGATGCTGCATGGGATGCATAACAGGCAGCAGGACAGCCACAAATAATATAAAATGCAAGAATCATGAATTTTTGCAAGCTGAAATGGAAAGGAAAAGAAAAGGCAGATGAAATGGAAAAAAACCCATGTGCAGATCAGTAAATGAGAGCAGGGAAATGCTCAGTGCCAAAGAGGCTGTATGCAACAGTGTCTTTACCATGAGCAGTGGGAGAAGGGAAAGCAGGAATAAAGCTGCTTCAGGGAAAAGAGGTGCAGGGGCTGTCAGTCAGGCTCTGCCATCTGAAGGAGTCAGGAGGTGAGGCACAGTCAGACTAAGCACAAGGAGGAAGTTATGCCCACAGGCACCTAGAGCAGTAACCCAGACAGGATACCACAGGGCTGTCTTCCCAAGAATGGTATCTGCTCCCACACCAATCAGAGGTGAAACCAGCTGCTGCCTCTTCCTTCACAGTTCCTGATGCTGCAGACCTGATCCCAGAGGGAACTTCTGGCCAGGTTCTGACTGCTGACTGCAGCTCCTGGCCCCATGCAAGGAACACAGGCTTGGTACTGGAAAATCCACAGCAAAGCATCAGCACCCAGGACACTGTCAGAAACTATTTTCTCACTTCTCCAATGAACTCAGGAGCTGGTTCAGCTCCAAAAAGCAGGAGAATGAGTGGGGGGAAATGTTAAGAACAGTAACAAATGACATATTATTTCGTCATCACTGCTGTTGCATACTTCTACAGAGTTATCACATTTCCTTAGAGCTCCGAAGACTTGAAGCTACAATGTATTTCCTCAATGGCTGGATTAAGTATCTAATTTACCACACTGGAATGGGGCATCAGAAGATGCACACAGATAGGTCCTGTGGGTTCTTGTGGGGCAGGTAGTGTGTGCATGGTCTGACACAAAGTGCTTGATTTGCTTTTGCTGGAGAAGAAGGGCTAGAACTATAAAAAAATCCCAAAACCAGTCCAGCTCTGATGCCTGCCAACTTCACTAATGTTAATTTATGCCTTTGATTTGGTCACAAAACTCAACAGTAATGTTAATGAATATTCATTTATAGAAGCTTCAGCACTTCCCATTTCAAAGATAAAAGGCTGAGATTGGGCTTTCCTTTTCACACCAATCCTCTCCCCAGCACAGAGAAAAAAATCTGTGAGAAGTGATGAAATTAAAAGGAACTGTTGATTCTAAAACAAAGACTCATAAGTTTTCTCATTCTACTCCAAACTGGAGAGCAAAGAACCAGCTATGGGTGGGACCTTGTTACACTCCAGCTTCAAATGAAGCTTGAGCCATGCACAAAGCACCTGACACTCACCCAGAGGATAACTGGGTCTCCCCCAACCCAGACATGCCCTGCATAACTGTAAGTCTCACAACACATTGAGGAACAAGGCAAAGAGGAGACATCACCCAAAAAAGCCACTGCAGCACCCAGGTAGCCACTGCAGCACCTCAGCTTTAGCCACCAGGCACTGCTGCCTGTTGATAGTGGAAACCGGCATAAATGCAGCACTTTGGTATCATAAAACTCAGCTTTTAGAAGGAGATTGTTCCCCTCCTGACCAAATATTTTGACTGAAGGATGCTTTTATTGTACATGGGAAAAACCGCGAGGTTACAAGCTTTGTCACAGCGGCTCCACTACCGTCGTTAAGCACCGGGTTTGCTCAGGAAGGTGCCACACCCACCAGGCTCCTTCTGCTACCGAAACTTGCCCCGCGTCACACCGGGCCAGCTTTCCAGGGAAAGCACCATGAACCCAAGCAATCTTGGAGCTCACCCCGCTTCCCTGCTCGTCGCTGCCCCAGGTGCCACAGCAGCAGTGACCCCATCTTCCAGCGATCTAGACCCCAAGAGGAAAGCAACAACCTGGAAACCAACACCGGTGCGGGGGAAAACCTCTGCCGTGTGAGCAAGCTCCGGGTGCGATTTTCCCCATTGCACCCCTATCCGCCAGCTCTGCCTGTTCTTTATCCCAGCACCTATATCCCTAGATCGTGTAATTAGGGGAGAGCATATACTGTATCAAAGGACCCAAGTCCGTCCTTCCAGGCATGGAAAGCACACCCTATTGTAGCTCTGCTCGGGTACAAAAGCATCTAGCGGGAGACGGGCACCGATAGGAAGAGGATGGTTATGATTAACCCTTTGACTTCTGATTCCCACCACGCCTAATGTATTAATAGCGCGCAGAGGTGTCGGTGCTGGCATCATGGCGCTCTTTGATTTTCCACGCTTCCCTCGACGCCCAGGCTCGCCCACCTCCCATTTCTCCGCAGCCTGTGCCTGCCCCCGACCCACCGCCCCGGACCCGCCGAGGCTGCGCTGCCCCTGCCCGCTGCGGGGGGCGGTGGCAGGGGCACGTTGTGCTGCGGTGGTCCCCTCCCTCTTTTGTTCTGCCTCGCCCGGCCGCCGAGCCTCCCCGGGCCCGGCTCCTCGGGAGGGCGGTACCCCCGGCCCCGGCCCCGGCAGCGCCGGGACGAGCCCCCGCCGGCCCTCCCTCCCTCCCCTCCCCTCCCCGGGCTGGAGCGAGCACACAGCGCTGAGCCCCGGCTGGGCGGCGGGCGAGCGAGGGGAGGCAGAATACAATTTAAAAAATACAATAAAAATACGACGATGATATTTAAAAATAAAATTAGATGCAATCAGTCCTCGCCCAGAGCTCCAGCGGGAGGAGGACGGGCGGCGGCGCCAGCACCGCGCCGCTCCGGGGAGCCCCGGCCCCGCAGGCTGCGGGCTGCCCGCGGCCCCGGGCACTGCGCGGCCGCGGCGCTCCCGCCGCACGCCCTTCCCCGCCCCGCGAACAAAGGAGCGCGGGCAGCGCTCGCTGCGCCCGGGGCCGCTTACCGTTATGTGCGGGATGCTCTTCTTGCCCTGGTAAGACATGTCGGCTCTCCCTAGCGCCGGGAGCACGCAACGAACCCGAGGAGCGAGCCGAGCCCGGCGGAACAACACCGGCGGTGCCGAGACGAATAATAATGCGAAGCCCGGTCGGGTGATGGGGCGGGGCGGGGGCGACCCGGCGGAGCGGTGGAACGAGGGCGAAGTTCCGTCGCCCAGAGGAAGGGGAGCCCGGCAAACCCGGCACCTTTTTTTTTCCGGCTGCAATCAAACAGGGACGCGGCTCCCGGTGGGGTCGGCGAGCGCTGCCTCTGCAGGCGGCAGCAGCGCCCTCCCGGCTGCAGGTCGGAGCAGGATTCGCTCAGCGCAACCCAGGAAGCGTTTCCTTCCCTCCTGTCCCCCACCCCTCCGCCTAGCCCCCCTTCGCAGCCCATCAATCCAGCCGGAGCCTCCCTCCCTCCCGCACCAGCGCTGGGAAACGCCGCCCCGCCAGCTCCGCCGCCGCCCCGCTCGCACGCTGAGGTCACCGGCAGGATCCCACGCGTGGGTTGCCGCAGGGTGGGGACGGGGGATATAACCTCCGGCGGCGAGTCCTGCCGTGCTGCTCATGGCAATGGCTCTGTCCCGTCCCCGCGGCATGAAGCCTGATGGCAGTGCTCTGCGCTGTCCCAATGGCACTGTCCCCATGGCACTGCCCCTGATGGCACCGCCCCGCCCTGTCCCCATGGCACTGATCCTGACGGCATTGCCTTGCACTGCCCCCGATGGCCCTGCCTGATCTGCCCCTGATGGCACTGACCCAGGTGGCACTGCCTGCTTTGTCCTCACCAACATCTCTGACCCCAACAGCACTGTCCTCTGCCCCTCTTGTCACTGCCCCATTGTCACACACCTGCTCTGTCCTGTGCCTGTGGAGGTCATGGGGGATAGGCCAGACCAGGTAGATGCTGTATCAGCAACTGACGGAGAGGTAAAGTGGCTAGTTGAAAGCCTTCTGTCTTTTCTCTGTCTCACAGAATGCCTCCCTCGACCCATGGTGCTTGAGGGTAAAAGGCGCTGCAAAGCTGTGCCCAAGTTAGTCCCCCCAAGGTCATGCACTCTGGAGCTCTTAGCACACCCACCCCAGTGATACCCACATAGATACAAGATATTAAACACCCAGGCCACATCCCTAGTACATCTTCCCAGAAATCATTGTTTGAAGCTTGTAAAAAACCCTGCATGCCACTGCACAAGGGTCACACGTGTCTGCTGCTTACAGTGCACCTTCCTAAGCCAGTGGCGAAATCTCGCCTGCTTTACCCTCGCTTTACCTTATCCTCACCTCGCTTTGGTCAACTTTGCAAGCACAGTGGGATCTAGAGGGATAGTGTGCGGTGTGTGCTCACTACCCTGAGTCCCAGGCTGAACTAGGAAGCAGGGAAAATGGGGAAGTAGCACCATGGATGGTGCTAGAAGATAGGGTGTGCTGTGCCCTTCTGCTGCCCCAGGGCCCTGATTGAAAAAACTCAGGAGTTCAGGTGAGGTAGAAAAGAGAAGACTGCACTGTAGCTGGCAGCCTCTGAAGGCAACCCTGGGGTTGTTGCAGAGCAAACAGCAGCATCCCAGGCACAGTGTCCCACCAAGCCCTGCCGGCTCACTCTAGTGTCCCACCACAGCAGACATCCACTGGGCTGCACGGGAGCCCATGTGGCACCTGCACACAATCCCCCCGCCAGAGCAAACCAACATCCTGTTCATGCTCAAACTGAAAAGGGGTGAAGACAGTGGAAACTCTCATTTCAGTGGAAAGAGCAGAGTGTGGACAAGCCACAGGGGCTCCAGGCTGGGCGCTGAGGAGCAGGGTGTATCCACGCAGAGGCATCACTGCAAGGCCGCGGTTTTTTCTAAGGGGTAATCGATGACGGCCCGGGATCCCGTGAGAGCCAGCCCCCGGCTCTGCCTCCAGCCTGCATGCTACCGACAGGGCTAAGATGGAGATACACAGCCGTCAGGGCCGGCCAGCCCACCGCCTCACTTCTTCCTTGAGCTTACAATGAGTCCAGGCTGCAGACCCGGGGAAGGGGAACCCGGGGCAGGGGTTTCGGCCGATCCTTCTGCCTTCCGCCCCTGCCGGGGAGACAAAGCAGGCGCAGAGGGAGCCGGGGGGAGCAGAGGCAGGGTCAGGGCGGGGGTCGGGGCAGATCCTGGGGCTGCGCCTGGGACGGGCTCCGCGGAGTTTTCTCGGCGAGCTCGGGAGTGCAGCGGACCCGGCTTTGTTCCGGGGGGCTGCCGGGAGGCGACCCGAGGGACCCGAGCTGCCCTCCAGCCCCCCGGCACGGGTAGGAAAGGAAACGGAGAAAACTCATCGTCATCACTTACAAAGGAAAACGATTTCTGGGGTCGCCCCCTCCCGCCCCCGCTAAGCTCTGACAAGTGAGGTAGTTTAGGGGCCAGCCGGGCTCTTCCCAGAGCATCAGCGTGCCCGGGAGGAGGGGGCCGCGCCTCCCCGACCTGCCGTGCCGAAACTGCCCCGCGAAGGCGGCCCCCAGCCCCCTGCGCGGCGAGCGGGGCTCTGCGGCACAGCTCGGCTCGGCTCGGCTCGGCGCGGCACAGCAATCTCGGCTTGGCTCGGCTCAGCTCGGTACAGCAATCTCGGCTCGGCTAAGCTCGGTACAGCAGTCTATCTCGGCTCGGCTCGGCTCGCCCAGCGAGCGGGGGCGGCGGCTCCCACCCCCCCTGCCCGGGCCCCGCTCACCTGGCCATTGTCCTGGCCCTGCAGCAGCTCCTTCCCCATGGGGTATTTGATCTCCACGCCCGGGGTCTTGTCCTCCCGGTCTCCCGGGGAGCTGATGACGGAGCCGGAGATCTCGCTGATGTCGCTGGCGGTCTCGCTGTAGTTGTCCCCTCCGTCCAGCATGTCGTGCCGGCTGCCGCTCCGCGGGGTCCGGGACCCCTTCTTCCCCACGCTGTAGGCGTCGAAGTCGATGGTTTTGTTCTCGTAGGCCCCCTCCACGGAGGCGAACATTCCCCCGTATTTCTGTCGCGGCGTCTGGGCTGTCGTGCCCGGCCTAGCTAGATACACAGGCAGGTCATCTTCTTTATTCCAGTTCCTCTTTCTCTCGGCCATTCTCGCTGTCCGGATCTCCCTCTCTCTATCGCTCTCCCTGCCTCCCACTTCTCTGCACCTTCCACTACCGGGATAGGCTGTTAGTGACCATAAAAATGAATGGATGGATGCAGCAGTGGCGGAACTGGGTTGGCTGGTGGGATCTTTCCCTTAGGGAACTGCAAACGTTAACCTCCCTCCCCCCACTCACCCCCCCGGAAAAAAAAAAAAAGGGGGGGGGGAGAAAAAAAAGAAAAACAAAAGGAAAATAAGAGAGAAGGAAAGAACGAGAGAGAAATAAATCCGAGCGGGATTTAAAAATAGCCGTGTTAGTAAAGAGCACGTGAAAATAAAGTACAAAGAGCGGAGCGGAGAGGGTGGCAGAGGCAGGTGATTGGAAAGCCCCTGGCGAATGGGAAGAGCAGCAGCGATTCCCCGAGCAGGGACCGCAGTGCACAGCTCCCCCGGTATAAAATGATCCGGGGGGCGGGAGGCAGGGGGAGGAGGCAGGGAGGGAACCCGCCGCACGCACACACGGCCGGTGCCGACGGGGTCCTGCCCTGCGGGCGGGCGGGCGCCGGTCACCGGCTGCTGCGTGGCTTCGGGGCTGGAATAAAAGGGAGGCGAAAAGAAAGAGAGAAAAAAAGAGAGAAAAGCTCCGAACCTCCCCAGCCCCCGCGGGCGAGCCGGAGGGAGTTTCTCCCACTTTGCTCACTCACATTGCCCCCGCCCCCTCCGCGGGAGAGGCTGCGGCGGTGCCCGGGCGGGGCGGGGGGCGCGGCCGCGGCAGCCCCCGGTACGGGCGGGGGACGGGCCCGCGTCGCTCGGGGTCGGTCTGCGGCCGCAGGGGGAGCGGCGGGGAGAAGAGCGAGGGGTGGCCGGAGCGTGGGAGGCAGGAAGCAGAACCAGCCCCAGCCTCCGGGCAGGGGGGCTGGCGCTGCCGCAGCAGCTGGTGCCCGCGGGGGTGGCGGCGGCTCTGCTCCGCCCCGCCGCCCCCGGCTGCCGCTCCCCCGCTGCGGCGGCGCGGACAGGGCGCCCGACCCCTTCGCATGCCGGGGGGCGGGGGGCTGCAGCGGGGGGCTGCAGGCGGGGGGCTAGAGGCAGCGGGCCCCGGCCCTGACACGGAAGTGATCGCGCCGAGCGCTGCCTGGGCCGCCGGGCACGGGGCGTGCGGCCCTCGGCCCCTGCGTGCCCGCCGAGCCCCGCGCAAGGCGGCGAGCCGGGCGTGTCCCGCGGATCCCCTCGGAGCGCGGCGCGCCGCCCGGAGCTGTCCCTTCAGCACCCCGGGAGGCGCCCGGGCCGGCGCGGTGCTCGTCCGCCTTGGCCTCGGCAGAAAGAGGCGAACCGGGGAGGGCTTCGTTTCACTGTGAGGGATTCAAGTTTCCAAAACCAAGGGCAGGAGGAGTGGAGGGTGTGCTCCCCTCAGCTCTCTGTACAGCCTGCTTCAGAAAGTCCATCTTTACAGCCCTGCCTTACAATCATCCTGAGATTTGGTGCCAGAGATCATCCACCAAATTCGCAAGTCCTTGGACACTCGTCTCCCGCACATACAGCCAGTCTCTGGCAATTGTCACAGGCTGTGACTACGGCAGTAGTTACATAAGGGACATTTTCTGTTGCTCTGAAACAATATATTGTAACAAACTGGTCTGAGATTAATTGCGTGACTAAGCAAATTTGAAGAACGGATCAATCACAAGGCCTGTTTACTGCTCATGTACAGGGTGCTGTTTGAATGCAAGCCCAACCACACTGCGCTGTTGTCTTTGCTCCACGGGCATACCTGGTGGTCCCAACACAAGAAGAATTGCCAGTTACTAACTGCAAATCAGGAAAAGTAGGAGGTTAAAGAGAGAGGTCCCTGGGATTTCATCAGAAATTAGTCTAGATAACCATCTTTCTCATTAACAACTACCCATGGACTCAAACAATGTGAAAAAGCAGTGATGTACCAAACCTGAGCAATGCCAATATACATCCAAGGAAAACATCTTTCTTTTCTGCATTTATATTCCAGTGGGACCTGCTGTCTTAAATTCAACACTATTGGTGGTGTTCACATGAGGGGAGCTAGTAAGATAGTAAAAATTTCATTTATTCGTTATCAACACACTGATTTTAGTCAACTGGCATTTCTGAGCATATATTGTCCAGGATTCCACAGCTCACTTAATAAATGTGTATTTCCACATTAACACGTTAATATCATATGGAGGGTTCACTGGTGCATGTGAAAAAAACTAAGTATAGCTTGTAGGACATTGCTTTGTTGCTTCCTTAAAGTCTTCTCTTGTATGGACAAATATTGATTTTTTTGTTCCTGATGGTAACATTGAGATTTATTGATCATGTTGGGGAAAAAGAAGTCAATTTTTTCCTCCACAGGACACCAAGCCCTGTCAGTTAGTGAAGTATGCAGGTGGAACATGGACTGTGATGTGTGCACCTATCTTAGCAAGTATTGGGAAAATATTATTTTTATGAGTTATTTCTTTGCAATCAAGAGATTAATTTGAATTTCCAGAATAAAAACTTCTGAAGGTCCCATAGTAGGTCCGGTATGTTGCATGGTGCATACATCTGTTAAATGAAGAGCATCTTTTATTTATCATCCATAATGCTAAGAGAGAGGGACTCTGTTTATTTGGGATCTGGTTAGGTCACACTGTTCAGGTTTCCAAAGCACTCAGGTTTTTTAACTAAAAAATAGAATAATGCTATTTTTTATGTATTAAGCCAGGAGATTCATATTAATTCTGATACATAAGGAGATCACAAGGCTCAGAGAACATGTCAGATTAATGCTTTAGAATTAAATGTTTTGGGGATTTTTCATACCATAGCCCTTATTTTACTAAAAACTATTCTCAGTCACCAGATACATACTGTTCCTTTATTCAGTAAGAGATAAAATTGCAGTTTTAGGTGCTACAGAAGCAGACACAATTGCATCCTGATACCCTGGCATCCTGTGAGTTTGCCTAAAAACAAGTATGCAACTTTGGAGAAATATATTATTTTGGTATATTCTCTTGCAGACAGTGCATCTCATCCTGTTTTGACATTGCTTGATGAAAAGAGGACTGAACTTAATTGAAACTGCACCCTCTTCCTATAGGACCTTTATTCCAAACAGACTGGATGAGTGATAGCAGAAAACCTAGGTACATACTTGCTTCACACAACAAAACCTACAACATCTCAACATCTTGCTGGACAAAAGCCCCATAAGAAGGGTGTCACACACTTGCTTGACTTTGGTTGTAGCTGAGTTCTTCTTCCAACAGTGAGCTAGAACAGGACTTTCCTGGTGCAGGGCCTCAGAGAATGTGCAACGTACATTTTGCACCTACTTTTTGCAATTGTGCATTTTACAACAGAATCATCAGACTAAAAAAGGCACGAATGGTCCAAAGGGAATGCGTGTGAGCGGCACGAGTTCTCTTTCTTCCAGAGGAGTGACTGGAGTTGCCAAGCCCCTGAGTCACTCTCCCTCTCTGCTCCGTGGGACTGCTGTATCCGTGCCAGCAGAGTCCTCCTCCCCCCACAAAACCTCATCCCATGGATCGGTGATTTGAACTGTCTCCTGACATATAGGAACTGTGAACCCAAAGCACAGCTACTAGCTGGGGATGGCTCAGGTTACCCACTTCATGAGCAGTGATACAGCCCATAATATTCTGCCAACTCATATTAATTCCACTAACTCAGCAGAAGCTGAATGGCAGCTCCTCCACTGTGAGGAGCAAGTGCTCTGGTGTAACAATTTCCTTACCTTGTTAAAAGATCAGGTGGCCCCTTCCTCAAAACTGAGACTTCCTGGGTTGCTATCCAGGGATACAGTTGTATATAAAACTGTATTTCAGAAGCTCTGTCATCATTTTAAAGTCAAAATAATAAAATTATAATGTTTTTAATTTAAAATATGCATACATTTAATATACAAAATTATACAAATTATACATTTAGCTAACATAGAAAAATACATCTTGTTAACAAGATAAAATGTCAATATATCTTACATAATTTGTGAGTTACAAATCTGTGATCATCAAGTGGACTTTGTGACTTCATTACAATTCTGTATCCTCCTAGTTACACTGAATATTAATACATATGTACAGTTGATATCAATGGCAAATGTCTTAGAGCAAATCTTTGCTGAAGAGTTATCGGAAGGTTTTAATGAAACAGTTAAAATATGAGTGGCCTCTTTTATACTATTGAAGTTTCTCACATAGCCAAAACTAATGTGTGACAGGGTGGTCATGGGTCAGAGTTTAACCTTCTTGTATTTATTTACAAACACCCCTCCCTCCCCAGTCTAATTGCTACACCTGCTTAATAAGTATCACACCATAAATCCCAGCTTTTTTGTGCATTCTTTGGTACCTCTTCAAACAGATCGAAATTTGTGGCCCTTACAACTGCTCCTCATGACTTCTGGTTACCACCCCTCTGTTGGCTGTGCAAAAGTGTCCAATAGTTGCACAGCACTAGAGCTCAAAAGGCAAGATCTCCGTACGTTATTCATCCCAGATTACTCATAAATACCTCAGGAGGTGGGGAAATATTTTTGTTTCAGTCAACAAATGTGTGCAGTAAGTCTTCACTCCTTATTTAATTTACATGGTTTCCTTTTCCAACTTCCAAACAAAAGACAGAAGCATAATTTATAAATAAGCTATAAAAATCTGTTCCATGCTGGGCCTTGCCTTACACACTGCAAGCCGCATAATGATTTTCTTTTAACTATTTACAAATTCTTTAAAACTTGCTTGTCATCACAGGGAAGCAAAACAGAAGACCACCACCAGTCTGATTTCCAGGATTTTTTTTTTTTTTTTTTTTTTTTTTTTTTTTGGTAATTTAGCTCTGTACCAATAAATTTTTCTTAATTCCTAGAAGATAAAATCCACTCATAAGTTAAAAGCTTATTCAACTTTTCCTAAGAGCTGCTTAGGACCATCGGTAAGTGATACATGAACTGCATCATACAGGCTTTTTTGGCACTGGAATGGTTTTCATCTGTTAGTTACATTTTCCCTCTTTTTGAAAAAGACCACAGTTCAGAAAGTAGAGAAATGTAGTTTGGCATCGGTTAGTGCACACTGCACAGTAACTTCTCACATTGGAATTTACATTTGCATATTCATCTTCCCAAAGCAAGAGTCATTACACAGAGAAACAATAGTGAACAGAGATTTATACCACAGATCCCAGCAACTCCAAATCAAGGCAGGTCTCCAAAACTACTATCTCTCTTTTCCTCCCCTACAACATTATAGAGAACACAATGTCCACATATCTGTCACATGTGAGAATTTCTTGGGCCAAGTAGAAGCAAGCATGAAATCGTGATCCCAAGAAAGCCCGTGGAAATTTGCCAGTCACTTCAATGATACAAGCATTTAATCCAGTATATTTAAACTTTCTCCTTTTTTTTTTTTCCTTTTTTTTTTTTTGTTCTGCCTTTAACTGCAACTTGCAACTTTCCTAGTATGCATGGATCCCAATGGCAGAAATTGTTAGATGTATTTTTAGATGATATCCTATACAAGAAATAGTATACTCCCTTTCCTAACATTTCTACAGGGGCAAAGATTCCTGTCCCTAATCCCATGGCTACTGATTTCTAATGTAAAAATATTTAGAGCCAAAGGCACAACATATTTTAAAGGAATTCTTCTAAAGCAGGAAAGAGGTTTGAACAAGTTTCTGTAATCCTAGGGCCTGTTACCCCTCTGCCTCCTTAAGGCACTAAAGGATTTCCAAGGATTGGTGGCAAAACCCAGCATGCACATATCCCTCCCTCCACCCCATAACCACTGTAAATTCAAATATTAAAAACCTTCATCTGCAAGTGAGAAATACAGGTAAATTCATGAAACACAAAAATCAGAGTTTCCACTTTTCAAAAGGCCACAGGGACAAACATCAGCCATGCTTTAGCAGGCAGTTTATCCTGGGAACTCTGCTGTGTATGTGACACATTTCCCAGCAACTGCATTATTCTGAATATAACATGATTATCACGCCAGAGTCAATCATTGTACTCGCAGCATTTGCCAACCATAGTGGTGTGAAGAACAGAACTTGGGATTTAAAGGTCACTTAAGGAGCAACCTGTAAATTATATTTCCAATATCCTCCAATGCTCTATACAATAAAATATACATAAATAAGTGAACCATATTTTCCATGTAACACTGCCCATCTTGTCTATTTAGGGTGACAGAAGGAGATGGCATTTACTTACAGAACTTAGCAGCAGCGTAATTTTGACTAAGGAATTTGGCCAAAACCAATGCTGTACATGTAAAGCAATCAGAACAAAGCACCCAATTTTTCATTCTCTGAAGATTTACCATGAAATTACAGTACATGTAAAACATGTCCTGGTAACTCTACCATAGATAGCATATTAAACAAGTTAACTTCTGCTTAGTGAAGGAAACTCAGACTCTCCAGCAAGTAGACAACACTTTTCACTGTAAGGCAACTAGAAAACAATAGCTAGGCTTTCTGTCTTAGCTAGCAATCTCACATTAAAAATTTACTGCCTTCTTCCAGTGATTTGAGGTAAAGTTGGGGTTTTACTTCCCAATCCTCAGCCACATAAAACACATCCACTGGTCTATCAGTGTAATTTATAAGGAGAGTTTTCCAATATTGGTTGGACAATTTTCATATGAGGAGGTGGTGGAATTTCAAGGAGATCGATGTGGTACAAACCACAAAGAATAAAGAGTGCTCTACATTCCTAACACTAATTGTTCTAAAATGAAACCAAAAGACAGAAGGCTTAAGATGTTACAAAATGGACAGATTCATTATCAACATTTACAATTTATGGTGGGAGATTCTGTATAAATACTAGGAAAGAGGCCTGGTATTTTAATTCAACAGTTAATTCAGAAGAAAGAAGCAGGGTTTAATTGCCTGAGTGTTGTAGAAATTATGTATGTTTTCATGTGGATAGTATGCAAATGGATAGAAACCTACACATATGTCATTGCTTTATTTTAGGAACTTGGAGTTAAGCTTCACATGTTACCATGACGACGTGTCATCCTGTTACTAATTGTAATCTAGAAATGCACATTATATTAATCTGATTTGGGATTCCACGGTTTATTATTCTTCTGCTTCCTTTCAAAGGATATCTGTAATTACTGGGCAACTACACATTGTAAAGACAGCACACATCCTGGCAGTTAGCTCAATGTTAAAAAAGAAAAAAGATAAATACAAGTAATAAAACAGTTATCAAAACTGAAAGTGCATCACTGTGTATGAGTCTGAGAGCAGCTGCTGCCATTCAGGTCAGCACGAGCATTGCCACTGACTGCACTGTGCTCTGTGCCTTTACAGAATGGATGGAGGCACCCACAGGACTCCTGATGCACAGCTCTGGTGCCTGCATGCACATCTCCCTGCCTTCCCAAACAGTACTCAGAGGTGAATAGTAGGGGTTGTGGTGTGTAATCTCTATTTTGCAGCACGGTTGCAAAAGGTGTTTGCATCATATGTGCTGCTACCAACCCGAGTGCACAAACGCGCCTATTTCAGGAGAAGCATGTGTTCCTGCAAGTGCTTTATCTGAAATTAAATTCAGAGTTGCCTATTCATGTGGTTGAAATACTCAGAGTATTAGGACAGAGCACTTTGATGTTCCAAGTGCCTCACAGCACACATGAAGATCATTCCCAATTCCAAGTTACCCTTGTAAAAATGCCACTCTGTCTCATTTGCTAAACAGTTTGTACCCTCAAGTATCACATCCTCAGATATACTAAACATCCCAACTCGGATCAAAGGCTCTTTCAGAGATGCTCAAAGCCACACAAGGCTGAAGATATCACATATCCACATAAGCAGACCCATGAAGATGGAGATGGTGCTTAACTTGGTAATTGCTTTAAAATGCAAATGATGAGATCCCAAGAAAACACAATAAAATTCAGACTCAAACCACACACTGGGTTGGCATGCATGGCCAGCTTCCACTACAGCAGGCGGCTGAAATGGTGCAGGTGGTAACTTAGGGCAACTTCTTCCTTTTCCCCATAACGTAGCAGCTGCAGTCACCTTCAGGCCAAACCACGTTTCATCCGTCCTTCAGAGCTCTACTGCTTCTTCTCTGTGACTGATACGTTCTTCCCTGGACAAGAGGAAGGAGGAGAAAAAAAAAAAAAGGAAGGAAAAAAAAAGACAAAAGCATAAGGTAAGTATCTGTATTTTCACAATTTAAGGAATTGTGCGTTATTCACTCAAGGTCAAAATAAAGCATTTGGGAAGCAGTGTGCCCAGGTACTTCCATACAAACAAAGCAAAATGGCAGTTTCTACACTGTAGAAAGTGAACTGTCCAAAACATGTTGAGACATTCTCCCATTATTTACTGATTTAGGTGAAAAGCATGTTCCATGCTTTTTCCTTTTGCTAGTCCTTGTACACAAGACAGGCTTCCATTCATCAATATGGAAATAAACATTCCCTGTCATCTTCCCAACACCATTCCATAACCCACTTGGCAGGGATCTACAGAAGTCTCATGGATAAAGTTCGACTCATGGCATGACAGCCATCACCAATCCAACTTTCCAGGTAAGTCCTATTTCCATGACTCTTATCAAAGAAATAACCATTTGTGTCCTTCTTCAGATATTAAATTTCAAAGCCTGCAAAACATTTTATCAGGGTTTACAATTTGCAGTGAGGCTGTCATTATTATGTTAAACATCACCAGTGATGCAGTGCCTGCACACTTAACTCTGGCTAGAACTTGGTATCTACTGGAGAAACATAAATCTTAGTACATCAAGAGTACAGGAAATTATCATAGCACAGAGAATTTTGTTAATAATATTATATTGCAGTTATTACTATAATAAATGGCTGGTGACAGTAATTAACTGTCATCACTAAAATGTGTCCCAGTCACCAACATGCCCCTCAAAAGAGAAGAATTAAAAACTGGGAAAGAAGAGAGCCTTTATGGCTTATACTTCAGGATGGCAAGATTTTTCCATGCATGAAGAACAGAAACAAAGAAAAATCTTGCAGAGAAAGGCAATGTAATAAAAGGGAGGTCATTATTTTTGGAGAAGCAGCTAGATGGATTGTTGTAGGATAAAAAATCAGTGAGATACGCAAGAGTCAGTCACTGATCCAGGAGGGTGTCAGCTGGGCAGGAGGACATCAAGGATTGCTCATGATGAGAGGCATTTAGAGCCTTTGCACACTCCTTAGTTCAGCTCTCCATCTTGGATCAGAAACTGGTAAATGTTCAGACTTGATTTTCATTCAAAACATCACCAGAAGCTTTCGGCAGCCTTTTTAAGACATACATTTTCATTCTGCTTTTGTTTGTGCATCCAAACAAAATTTGTTTTGGAATTCCTTCTCTTTGCTTCATCTAGTAAAGTCCAGGCTGTGCCTCAAACAAAGAAAATCCATTGCAGCTCATTCTTATCTCCAGGCAAAGAAAGGGAACACTATTAGAGTATACACAGATCATCTTCTTTTTGATTAATGTCTTTGTAGCCTAAGTGCAATCAAAACAACACCCAACAGAACACACCTTCAGCCTTTGCTATCCACAACTTCCAAGGACTTTCAAGACTTCAGTTACTTTTTCATTTGCAATAATATTACAAAGAGAAGTATGACTTAGAACCAGCAGAGCTGCCCTTGTATTTTGGGATAGTCTGAAACACACCCCTGTCTCTCCTCTTCCAGTCATACAGGAAGTCTCTTTTCTGTGATCCTATCGCTGTGCATAGGCTCTGGGGAGGATCAGGAGGGTGAGTCTCTAAGTCCTCCTAAAATTGACCTTTATTTTAGAAAACTGGGATATTGCAATTTTAGTTCCTCAACTGGTTGCAGAGGAGCTACCCATTGTTACCAGCTGTCAGTTTATTGGCTTGTTCAAAAGGAAGAATGTCCCTAAAATATCAGGGACAGATGTCATGGAAAACTATGCTTGAGAAAATTACCACTGCAAACTAGTGTGGCCAGAATAATGGAAATCTGATTCAAACTTCATGAATTCAGTGAACTTACATTTTTTTGCACTTCTGTGATCACGCCTTTTGTTATCCATCAATTTAAATTTAAACTAAGTTTTCTAGTTTTACAAAATTGGGGTTAAAGAATATTTGTCAAACAAGCACTGCTAGACTAAGAGCATTTACAAATGTAAAAGTTATTATCTGGTTGATATTTCCTTCGATTTTTATTATACTTTTCTTGAAACATTAGCTGCCAATTATTCTGTCTCATTTTGTCAGACTCTTCACCCTTTCACATCCTTTTCATCCTCTGTCTGTCCTTGCTCCTTCTTATGTGAATTATTCACCCCCTCCTTTCATTGTCCACTGAAACCGTTCTAAAACCTCGTGCTCCTTGCAATTTTATTGCCCCAAATTTATCCTCCACCTTTCTCTATTCTTTTTCTTCACACCACTTATCTAACTAAGAAGTGGGAAACATAAACCACTACCGAATTGTTCTGTAATTACTCTGTTCAGGGAGGAATTCTCTCTTGTGAAATGCTTGAGGAAAATAAGAAAGGTCTTCATGATGTTACTTCACCAAAGAAAAATATCAACCAAGCATTTCCAGGGCTCAGGCACAAAGTTTCCAACCACGTATCACAGAGATTAAAAACCAGCTGAGCCTTTATCAATATTGTATCGAAGAGTTTCAGCACAGATATTTCTGATGCTTAGAAATTTGCTGGCCTCCCATTCTTTAGTAAGACTAAAACATATGGTTGAGCAATGATGTGGAGGCTGGGCTTGTGCTCCTTCACATCACAAGCAAAATCAATTTCAGTCACCAACACAAAAAAACTGTTAATGCAGAAGGTCATTAAACACAACTGCTTTCCCTGTGACATTGCAACCTCGAAGGAAACCTTGAAACATAAAAGTGATGACTGTGCACTGCTCTCTAAGCCAGGACCAAATAATTTCCAGCGTAACAAAGATCAGTGATCCATATTCATGCACTCACTTCACGTTCTCCAATCTTTTACCACCTCTGGGAACCACCATTTATTCGTTCTAGCTGCTCCCAGTCCATCACATCTATACTTTTTCATCCTGTGCCAAGTATCAGGAAATTGTAAGACCACAGGAAAGAACCTCAGAAGGTCACTTAGATCAAACTACTCAGGGCAGAGTCAGTTCCAAAGTCAGAGTACTTTGCTCAGGGTTTACCTAATCAAATCTTGAAAAACTCCTGGGATGGAGAATGCACAGCCTTCCTGGGCGGCCTGTCCCCCTGCTGGGGCATCCTCATGCGGGAAATGCTTTTCCTGTACCGAGTCTGAACTTCACAGTGTCTCACCCTCTCACTGTCCATCACTGTGAAAGGTCTGGCTCTCTCCGCTCTGTGGTTCTGTGTTTCTCAGTTCCTTCCTCACAGTTTCAGGAAGGCTGTTCTGAGGTGCCTCAAAGCCAGCTCTTCCCAGGGTGAACCAGCCTAGACTCCGTGGCCTCTTCTCACAGGACAAGTGGTCTGTTCCGTCAAGTATCTAAACTACCCCTTTTAAGGAAGCTCAGAGAACTCATACTGGTCGAAAAAAATTAGTGCTGGCCACCTCCTAAAGACAGCTGTCTTGCTGGACTCCTCCACTCCAATCAGCTCCCTGGAGAGCAGAGCCCTGTGCCCACTGCCAGAGTCCATGGCCTCCAACCCCTGCAGAGGACAAGGTGGATGGAAATCATCTTCTTCCTATTAAGAAGGTACAGCAGTAAAAGCTTTGCTAAAACTTCCAGAGTGTGCACCAAAGCCAGAAAGGAACAAGCCAATATAGAGACTTTAAAGACAAACAACACGTGGAAGGAAGAAAGTTAAGAGCTGTAGGACTGTACACACAATCCTAAAATCTCTATGGCATCTTCAGAGTGCCTGTGCTCATTTATATTGGAAAAGACTTTTCAGATCATTGAGCCCACCTGTAATGAATGTACACAAAGGATATGAAGTTAAATAGTTCCTTCCACATAGAAGACAGAGATAGTAAAAGGAGGATGTTATTTTGTTTTGGTCATCTGAAAGAAGACACAAAACATGGTGATACCACTGTAAAAAATGTTTAAATAATGCCTGATATCTGAAGTGGGTTTGGGTTGTGGACCATCATGCACTTGCAACTGCTCAAGTGTGACTTCAAACTATCAGTCAATGCATTCTGGGGACATTTCCCTAGTGTGTAACCCAGCATTAAAGATCTCCAGTCAGCAGTACACAGTGGCTGCTCAGTACCTCAGCCCTGTTGTGCAGGGCCAGAAAACCTGTATTTCCATTGGTTTGTAGTGCTAGAGGTATTTAAAGTGAAGAGATTGCAAAATTCAAGGAATTAATACAATTTCTTTATATCCCGCAAAGAAATGCGTATTTTTGCTATTTGTGAAAGAATATTTGAAGAAGATCTTATGCAACACCTTAAAAGATTTTCTGCTGTAAATATAAAAGAAGTACTCTGCTGTGCCTCTGACCTTATCAAGGGTCAAAAATTATCCTTTCTTTAGAATGACTGAAGCACCACTGGTTTCTATCACTATGCAGGAGCTACAGCAGCACAGATGACAGAAAACACCAGGCAAGATGGCTTGTACTGTTCTTTAATTTTAATAATGAAATTACAGCTTTTACTTGGTCTAATTTATATGATCATGAGCATCCATCATTTAATCATTTCTATGAATTACAGAAAATCAATGTGTCTTTGGCAAGCACACAGTTTAATAGAAAATTATCTACCATAAATTGTTTAATATGTTTTATAGTACCTTGTTTTAAAATATAAACATCTTCATTTAGAAAAGAATTGATTACTTGCATATAGAAAAACTGGGAAAAAAGAAAAGTGATTACAAGAAAGGACAGGCTGCAAAGCTGCATTTTGCCCTAATACACAAGGGATCTCTCAGCTGTTTGGTAAAGAAATGCTATATAACTAAGAGTATGATCTGTGCAAAAACATTTGATTTCTGTGCTTGACAAAAAAAAAAGATCAAGTAGTATTCAATGTAGTCTCTCATTCAGAAATTGCTGCTCCTAAAACGCATTTCTACTTTATGGATTCACTTGGCAGCACAAGAGGTGTGAATCTCATTAAACTCTCTATTGATCCCAATTATAACCAAAGGCCAACCAAAGAGCTTGCCTATATCTCAGAGGAAAGGAATTGCATCCAAGGGGAAAAAACCCAACAACTAACTGACCATGAATGCTGAAAACCACAAATAAATTATGTTCTCTTCTGTTAGAATATGATATGTATTTCTACATTCTTGAACTTAATAAAGGTATTAAATACTAGAAAAGGTTACATATATAGATCTCATTCAACATAATTTCTCTGCCTTTATGTCACTTTCTTCCTTATGAAACTAATGGTGTAATTTTGGAAAAATGAATTCATGAATGATAAATGAGCTTTGTCTTACTGAACTCTGGAAAATACATTATTTTCATTAACAGTAGAATATGGGCAATATACAACAATACAAGCAGTGCTGCTATTTAATGCGACAGCTCTGCATAAAAATGTCACACACACACACTCATTTTCACACTGCTTGGAGAACAACATAGAAGTCTTAATTCAGGTTGGGTAACTACAGTGAAGAGGACTCACAAATGTGAATCTTAGAAATGTGCATGGACACTTGAACTCACTGTTGTGCTGAACATCACTCTGGGAGTTAATTTCTCCTGTTAATGGCCTATCAATATATATATAATATATTTGCTTTCAAAAAATGGCTTCTAGAACAATATCCTTGCAATCCTTTGCAGCTCTGAGATGCAAATGCTTACAGGAGATCCCTGATGTCTAATCTCCCACTCATCAAATATTCCACAACTTTGCAGGCAGGCAGCAGTAACATACACACACACACTTCTGAGATCAATTGCTAACCCAAAATCTCCGACATGCAGCCAAGGGTAGCTAGCTTGCCAAGAGGCTTAGGGTGAAACATGCTGATATGAGGCAGTTCAGCAATTTAAAATTACAAACTAGGAAACCTTGAAGACTGATCACAGATTGTTGGAACACACACATAAAAAAGGAAAAACCAGCTGGATTTTTTTCTTCTTTTTTTTTAAGATAGTGTTCACCCAGTGCTAGTCCTTATTAAAGAGTGGCCTTATTCAAGTTTAAAATAAGAAATAATTAAAACACCTTTGTATTCAAAGGAACTTCCACAGGACTCCATTTACTTTGCTGATTTGATTTCCCTGTAATGGCACTGCCTCATTTAGACAGCTCGAAGCCTTTATTAGCCTTGAAAACCTGACAGCATTTATTAATTAAACACAGATGCTTTATTTTGTGGTAAATTATGCACATGAACTTAATGCTATTTACATTTCTCCTATTAAGACAATCATAACGATTTAAAGGCTAATGTAAATGAGTTAACATCATACTATAGAGACAGTAACAGCATGACAAATCCAAATATGATGGCAGAGTGATGCCTTCTATATATCAGGCACATTGGTTTTGAGAAGCATCTCACAACAATAATGCAACCCAGTACAATGAAAAGCAAATTCCAGAAGGATTATCTTGTCAAGTCAAAAGTGGAGAAGACCTCCATCATGTGCATGTTTTGCTGAGGTTAAAGAAGTGAGCATTATCAAGAAATTAGCTACAGAGAGTAGGAACAACCCACAACAAATACTTCACATCTAATATAATTCACTATGTGCTTTATATAATGCACACTATAATAATACTATGATGCATCTAGTTACAACTGGGACTCAGAGTGCTGAAAATATAACAGACAAATTGACCCACAAGAGTCCCACAGCTTCCCTCCCCTACAAAAAAAATGCAATACAAGTGTGTTCAACTTGGCTAATTTCACATCTTTCCCCTTTCAGTTTCTCAGGGAGGCACCCTTAACATAGAAATCATCATGATTAGATTCTGCAGGCAATGTGTAATATCATGCTCACAAAGCAGCTGTAGAACACCACTGGAACAGATATATTTGCAGTCATGAACCTTGTTAAGTACAGCCATGATAATATGAAAGACCTGCTGGGACTGAAGAGCACAAATTGTGAGCAGGACAAAATAAGGCCCTTGGACGTGGAGGCTGTTTGAGCCCTTCAGTCTCTGGAGCATGCTATCTCCTTCCTAGGTGACATTCCCAGGCAGGTCTATTCACATTTGCATGGTAACAGCTGCACACAAGACCCAGGGTTGTATTCATCCAAGGCACAGCACCCTTTGACCCAGAGGGGCTTTGTCCTGGGGACATCAGTGATGCCTGCAAATGAACACCTGCCCATTATCCTTCAGGAATTTTAATGATCTGAAAAGCACTGCAAATATCCTACAGAAAACCATTAATTTAAATTATTTGACTTAGGGGAAGTCACGGACTTTTTTTTTTTTTTTTTTTTTTTTAAAGTCAAGGTCATTAAGAATAGCTCACTCATTTTGAGACAAGATTTTATGACGCACAGGAGACTGGAAAAATCAGCAGCAACACTGCATATTTAGAGTATAATGTTTAGTCATCAAAGGCACTTTCAGAGTTATTGCCTCCTCCTTAGACACATTTTTTTAATTGCTACAACAGAGCTGAAGCAGTAACAAAGAAATATCTTCCCCTAAAATGCACAGTCATAGGAGTAACTGATCAGCAGGTCTGCCTTGCTGCTATCAGCCTAAGGAAAACAGGCAGGTGAATTTCAGCAAAGCAGTATCATTACAAGTCTGTGAGCAAACTGCAGGCTTTCTGTTCCCAGATGAACCCACTGCAGATTCGTGTATCAGCCTGCACAGCCCTGTCAGACAGAGACAGAGGATGCACGGCCATGGTTCCAGGATCAGGAGGGTGATGGTACCTTTGAACAGCCCATGGCAGAACCAGACACACCACTTGACACCTCCAAAGCCTCCAGACCAACAGTGAATCTTGCCCAGCCACAGAAATCTAAAGACTGCAGAGTTTAACAACTGCAACACGTTGCAGTTAAGTTGCAGTTACTGCAACACATTTTAATGTACCACCAACAGTAAAAGCCTAAATGGTTTTATCACAAATAAAACTCCTTGGAAATTATTCAGTAAAAGAAGAACATCTGCTACTCCCATTGATATTTACAGAGGCAAATCAACTTTCCCTGGTCCAGCTTTACCCCTGTGATGGAGGATTCAGCATGCAGCATATGACCTACATAGCAGGAATTCAAACTTTGTTATAATCCTGTCCCCCTGAGCACTGAAAAATTTGGAAATCAGACAAGATGAACACAGTGGCCCAGATTCTCTCTGTCATTTGGGCAATTTTGCATTGCATCATTAGTCCTAATTCACTCTGCAGGGGCCACAGTCATGACAGTGAGCCACAGGGCCCATCACCCTCCAGCTCTATGTCTAGGAAAAGCAAGAGGATGCTAACCTTATAGGGCTCCCCAGCTGCTAAAAAATCACTCTGTAGCAGTAGATTATAAATATAAATCACAGTAACCTTTAGGATGCTATAACTCACATTGGCAATACCTACTGAATTTTGAGTACATGCTTGGGGCCCATGTGTGCCCAGAAGATTCTCCCGTGCACACTGTTTGGACTAGTATCTCTACTCAGACACAGAACTCAAGGTCAATCCTAAAGCAAGCATGGGAAGAAGGGAAAAAACACAGGGTACCAACATGTATTTCATCTATTTTTCCAGCACCATCACTCTAGCCACTGTGTCAGTCAAGAGCCTTCCTGGAATAATCACGTCTTCCAATCCCTTCAGGACAACTGGGGTTTGTAGGCCATCTGACAACAGGCAGGCTAGTGGTGCTTGAACACCTGCAGGTGACCCACATCCCAACTGCAAAGATACTGGAATGGTGTAAATATTTCTTTGTCCTCTCTTCTGCCTCAGGGAGCTTTGTACCCAGAATATCCACAGCAAAGGGATGCAGGATCTCCAGGATCACGTGCGGATCGCTCACGTTCGGATTTCTGCCCGGGGTTACTAGAAGTGGTCAGAAACATTTTTAATGGCACATTGGACTTCGATGACACTGCAGAAATCACACCTGATTTCCTGCCAGGTCCTCTTCCCTGCTCTTCAAGTGTATTCCTGACAAGTTGACAGAGAGTGGGAGTTAGAAAGAAGTTACTGCTCCAGGATTATCTCAGAGATTGCAGAGCTCCTAAGCTGCTGGCTCCTCTACAGATCTCATTAGGCAGGATGCCAAGAAACTCAGAGCAGAGTAACTCTGCCCATTAACTCCAGGCTGCCAGCTCTCTGTTAGCTCACCAGGCAGAAAGAAAAGAAGCAAGAGCCTGGAAGCTCTGGAAATGTGCAACTCCTTGGCACCCTAGGCAGCCGGAGGATCCAGACAGAATTCCTCAAGCTGAGGACCCCAGAGCCTGATGTCTCTAGTTCTAGATATCATTACCTTCACACCAGATGATTGTCATATGTCCCTTCCAAATGAAAATATTCTATTTTATTCACTAAGAATGGAAGAAAATACTAATTTTCATTTCAAATCAGAATACAATCAAACAAATCAATCAAAATCCTCTGCAAATTTGCATGAACTTTTTTCATGCTGCATCACTTGAATAATAGGCAGTTATAGCTGGTGTACAACATCTTGTGGTCCCATTTCCCAAAGATACAGACTGTGGCATTAGTCAGCAGACTGATCTAGTATCATATTAACTACCTCCTCTCCCATCCTCTTTGTCCCAAGTATGTGAACCCTCACAATTTAAATTTAAAAACCAAGCCCCTGAGGAAATAACATGTTTTGTGGAGTTTCCCATTGTAAATATACCTGGATTTTCTATCTTTTTGGAAGCTAAATTGAACAGGATTTATATTCCTGAAACTCCTATTACCACAAAGCTCTGTATGCAGGTCAGCAGGCTTACATAACAGTGATGCATCTGGCTCTGTCCCACATAAGTGAGGCAGAATATGCTGTGACTGTACCTAACCTTGTGCACTTTTCATCAAAGGCTCATATCCATCTCTTTTTTTTCCTGTTAAGGGAGACCCACTGCAACCTCAGTCTTCCAAACACCAACTTTTCCAAAGACCTGTAATTGTTACATGAGCCCCACAGGGTGCTTCCAAACAGACACACAGGATCATTTTCATGAGGCTTTTTTTTTTTTTTTTTTTTTTTTTTTTTTAATTCACTAGTGCTCATCAATTCAGAATAGTTTTGTTTCTGGAAAGAAGGTATTTTGATTTAATTCATACTAGTTGTATTTTAATATAATCTTTTAAAATTAGTTGTTATCTTGTGAGTTGACTCCAGCACATATTCTTGCAGCTGCTTCTTGCTCTGCAACTTCCTTTGACTTTTTCCATTTTGTTACACATCCACCAGTCACCCCAGTGAAATGCTCATGGAAGTGGTCAGGGATTCATACATGTATGTTCACAGGGCACAGCATGGAAGAGTCCATCCAGTCTCAGATGTCTTAAAAATCTTCTCTCCATTAAAACTAGGTCAAGGTATCTTGCAGGGAACAGAACACAAGTCAACAGCAAGTGCCCAGCTCTCATGCTGAAAGGAAGCATGCACAGACCCAAGACACACTCATACATACTTGAGAACAGCAAATTTGGCCTGCTGCAGCAGGCACAGTGATGTGTTTTATCCAGCTATCAAATACATGTAGACATCTATGCATATCCCAATTCTAGATCGAGCACATAACTCTAACTTGTAATTCTAGCCAGCAGCTAGTGTGGAAATGAAATCACCAACTTTCTATAAAGATGCAAACATGGCTAAAATGCAAGGTGATCTGCTAGGAATAAGCAGTGCAGCCCACACCTGCAGAATGGTGGATGTGTCCAGAATGGCCCTAAAGAAAGATCAGAGGCTGTTCTAACAGTCAGCACATCTAACAAGCACAAACCAGAAAGACCAAACAGGACTTGGCATGTAAACCAGCAGGCTGATTGACACACAAGCCTTTGACACCTCTCAGGGGCACTGATGCTGTGGAGCATATGTGAAGGAGGATTTCCCTCCCATTACTCCCAAGCCTGAGACTTTTCAGAATAAATGGTCTATTCTGCAGATATGACTTTACACTTTTTTTTTTTTTTTCCTTAATTCCATGTGTACAAAGAAAATATTGACACTACACTAGGACAATAATTCAGTACCAAGTTCACCAAACCCAATGGTTTTCTCTGCAGAAGTGTAACTCCAAAACTCCCTAAATCCACATCTTTTATAACATCCAGACCATGGCCTGTTTAGTCCATGCACAGAGCAGGTTCATCCCCTGAGCAATTTGATGCTTAGTTAATATATGCAGTGCTATACTAAGCCCAGTTAATCAACACCCTCTATTCTAAAAGCAGAAAAAAAAATTCTGTATGTCTATCACACTCCATCAGCTTTCCTCACTCACTTTAAGCAATTAGTTTCAAAGACTTCCTGACTAAATTTACATAAAATGCATCCTTCCCTCCTACACTTTGTTAAAGCATTAGGCTATTATTTTATAAGGTGTTCTTGGAGATCAACAGTGGCAGACAAGAGATTACACTATGCCTCGAGCACAGAGCCAGGAATTTATGACAGCAGCAATTTCCTGGATCACCTCATCACCTTCAATTGATGTAAATACTTGTGGAGCAAGAACATTATTTATTGTCAGAAATTTTCTGTCTCTGTCTGCAGAGAGATGGCTGTGGTTGCAGATGGAATAGGCAGAGGAGAACAGCTATCACTGGACATCAAGCTGCAGTTGAAAGGTCAGCAAGAATCATCGGAAAACCTCTGAAAGAACAAACTTCAGTCATTTGCAAGGGGAGAGAGTGGAATGACCTATCTGGGTTTGAGGTCCAGGCTTCTGATGGTAAAAATGTTTGGTTACCAGGGTTTTGGATTTTTTTAGCCAGGACTTCAGCTGGCATAACTTCATGAGCTAGCTCAGTTCTAGACTGATGACTTAAGCAGGTGGTGATGTATTTGTGGCTTTCTGTTAACGACTTGGTCTTGCAAAACCTCCTCACACGGATCTGTTCAAAGTGTTGTAATGGGAACAGCATATTCAGGAGACTTACAAGATGAAGCCCAAAGTACTAGAACACAACAGTTGTGTTGGCAACAAGCTACTGCAAACAGTTGCATAAGCTGAAGAGAAGCAAGATCAATAGTTCCAAGCGTCTGCTTTTAGCATTATATTTACAGCTTCTCTCTGACTGTGCATATATTAAGCAGATTGCAAACTTGTAGTGAGTGGAGGGAACAATCTGGGTATTTATAAGGCAGTTAACCTTTGGGAATGTTCTTTGTATTAAGATTTAACAGGTCTGTTTCACATTCAGAGGACCAGGGTTTTCGTAATTCGAAAAAATGAGAAAGTATCTCACAGCTACCTGTGGAGATATCCAGAAAGAAGATTTTACCCTTGCACTCTAAAAGATCTTGGCTGATACCACTACATAAAGTCAATGCAAACTTGGGACTGCAACTCCAGAACACGTGCCAGGCTGAAGGAGACTTTTCACCATGTAATATTCCCATTGACCTTCTTCTCATCAAAAGAAATATGCCACATATATCTTTGTTCAGAAATCACCTGCCAGTATCAACTATCAGCTGGACTCCTCAGCCACATCATTTACCTAGTATTTCGATGGACCCAAATAATCCAAAACAACAATGGTTGGTGGGACACTTATTTTTCTGACCTAACTTCAGTGTTTTCTTGTTTCTAGGGCAACTCATAAAACCCATGTAAAAAAATCCCCATCCTGATGGGAAAATAAGGTTTTATTTTTAGATTTGGTAAACCCATCCATTAAGAAAAGGAAACAAAATGAAATTGAGAGCTGCAGTAACACTGCCACAGGATAAACACAATCTTGTCATCAACTACATCTGTAGAAACAATTAACTGAAAGTAGAAGACATTGCTGTTTGCAGAGGTCCAGGGCTGAGCAACTTCATAAAAAGATTTCAAATTTACTGTGCATACTATACTCTTAAAATGCATACTTTAATTTTATTGGCTAATTCAAAATTTTCTTTCTGATAAAGGACCACAAAAGCCAGAACCCGCCTTCCACTCATCTTCAAATGCACAAAACCAGCAAAGCAACTTTTGGAAGTTCTCCAGGGAGAACTTATGATGGTCCCTAATTGCATTTTAACACCACAAGTGATTCAAAATCACAGCAGGTAACAACAAACATTCTGTTAAGCATAATGATACAGCTGAACATAAAAAAGCATACAAGTAGTATAATTAACAACTAGAAAAGCAGAGTTCAATTAAATAGCAAATCCCACTGTTGCTTATGTACTTCATTGGTGGATGGTTAATGCCACTGACTTCAGAAGTGCAGAACTGCTCTCGCCCCAGGAGACACGAGGCTTCAAAGATTCCCTCTTGCCCCATGGGAAGATCGACCAGGAGGTTTACAAGGCCACCCACTACAATCAGTCCCACTTCACTTCAGCAAGAGACAGAAGTCTCCATCTGCCTTCAGTTTGCTATTCTCATTGGGAATATTTGGAGGGGAAGTTGAGGCAGGCCATACTCCTCTCCCTTCAGCACATTTGTCCAGTAAATCTTGCCCCAGATGATCAGAATTCACTGCATTATTCACTGTTACCATCCAGCCCTGTTTTCTAAATGTTAAAAATGAGGCTCAAGTTTAAGTAACATGTCCTCTGCTATTCAGCAAAGCACGAGGGGTACTTCATGGGACCAGTTAGTACCTCTTCTACACTGTTTCCTGACTCAGTATAATTTCAAGTGAGTTGTAATGACGGATCTAGAAGAAAAGAAAAAATCAATTGCAATCCAGAAACACAAAAATGAGGCTTAATATTTCCATGGTTTGAATGTTTCAGATACAAAATTTACAAAGTGAGACTTTTCAGAAATGAAAGCAAAGGCAAACATCTCACATTTCCAGAAAACTAGTGAGGATCAGTCATTCAGCAAAGTACAGATCCCCTGCATCCACTGTCTCATAACTACAACAAAATAATGTCATTAGGGCAATCTAAGAAGTCATGGCACACGCTTCCTTAGAAGAGTATTGTAATGGTTATGAAGAGAAAATTCAAATCAAAAAAGTTGAAATATAAGTACCTGCTGCAGTGCTCTTTAACCATTACAGATCACCTTCTCTTTTGACTGAAGGCCTCAGGATGGACATAATGCTTCTAACGCATTACCAGCTATTCATTTTCAATTTACATTTCCTATCTCCCCAAGCAATCATTATTTAGTGATACAGAAAAGACAATTCAAATCTTCCTAATCCCCAGAAGTCATTTTATTCTAAGTGATATGAATTAAGGGATGTTGGCAAGCTCACAGGGAAAAGGAGACCTTCGCTGAAAAGCATGAACTAATTTTTAAACAAAATGATTTGTTCACACTTTATTTCTTCCCACCCTTCCTAACTCCATTATAAATAGATTTTTATGTGATATCTTTTGAAGATTCAGCAGCATCCCTGGGATAAACCAGTCCAATTGGTATGTTCCTCTGATGGAAAGCAGCTCCCCAGACCACAGCTTCCATTTCTCACATCTGTGCACAGGCTGCAATGAGGAACAGAATGACTGTGTTTTCTCTCCAGTCATCCCCAAGCCAGCAGTTAACTTCAGTATAGGACACCAGGTTAAAAGGTCAGTTCTCTGAGCCATCTTTACCCACAAAGCCAGAAGTAGATTGTCCCAGGTAACTATGCAGACATTCTGTATCCCACAACTCTGCTTGAACATACCAAGTCATTGGGATTGTGTGGCTGATTATCCTGCAAATTACATAGCCCTGAGACTGAGAAAGGGTACCAAGTCCATAAAGAATGACACTGGGCAACTTCTAGGTACCCTCATTTCACTAATGCCTCTTATGGAGGCATTACACATTCTGTCTTCACTTCAAAATATGTAAACCACCCTCTTTTGCAGAAGCAAAAAGAAATACACAAATTCCTTCAAGCTTTCTCTATCATTGCCCAAGGGATGTAAGCACAGAGTCGGACATTCAGTTACCCATCTGATTTAGTGCCCGGCTGCCTTGGATATAGGGGCCATATCTATCCTCTTACTGCTGGAGCCTAAACCCTGAAATGTGCTCAGCAGTGTTTTGTGCAAGGCTACATTTTATAAGACTAATACACACAAAATCTCCCTAATCTCTGACAGGAAGAAAAACAATGTAGATACTTCCCTGATCCTGCAAATCCTTGGTTACACAAGAAACAAGCAACATGGATGAAATCTTTTCAGGGGCAGAACATATTTTATCAGCAGAGATTGATCCACTATACACTATATGAGTGTACAAAGGGGTGTACACCAGTGGGAACTATTGGGAGAATTTTCATTTCCATGAGTCTAACATTATTCAGTCTGCTTGAGAAGCCTAATTGGATGTCAGCTGCAAGGAAAGTGCTTGTCCCCTCTCCCACTTTTGGCAGCACCAAATACTCTGAATTGAAACAAATACCAATGTGAGCAAATCACAAATACTCAAATAACCCGTGTCCCACCAACAGGGGGGAAGGACTTTTTTTTTCAAGTTTTCTCCTATCTAATTACCTCACAGAATAAGAATAGAATATTCCAACTTATTAAATTACTTCTTCAAGGATTCAAACCAGCAACTGCTGTCTCATGAGGTGCCCTGCAGCTGTGTGAAGTAACACAACAAACAGCTAATGCGATTGCCCATGACCTGGAGGAGGGAGTGGGTACAAGTTTGTGTCTGAAGCTGTATGCTACGTGTTCCACCCCTTCCCCTTTCTCCAGAGAAGAGCTCATTTCACGGCCAAACTTTTTAGTTGGTTCTTGAGCACAAACAAAACCACCTTTGTGCTGGGAAGGAGGCAAGGAAAGCAATACAAGTGGAATTTCTGATGCAGAATCTTTCTTCCCCTTGTTCCCCCTGCAGAAAGCTGCCTGGCCAGCAGCAGCCTCTCGGCAGGAGCGGGCTGACAGTCTCAATAAAGCAAGTAGCAAAACTGATCTGGCTTTTCAGAGCCAGACAAAAAGGAAAAGAGTTGGGACCCTTCTAACGCAATGAGAGGTTTCCTTTGTAGGACTGAAGGCTGAACAAAAGCTCACAGGAGACCAGAATTTTAACTCTTCCCTTATTTCACTGGTTTGGGCTCAAGTGGTATTTTACAAGCTTAGCCAGCAAATTCAATTGGTAGCACTGATGAGCTGTAGTTACAGGATTATTTTTAGGCTTGGTTTCCAATGAAAATGGAGTCATCATCATTACTCTATGATGCCTACACTCACTATTGCCTCTACCTGCATTCCTGCATTACTTTTGAACCCAGTGGCCATACTCAACTAAAACAAACAAACAAACAAAAAAGTCTCACACTTCTTACAAGAATTTCCTACAAGAAGGAAGTGCTTTCTGAGAACTCAGAGGCATGGTAGAAGCAAACAACTCTCACAGGAAGCTTCCTCACTGTACAAAAAAAAGTACACAAGTTAGGGTTTTCCTGCTTGTAGAGTTCATATGAGTCCTCTACATACCAAAATACTGCAAAGCTTCTTTGGGGGCTCAAGCCCATGGAGTAACTATCAGAATTATTCAACTCACAGGCAAATCTGGTTCAGAATTTTGTTGCTTCTCACTTGAAAATTCTCATTCCTTTGTCATCAAGACATGAGAGAGCAGCACTAGCATTTAATGATGCCTGTAACAAACCACTCTGTTATCAGGTTGTTTCTCCTGTAAGACAAAGTGTCTGATTCCCACTAGCACAGGGCTGTGTCTTCAACAACTGCTTTCAACAACATGGGCCTACCTGAGCTTCACAGAGAACACCTTTTCTTGGTTTTCAAAGTATCCAAACAACACCTGCATCTAGAGAGCAGGTTCCACACGTGGGATCCACGGCAGTCTGTCTTTTGACAGTGTGACTGACGACTGGAACCAATGAACATCATCTGTGACACAAATCATGGCCCCTCCCTGTGAACAGCATCTCTCTAATTACTAACCTGTTTCACAGGAAATTGGCCTCGAGTGCCAGCCTTTCTCAAACTCCTCAAGTCAAGGCCATAATCCACACAGGACCAAGGGCTCATCCTATGGATCTAAGCACTACATTAAGCAGAATGCTGTTGCAAGCACCCCTCAATTATTTTATTTATCTGGATAGCCAGATCCTTCACTGTCTTTGCATTGGTAATTCAAGGTTACTATAGCAACATCTGTGACCGGCATGATCAAGATAGCAGAGAAGAGCTGATGCTGGATTAATGTATTTGTAGGCTTAAATAGGAACTCTAAAGATTAAAGAGTAATAGTCTATGAAATTCATATGTACTCTGCTCATGATATTGCATTTATCCCATTTCCTCTCCTTTTCCAAAAACACTTATCTCTAAATACTAAAGTATGCAATGTATTACAACAACACTATTTAAACTTGCTGTTTATTTTCGGTTTTCAGTTTCGCACACAACTGAACTTCTTCATGAGGTCCTAAGACTAATGTATATTTTATACTATGGTTGGCCAATTTATTAGCAACTAGTAGAAACAAGAGTTCTTGAGCAGATTTGCAGATTATTTAGATCTCCACAATATTTCAAAAAGAAGAATATTCAGAACAAGTTATCCAGCTAATGCAACATTAAACACAGAGATATCTTCAATTTGCTTTTTATTTTCCTGTACGTAATAGGTTCTTTTTAAGAGTCAATGACTTTCATTGAACTAGAAACTTGCTTGCCAGCAGTCTACCACAAGCTCATAACAGATCAACACACATTTAGATGTTTCCCTGACAGCTCTTCTGTAGACAAGAGAAGACATTGTTCCTGAATCCAAGGCTGGATGAAAGCTGCTTACACAACCAGGATGGTGACATGAAGAAGGTTAGACATGGAGGGATGTACTGGGGAAGTGGGGTAATTTTTTTCTTTTCTTTTTCTGGTTTGTCATTAAAGTACAGGCTTAGCTCCTGTAAGAATTTCAGCCAGAAAATACAGCTTTACTCTGTGTTTCCTCCATTAATACTGCACAAACTGCCTGAGTGGGCACACATGATCATAGATCAGAAAAACATGAGTAGTTCTATCCAGTTTTAATTGCTTCAGGTGCAGGACAGGCAAAGAATTCTCATTCTAAGTAATCATTCAAGCAAAAGAGAGAAAACAGTGGGCCCTCAAGTGAGACATCAGCAGCATGTAAGTCATGTGGTGATCTTCCATAGAGTCACAAAGTATCTCCATGAGACAGCAAATGAGTGTTCATTGTTCTCTCTCAAGCAAGTTTGTGGGTTTGGTGGTTTTTTTGTTTTTGTTTTTGTGGGTTTTTTTGTTTTGTTTTGTTTGTTTTGTTTTTTGGGGTTTTTTTTAAGATTTCATGCTAATAAAATTCTTCTCTGAGCCAACTTTTTGTCCCAAAGGCAGCAGGATTACTTTTCTATTTTCAGGAAGGAGGGGAACTGAGCTTCAAAGTACAGTGCCCCAAAGCCATGCACTAAAATAACCTCCACCAGTATCAGTGAAAGAACTGATGAGGATGAACTAAACCCCCTGTAAAAATATTCCATCACTGCAGTCTTGACACAAAATGCAGACTCTGTTTTGGCCTTGGACTCTCATAGAGCAGACGGCTTAGGGATTCTTGGACTGAAAAGCTCTATCATCATATGGTCAGTTGTCTTTTTTTGTTGTTGTGTTTGTTGTTTGGGGTTTTTTTTGTTTTTGTTTTGTTTTGTAGTTTTGTTGGGTTTTTAGCTTTGATTTCTTACTGTTGGTGATTTAGCTAACCAAGAGCTTTTGTATCTCCTGCATTTTGCCTTTTCTTTCTCATTGTTTCAGTTGTAGTCTGTAGACAGAATAGAAAAGATAGGCCCTCACAAGTCCAGAAAAAAAATTTGTTAGTCCACAGGCATTTTTCAACAAAAAAACTTATTTCAAAGATATCCAGTTGAGACTGCAGAGGGAAGAAGCTGATTACATTGTGTACATCCACCTGGTTTCCCAGTATTGCTAGAGCTCTACTTAATTCCAATCAACCTGCATAATTGACACCAACTCAAAAATCATTCCACCATATGTCAACTTCACACTTCTAACTTTTAGACTTAACTTCCCTTGGATATTTTAAGGCTTTTGGCTAAGAATTTTAAAACTCACCTTCCCTAACCTCCCAGCTATAATTAAATGGCCTGGTTTTATAAAAGTGCTGAGTGTGTCACACCATCACAGAGGCCTGAATGGTACTTGGTGTTTCTTGGTTTCAGTCTCACACGTCACAAGTTAATCTTCAGAAAGCTTTAACTGCATTTTCTTGCAACGTTCACATCAACCACCAAGGAAAAATCTTCCTATGCTCCCCGCACAGCAGGAAGATGAGAGGAGGTTTTTTTTGTCTCATCATCATTGCATTCCCTTGTGTCTTTGCAAATGAATATTACACCCCTCTTGCTAATATGACCATACATCATTTCTTCTCACCTCTTTGCACCCTCCTGTGTTCTAAGCCTTTTATTTTAATTGGCTTAAGAAAAGGTTTTATCAAAGAGGACAGCACACTGGCTAGCAATTAAAATCTATCAACATCATTTCTGCAACCTCCCTTAAAGTCCTAGACCATCTTTCTCATCTTTTGCAGAAAAGGGTCAAATAGCCTCTAAAAACAACACAAAGATAAGGAAAAATATACCTAGATGTATCAAGGGGATGACTGAAACTTTTAAAATTTATTTTTGTGCTAAAAGTTTCCCTCACTTTCATTGATAAAACTAGCCTAAAATATCTTCTCCAGAACATCCATCTAAAAAGATGCCTAGTAAAAGCCTCTAGTGGTACAAAGACTGGATTTTTTTTTTTTTTTTTCCCATTCTACCAGGATTTGCAGCAACAAATAGTAATGGTGACATCATCTGCATTTTAGGGTGATTTTGCAGGTCACTCTTGAGTATAATCTGGAGTCTAAAAAGAAAATTTGGCTCTGCTTCTTTCTTATCCCCAGACTTCTCAGAAACTGTTGGGGAAATCACTCAGGCTCTCTCTGTCTTGACCGTCTCCTTCTAAAAAACATGTAGATTGATGTAACAACTATTCCAATGTTTAAACACCTGCCTAACCTCTCAGTTTATCTACACCTTTAGTGAACTGTCTTCTGCTATGAAGATCATGAAATTTCCCTAAACATACACTTAAGCAGTTTTGCTGATATGGCACTGTAGCATACAGAGCATTCCCATCTCTATGGTGATATTAAAAATAACTGAAGCTATATAATAATGTATATTTTATACTCAGGAACCAAGTCAATTTTTTCTTTCTTAAATCCCAGGCAATCATGTTCTTCCTTTGTTAGAGAATCCACACGGCTCTGTGTGTCCAAATTGAAGCCATTAATCTCTCCTGTTTGTCACCTCCAGATTAAAGTAGTTTTGCAACCGGAGGCAGCGTAGTGTGCACCTTATGCTGGAACAAAGCTCTCTCTCAGGAGCCTCTACTTATGTACAAAATTGAATGTTTTATGAATAGTATCACAAGTAAGAAGGAAATCATGTATTCCTTCAAGCTTTGATCCTGCCTAACTGAACTGCATTTCACTATCGACTTTAACAGGAGCTATTTTGTGCTACTAAAAGCATTCAAGTAAGTATTTAATATACTGTTAACATCAAAAACTTATTTGTCTTAAGTAACACCAGATTTTTCAAGATTTTATAGTTATCACAACAAAGACCATATGCTTGCAACAAAAAAAGTATCTGATTATGAAATTCTGTTTGGTTTTTGGGTTTTTCTTAGCAAATGTCTGCTTTTAAATGAATTTCCTATTTTGTGAAAAATATTTGGGAGAAAGGAAATTTCTTTCTTCAGTAATTTTAAAATATTTTGGTAGAGAGCATTGAAAACAAGTTTGTCATCATACAGCTTCACCTAATGAGGTGTTTGAAGTTACCTTTAGTGACTACAAAAATAGCTAAAACACAGTAAAAATGTAAACGTACTATCAATATGTTGTGCTTTGTCTAGGTTAGCAATTCATTAAGTGCAATAGGAGAACAGAGAACACAAAGCTGGTATTAAGGACTCAGTAGACACACTGGACAAGTTTTGGGGCTTGATTTTGGAATAGCTTTAGTCTGATCTGATGAACTGAAAACCATCAGCATCTGGAAAGCATTTCTCAGTATAGAGTCACTTAGAAGAAATTAGTTTTGCCTACTGCACCATTTTATCTATGCTGCAGCAGAGGGAATGAGCAGGGGATTAATTTAAAATGTGTAAACTGAACACTCATGCCAACACATGCAATCTGAGCACAATTTAGGGATTAGAATGTGAGTCGAACACTTTTATTAAAAAAAAGGAAGTAGTGTCCACCAGCACTCACAGAATTTCTGATTTTACCCACGACAACTAGTTTTCTTCATCATTAGCTTTTTCTTCTGTCCACTACAGTAATGTATTTGCCAAGGAAGTTTTCCATTTTACCTGAGGTTGATTAAAAGATACTTCTATTAGGAAAGATATGTTGTTAAACTATAATAAAGATGTTCAAAAATATTAAATCTCTATCTCTTGAATAAGCTATCAAATATAATCAGAGACTAAAGATTTTGTGTGAGTAATTTCAATTTAAGCTTTACTTGCATTAATTGAAATCTACCAGCAAACATGCATATCTACTGTATGGCAATAAACACACAACGATCACTGCTTGGTCATTTAGATGAGTAAAATTATTTTGCCTTGACTAACATACAGCATAAGCAAGGAAGACACTCTCTCTTATTAGTCTGGATCAAGATTATTTCCTTTTACTTATTCATATCTGTCATCAAGACTAATCCAGAAATTGTGTGAAATCAAGATTTTCCAACTTTTATTTCAAAGGTAAAAAAAAAAACAAAAAACAAACAAACCCAAATCAAACAAAGTTCTGTCTCAAATGAGTAAATTTGTGTTGTGTTTGTCATCCATCAGGCTGAGTAGCTGCATTTTTGTGGCAGTGGACAGCACAGCTCCTGCTGTCCCTCGGACACATACTATGCAGGGACACTTGATGGGGGAGGCATACCCAGAAATAATAAATTGGCAAATCTCCACCCTGGAGACACAACAGCAAAAAGGGAACATTACCAAACATGTTCATGCATGAACATTTGTGACTCTGATCTGGGTAAAAAAGTCAGCTATAGACCTAAGTACTTATGTTGCGATATCATATTTATTATTTTAAGATGAGGGACTTGCCACAGCTCCTGTGCTGAAGGGCTGGCTTGGTGGTTTGTGAAAACCACTACAAAGCATTTCCAAAACTGAACAGTAACAGCATTTAAACAACTATCATTTCTTGCTGAGCTCAGCCCGTGCAGGTAGGGGCCCATAACAGCAGGAATTTATTATTTCCACTTGCATTCTAGGGTGTGTATAACACATAACTGCTCATGTCAGGGAAATCGCTGGGTAGCCACACTTTATAGTACCTCACCTAGCCAAGCCCAAACTCAGCTGTCACACCTTGCAGAACAGGCATTCTTGCTGAGAAACTCTTTTCCTTCATGCAGTGCAGGAACCTGCCTTTTAAATGCATTTAGATTACCAGAGAAGGACCTAATTAAAATCTTTTTATCAGAGACCCTCTCAACAAGGCCAGCGTTTTTCTTCACTCTTCACCAAGACATAATCTCTGCCTCGTACTTTCTTCAGAAAGAGAAATTGTAAATTTCTTAATCAAGCTTCAAAAGATCCTCCAAACTCTGAGCTCCCTGTATTTCTAACCCGTAAGTCCTTACATACGAGTTTTATTAAATCCTCAAAGCAAACTTTGCCTTAGCTGAGTACTCTTTCATTGTGTCCTTACTAATATTTATAGTGAATAAAATCAGGTCCTAATCAGGTGATCTGAGGTTGCTCTTTATCTCCCAGCTACAGTAATCTCCTTATCAACCTGTACCAAATCCAAACGTCTCAGAGTTTAGGGCAGGAAGTTTGATTCTTAAAACTGAAACAAAACCACCCTCAGCTCTCACTTTCCTTGACAATTAATCCCAGTTCCTACTCCATCTGCTGTCACTTGGAATTTGGTTTAATGAAGCACTGAAACCCTGTTCTACTCTGATACATGATATCTACTCAGGAATCACAAACAGATGCTTCAGTTAAAAAAAAAAAAAAAAAAAAAAAAAAAAGGCACTAAACTACTTTGTGCATTTCTGCTGAATAACCAATAAATGAATTGACCCTTTATGGGTTCTTTGGCATAAAAGGGTCTCCATATTAGAATGTGCCTATATTTAAATTAAAGCGGCTTTTGCCACAAAAACAATAGCATGTACTCAGCACAGAGATGTTGTGGGGATGAACATTGACATTTACTTTCCCATGAAGAGCACAACTGCTGTGTTACAAGAGCTGCTGACAGGCTGGTGCTTTTCAGAGCAAAACTGAACTTCAAATCATGGGGCTGCTCTCCTACAACTGTGCTGGACATTTGTCTTCTCAGACAGCAAGCCAGAAACACCACCAGTCTGAACACTGATTTGAAATGGACACAGAGAGACTGAGTTTTCTAAGACAGCCTGGAAAGAGAAGAAATATTAATGGCAAAATAAATGAGTTTTGTACAGCCTTTTTAGCAATACTACTCATTGAAAAATTTTTCTGATACAATGCTAGACCAAGCTAATAAGTGCTGATCCTTTGTCCTGGAAGGAGTTTTACTTGATTGCAGCAGCAGAGACTGCAGTACTTTGTGTGCTATGTAGTATACACGTGTAATATGTGACACATGAAATGAGAATGGAATAGCACTGAGTTTTCTTTTAATCTATAACACGAGAGTGTCAGAACACTTATGGGTAATGCAGGTTTTCTGAAGTCTTTTCCATTTAAAGATTTTATTATCCTCTTTAGAAATTGTTGAAATATATTCATTGCACTGCATTTTGGCATCTGGAGTTCTGCTAAAGACCTCACTAAAAGTCAATAAATTGTTTATAAATTAAATTAGTTATTTCATATAAAAATTATTATGGCTTCAAGTCTATAATCTCAAATTTTTGGGGGAACTAAGTGTTAATGGCATTGAAAAAAAGTTCTCTCTTTCCTGTGGGAGAGAATACTATAATATCCTTGACATAAAAATGCTCGTATTTAACAGCCCCTGAGAGAATCCTACTCCCTTCACAGCACCTGCAAGGGAGCAATTAGTATCTGTGAGAATTTCACACGACACAGAAAGAAGTGATATGTCCTGTTGTAATTTTTATTGGCAGCTCCTCGGTCACTGGTGTGGGGTGCTGGAAGAGACCCCTGCAGCAGAGATCAGATGGACTGCGAGCAAAGGGACAAAATAAACCCATTTGCCACATGGCTAGACAGTTTTCCTATTTTTTCCCATACTAATATCACCCACACATACAGGTGACAGAGAAATGAACCAGTATCTGCAGTGGAAGGACATATGCTACTGAATTTGCAAGGACAGACGCAGGGTGTTGACATGAGAAACAAAGGGTCAAATGAGGGCATTTTTACATCACAGACTGAATCAAATCATTCCAGATGATTAAGTCATCTGGGGAAAGGGACACACAGGCAAAGCAGCACAGATAATGACTTCAGAATTTGTTTCAAATAATATTCAGAGTTAACTCTAGCTCAGAGAAATGAACCTAATCTTTGAGTACTTAGAGTAATAACTGCAAACGATGCTGTTAAAGAGCTGCCGTAACAGACTCAGAAGCTGCCGCAGCATTCCGAGCCCACAAAGCGTGGAGAAGGCTGAGCAGGAGCAATGCCACCAAGGGCAAACCCACCGAGTCCCACCCCACTGCTCAGGATGAGTAACTTGATGTCTGCAGGGGCTCACTGTGGGGAGAACCACAAATCCCAGCAGAAGCTAATGTGTGCCTGAGCAGGCACATCACATCCTGTGTGCTGGGAGCCCACCTCAGCGTGCCAGGAGAGCCCCTGAGCAGCCAACCAGCTCAGAGACACTGATGGGCCCCCAGAGGAATTTCAGAAAAACAGACAGGAAAATCTCTGTGCAATACCAACTACTCTTGGCTTGTTACACACCTTTTTCCACAACACAGTATTTGGTGTTTGTTTATATTCCTTCTAAGAAGTGAAGAAAGTATGAGAGCATTAGAGGTGTTCAGGGAGCAACTCACCCATCTCTATCCAATTATGCAGGTCAGTGGTTGCTCCAGGTTAAATATTAATAGAATAAATAATGTCTTTCAGCAAAGACTTGGGTTACCTTAGTACTTGCAGAACTCATGGCAGACTTCCCCAGTTCCTCATCTGGGTATAACCATGGCAGAAAACAAAAACAGCTCAGAAGGGGATGTGAAAAGCTGATGTTTACATGACTCCATATAGGACAGGTAATTACCTTCGGTGGTCATGAAGCTGTAGCTGGTTATTAAAGGGTGATCTATGTTCATAGCATTTACTTTATAATGATTTCATTAGATGGACTCAAGGGCAAGTAGATCTTCTGTCAGACTTGGGGACAAACAACATAAAAGCCTCTCTGACCCTGGCACAGCTGTGGTATTCACTAGAATGGCTGACTAGAAATTGTCCTATTAAAGCTTTCTAATATCTAGTTCCAAGCTTATTCCCTGATTCACATCCACAAATTACCACAGAAAGGCTACAAAGGAAGTAATATATATGTAAACAAAGACAGCAATATATATGTAAAAATTGAAAAACCCAGTCTAAGTATATTAGGCCAAATCCTATAGCCATTATTCTTCTTCCCCTCCTCCCCACATACATATTTAGGTAACTGACTTGCTTAAGCATTTTAAAATAATTTAATATGTTTAGCATTCAGGCAACTCTCAGGCTAATTTCAAACAAAACATAAATTTCCAGGCTTTCACAGGAAGCTACTAGCTTGGTCTGTGCTACAGAAAGCCACAGGAATCCCTCCAACTTGACCCAGTATTCGCTGCATAAATGAAGTGGCACATATTCATGCCAGCTCCCCCCTGCTTGGGGCTGTGCAGATATGTCCAAATTCTCTTTTAAGTTGGTGTGTACATCTTCAGTCCATACAGCTAATTTGGATCATTTGGATTTAATTTCAACTTTTCATGGCAAAGTGCAACTTAATCATCAAGAAGCAGTGGATTTCAAAAGGACTGCTCAAAGAATCAGCTCTTAGTTGATGATAAGCAAGGGCCTCAGCCATGAAACTGAAATTTCTGTTTGCAAAAGAGTCTCCTGAGAGCCACAGTATAAACACTGACCAAAAAAACTGCACACACGCATACGGCAACAGTGAGCAAAAAAATTCTTCAATTTCTATCTTAGTCTGATGGAACACAAACAATTTAAACAGCCTAAAGATCTGTTCCTAAATCCACATGTATATACTGACATCTTAACCCATGAATTATTGTATGAATACCACATATTATTGTGTGAATAACAGAGAAAATGGGACTATTATTATCATTGATAAGAAGATGGAAACAACATCCCTTTGAAAGTCCATAAGTCATTTCAGATAACACTTGCATAAATCCAAATGACAGGATGACTAGGAGTAGTGATGTTACACTCATGGGGACTGTGTTTAGAGTAATGGAAAGGGCAGCAAAGACATATATTTAAAATTAATATATTTAAAAAGATGTTGAAGAATTGCAAAGAATACATGATTTTAAACTAGAGATAACAGTAGCCGAACACCCTCTGTACCCTTAATATTGCATTTATACAGAAAGAGTATAAAGAAGAGAACGTATTAAGTTTATATATTGATAATAGACTGCATTTTCAATAATTAATCAGAAAGTTATTTCGATTTTCATAACAAAAAGAGAGCCAAGTGATCCAGACTAAGTCAGCTCAGATGTGTTGCTTAAAATGAGCACATACCTAGACCCAAGTGAGCTGCAGCAACCACTGTCTCCTGTCCAGCCAGTTGCCAGGAGCTGTGAAAAATTGTTAACAGCATTGCAGGTCTCCAGAGGCAGTGAAATCTGGAAGGGGCATAATGGGGCAGACAGAGGAAAACACTGAAAGTGAGGAAACTCTGATTTGTGAAAGGGGAAGATGGAGCAGCAGGTACTTGGAATCTCATAAGGAATCCAGTAGCATGTTTCCTCCATGAATAGTGACCTAAGCATTCAGGCAACCAAAAAAGGATCAAAACACAGACTGTGAGCTCTCATTTTTGTAAGAAAGTATCTCTTTCAAGCCCACACAAGTTTTCAGTAGCCAGATCAATGTAAATTATTCTGGCAATTAATACATATAGGACTTCTGCATGTCCCAGGTAATGTCTGGCACCTTTCACAAGTAATAAATCTATTTAGAATCACAGAATCATTTAGGTTGGAAAAAAAACCTTTAAGATCATCAAGGTCAACCATTAACCCAGCACTGCCAAGCCCACCAGCAAACAAACTGTGCTCCAAAGTGTCCCATCTACACATCTTTAAAATACCTTCATACTCCACCACTTGCCAGAGCAGCATGTCCTTGACAACACTTTCTGTGTAGAAATCTTTCCTAATATCCAATCTACACCTCCTCTGGTGAAACTTTGAGGCCATTCCTCTCCTCCTGTCACTTGTTACCTGGGAGAAGAAGCCACACCCCAATCTCCTTTCAGTAGTTCTAGAGAGTGATAAAAGTCCCCCCAAGCTGCCTTTTTCCAGACCAGTTAATACATAAATCAATCTCCCATTAAAATTACATGCCAGCTTTTAATACATTTATTTATAATGGGTAAAGATGTGTCAGCTCCTCCTTCCTCACATAAAAGGATCCAGTGCTTAGTGCACTGCCTTTGGATTTTGACCAGATTTTATACCATTTTCCTATAGACTGTGTATGACTTTGGACCTAATCTCTCTGTACCTCAGTAAAGGATAAAGCTGCCGTATTTCAAGGGCATGGTGAAGTGTGCTAGGTTAAGACTGTGTGGATCTTGAATGCAACCAAAGCAAGCATTACACAGCTCAGAGAGGCAGGTAAATAGTTGATACACATAGTCTGACTCAGCAACACTGCACAACCCGAGTCGTGGCCAAGTCCAAGTGATGGACCAGAACCAATAAGAGCAAAAAACCCAGCCTTCTAAAGTGAAAAGGAAATATAAATTAACAGGGTATTTCAGCTAAAAATATAATAATTACATTAAGACAAATCTTAAATAGTCTATTTTAAAACTATTATGAGGACATATATTTCTATGTAGTTTGCTGGCTTCATTTTTTTTTTTTTTGGTAAGGCAATGGAATAGATTATATGTCAGTGACCATTGTGCAAAAAATGACAGATGTTGGTTTGTCACCAGCAATGGTTCTATTGACTTTATTGAGTGTTTCAAGATCGATGTGCTGTATTTGAAATTTAACACTCCTAAAAATTAGCATAGAGGGTTTTCTCTATCTAAATGAAGCAAGCAAAAAAAGGCATAAAAATTAAATAAAACTTATTTCTTGTTGAGATAAAACTTTTAATGTTCATTTTTGCTGAACCTACCTTGCATTCTGCATTGTAAGTTATTGTGACATCCTAATTCATCCTCTTCTCTGAATTGAACATCAGGATGCCTCTGTTCACTGTTAAATAATACAGACTGAACCAACTGGTAAACTCATCCCTGGAGAGAAAACAAAAATCATACAGCAAGAAGAGTGTTGTCATTAGCTTTTTCAATCACGGACATAGTGTAAAAGCAGGCACTGGAGTGCTTGTTTTAGTGAGAAAAGTCAATTTAACAGCATCCCCAGTTCAGCACAACATTTCATCTGAGTTTGTACTATTAAGTGAATTGTTACCCCCCTGGCCAATACAGCATTCCAGTTACAATGCAGTTTCTGGTAATGCTTTAAATGCTTTGGTTCAACAGGGACACAGCTTTCTAGTATCAACCACTCCTGATCAACACTGGGATTTTTCCCTATTAATTCTGTATTTTGGAGATTAGCAAAACATTACTCATCTCAGTCACTATCTTCAGCATTAGCTAGGCAGTCTAATAAAATTTGCATTAACATATGTGGTGGTACAATAACTTTAAGAGAGGAGGAGTTTTATTTAACAGACAAAATAGTGAATGAAAAGAAGCAGGCATAATAGAATAGGAGGGAAACAAAAATATCTGAAATAAATAGCTACTAAATCCACAAGGCAGGAATGTGAGAAACACAACACCTCAAGCAGAAAAGGCTGACTTTCTTAATATTCAGCAGTAGAACAAGTGAGAATTTGGGGTAGAAATGTGACTTAATGACATAAAGACTTTGGCTTTAGAAGTTCTATCAGAATGGGTAACAACTGAAAAGGCAAGAGGAAGCCTGGAGATGTTAATTGTGCATACACAGCATAAAAGGATTGATAAGAAAAGGCTCTCATTCTGTTTTTCTTATTTACTTTAACCTGGACTGTAGTAACCTAAGACAATAAGCAAAACTGAGGACTTCCGGAGTGCAAAATACTTTGGAGACGTACAGGACACAGAACATGAGAAATGTCAAATATATCAAATGGAAGTGCTTAACTGAAATACAGGGGAAAAAAAATGGTATTAATTTTGTAATTTAGTTCACCATCCCACTACTTATCCTATGTTCCTGTGACAAGGAACACAGATTACAGTGTTAGTTATACCTCCAAATTTTATCAGTGGTCTGGAATTGGACCAGTGAGGACTCAATTAAAAAAAAAAAAGAAAAAAAGAAAAAAAAAAAAAAAAGAAAAAAGAAAAAGAAAAGTAACCAACCATTTACAACAAACACTGTAATTTTGGAGGAGAGAGGTTTTAGGACTTTACAAAAATGTTTGCCTTATATCCCTATATATGATATGAAATGGCTTTGGAAATGTGATTCCAAAAGCTAAGAGTAAACTGAGATGTTGTTTGCTAGATAGATTCTTGTGCAAACTTTACACTGTATAGTGAAGACAGATTCTTGGATAAGACTACACCTAAGTGGAGAAGGAAACCAGGAATGACAAGATCCAGGAAGCACTGACCGGTAACGAGTTCATAACAAAGTGGTAACTAAGTGGTGGGACTCCTTTCCATGGAATACTGCTAAGAGAAAAGGTTTATATGGGTTCAAGAGAACCTTGACAACTTAAAATCCACCAAGGTTCACTGAACAAATATAAACTCTGCTGCAGGAAGTCCTTGAGCAGAAAATGATGAAAGCCCTGGAGAAGACCAGGGTGCCCCCATCTCCTCCCCAAGGTATCTGCTTTCAGCTGCTAGCTCATTTTTTATGGATTTCCCTTTTCTGACAATAAGCACATTTCTATCCTATTCACAAACAAGTTTCCTTTCTCTAAGCATAAGAAACCACCCAACAATCCGGCTATTTGACTTCACCAGCTGTGTTTTAGTATATGCCTGCAAAATACATGAGAAGGTAACCTTGCAAGTAAGAATGAAGTCAATTTTTAGGAAATTGTGCCTTACAGTAATTTGAACGCTGTAACTTATTTGCTCACAGGACATCCACGCCAGTGTCAGCATGTGTGGGGATACCACAGGCACAATGTGCACAAGCCCTCTCCTGCCATGACCCAGCAGCAGCAAAACCACATTTGGCAGCAGTAGCCACTGTCGTCTCATAAATAAAAGGTCTGAAAAAGGCCTAAAATAAAATTTTAATGATGCTGCCCACTTTAATAACTCATTAAGGACAGAGATATTAGCCAGATCCAACTGTTACACATCACCAGGATTGAAAAAGCCATTGTCTGTCTGGATAAATTCTTAGAGTTCACTAAGTGCTCTGGCAAAGGACGGAAATTTCAGCTGGCTGTTTAACTCGTGTTAGCTAACCAGACACTACTTCTGTCTCGTTTAAAGATACTTTCAGAAGAAGAAAAAAAGAAAATCTACAACTACAAGTGAAATGACACAGAATTCACCAACATCAGCTCCCTCTGTGGGAAACCAGGTGTTGCATTTGTCACAGCTAATCTTATGACAAGGCTCTCAGCTGAAAACGTGTTGTCATAGCGTTTCTCTAGCAGCCAGGTGACCAAACAAAATGAATGGGAATTCCAGCCTAGACAACATCTGTTTCTTCATTCTGGCCCATTCTGTCCCCCAAGAAGTCCTTCAGCCCCTGGGCTCAGCCAGGCACATGTGCTTTCCCATCTGAGCCAACCCACCTGGAGATTTCCAATTCTGGCCGTTTGCTGTGGAGGGACAAACGCCTCCAGCATGGTGAGACTGAACTTCAAATGAAAAATGTTTACATTGACTGTCTCAGCCATGAATTCTTGAAACTCTGGGAAACAGAAGAAGGCTCCACTCTTCCTCCTTTTCTCCCCATTTTGAAGAAATCAAATGCCATTTTCTTCTTTAAACACATCTCTAAGAAGTCTAATAAAAACTTGGTTTTCTCCCTTTTATTTACTACATGAGCAATTACTACATATACACAAGATAATCCAGAATTAGGGTTCACCCTGAATATTATTTCACCTATTTTGTTGAAAATACTTCATGCAAACACCAGTTTGGAGAAAGACCAGCAATTAAAGTACTTATAATTTTTTCTGATATAGGTCACTTAGCAGTATACAAAGCAGAAGGAAGCTGTTCATATCCTCACCACAAATCATAATGTTTCTGGCTTTAACTATGTTTTACTGAAGAATTAAATGTGTGTTAAGGAATTAAGTATATATATATATATGATTTATAAAACATAATCATCAGAATTGAGAAACAAGGATTCACATGTAAATTTTGTCCTTCCTAACACACATGTGCCTGTTTTTCTCTTTGTGCTTCTGCCTCAATACAACTTCATCTCTTTTTCCTCCAGCCTTCGCTTCTGTTCCTGGATAGTTTCTTGTTTCCATCATTTCTTCTCTTAAATATTTTTCCTCTCCTTCCTCACCTCATTTAAAATGAGTATGAAGGAAACTTCTACCCAACTCAGCCAACTAGCCTTAAATCCTTCATAATTTCCCTGTGGCTTCTGGACTACATGAATAATGAAACTCCCTGTCACCAGAAACCTGACCAACACCCTTCTTCATCACCTCCTGTCACATGGCAGTTATGAGCACTCCTGAAGGAGACAGACAGCCAAACCAGCATGGAATCCCTTTTTTCCAGCTCAATCCTTTGTTTCCAACCCCAGGAAATTTCAAAACCTCTCAGCAGAGAGAAGATCTGTATCACCTTAGTGGGAAAACCTTGTATTCGTGGCACTGGTGGGTGAGGTCTGGCAGGGTCCCTTTCCACATCAGATGCAGACTGTGAAAGAGGCAAGTACCCTCCTACCAGCAGCCTATGACATGGCTCTGCTCACTGGTGCCGATTGTTAAAGGTCAGAACATGGAAAAATCCTATTTTCTGGAAGTTAGGAGTTGTCTTTTGGATTGCACATCCCAAACATGAGTGCTATGGCCTGGACTCACTTCAAGTCCACCATGTAAGCAGGCAGAGCTTGCTCTCTCTCAGGTTACCAACAAGTAGACGGAACAAGGGAAATGAAAACAAACAAACAAAAAAATCATTGGAACCCAAAGGCCGTAAGTCACAGATTAAATAGGTAATTGACAAGGCACTGAAATCCTCTGAGGACCAGACCCTAACCAAACTTTAACTCAATCAGGGTAAGCCTCTGTTGAAACTGGAGTGTAATCATCCTCAAACTTCTTTAGATCACAAGTACCTGCAAGCCGGAGGTCTCCATTTACAGATGTTCGATAAATATGAAAATTAGTAAAAATTCCAGGTGCAAAATGCTAAGGAGCAATTGCTGCTAAAATCACAGCTCTGGTACTGAATTAGTGCATTTGGAAGCCATCTGTGCTCTTACAGATCTGATTACAGGTGGCAATTTTGCTGATAGTGGCATATGATTATCAGGCTGTTTTAACTCTGAACTGTTCTGTGAATGAAGTTGCAATCAAGCTGCCTGGGCACAGCTACCCCAGCAGATCAAAAAGACAGAATAAACAATATCCATGGGCTAACAGTAAGAAGAGGATGAAAGGGGTGTGGCCCTAAAACACCAGACACTGATTCACACCCTTTTCCTAAGTTTTGCACCCTTCCTTGGCACCAGGCAGTCGCACAATATCCCATTTCTGCAGGATTCCATCACATGGGTTTGGCAAAGGAAAAAAAATTCCACATTTGTTTTTCATGAAGAAAATAGGCACGTCCTATTCCTTCCTGCTTTTATGTGCAGGGATATTGGAAAAAGATTTCTACACTTTTCCAAAGGTTTTAGACACAAGCACTTCCAAAACAAAAAATGACGCAGAGAACAGAATCAATTTTCAAATAAAATTATTCCAAGGAAAAAGCATCAATGCCTATGTGCTCACTGCACTTAGGTACCTCATGACATTTTGGGAGGGAGGAATCCCTGCTGGAATGACGGTGCTCAGCGAGGGGAGCAGGGTACAGACCTGTCTGCCTGCCCAGGGGGACAAAGTGAAGCAGCTCTGATGTTCTGCCTCTGATACACAAATTTTATCAAAAGTTAGTAAAGAATTATACAAACGCACAAGATCCGGAAGTCCCAGGGCAGTGACAAAACCACAGCATTAACCATTGTCACATCATTGTGCTAAGAAAACAATTTCTCTTTGGTTGGCCAAGATGACATTATGATTATAATGAACCTCTGAAAGTTTAGAATACTTCCTTGTTCCAGAGGGAGAATCCTGAGGTGGAACTTGCTTAATTTATGCCAGAGATTGCACTGGATCTCACAATAGCCTGGAGTCACGCTTGCAGACTTCTATTCCCCCAGCATGGTCAGGCCCAGAGGGACAATGATAATTCTGGTCTTATTACAGCTAACTTGCTTTCTGCTCCACCAAGCAAGGTTTCTTTTGGTTTAGTAAATTAACTAGTACCTATCTATATAGAATAATGGCAGTCTTTCCCCTCTGTTACTGATTTCTGGGAAAAAAAACCCAAAAAACCCAAAACAAGAATATTCAACCCACATCCCAACCCAACTAGGAATAAAGACTTCTTAGAGGATCGAAGAAAAAAGAAAGATGAACAACATGTTTGTATATGTAATAATATATGTCCATATGGAAGGAAAAGCTAAACTGTCCTTTTTTGTGAAAGAAACTCAACAGATTGCCTAGAAATAGGCAGTTGCCATTCCCTTTACTGAGGGAAGCAAATGCCATCCAGATGGAAATTATCAAATGGATCAAACAACTACATTTTATTCCCAAATGATCTTTGTTCTACTTATCACTCATTATACCAGGAAAATTATTTTTCCTATAGCCCAAATATAGTAAAAAGAATATTATTTATCATATGCTTGTTCAAAATACTCAGTATTGAAGGTTTCCCTGATGAGACATCGATCTTGACACACAAAAAGGGTGAGAAGAAAAGTGTCCTTCCTAATGAGAACATTCCTTTAAGATCTGTGGAATCAGTTAATTCCCACTAAGCCCACATTTTCCTGGCAGCAGTTGGATCTGCAGCCACTTCCTGATGTCCAGGGTGATGAAATGCCCCTTCAGCAGCCCTGTCACCTGCCAGGTTTTAAAAAGGGGAATGCTACCAAGTCCCAGTCAAACCACATGAAGGTTCTTCAGCTAGTTTTACTTATACTGTCCAAAGGATAAATTCTTCAACTGTAAATTTGCATTGAATAAAACCTAAATTTAAAAATCACAAAGAATCCTCATCTTTGGCCCTAAGTGATTATGTAGGACATGTATAATTAAATTCAATATTTTAGGGGGTATTTTCAAGGACATAAGAGGCATTCGTTACCACCTAAAAGAAAAGGAATTAAATATGAACTCCTAATTTTTTCTTATGACTTTGAAAAATTTCTGTGGCATTTTATGTGTTAACAATCATATTTATTTAAGCAGGTCCTCCTATAAATTTATGATTACATATAGGGATAATTATCCAATTCTCTTATATAAGCTCTAGCTATTAAACGATAATATGATCTTCTTTTAGCCTGAAAACCTCCAGCAGCACAAGTGCAGTCTTATATGAGGACATAAATGTTTAGCAGCTGTGACTGACTGACAGGATTAGATCAAGAGCATCTAATCTAACTGGGCCATGTAACACTACCTTTTATTTCACATTAATCATTGAACACAGGTTCAACTGTGTCATAGCTCGATCAAGTGGGCCTATAAATGAGAAGTTGATTTTTAAATGGTGTGGTCACTAACAGATAACGCTGGGTTCAGGTGCAGCAATCCGAAAATACAAAGGATCCCACAGCTCCATGAATACTGATAATCAAGGAGGACTTCAACCAGCAGTGTCAGATATATTTTGTACAACTCTGTGACTTGGTAATTAGTCCCAAAGCAGTCATTCCCCAGTATTAAATTTCCACACAGTTGAGACATGCAAAACAATGCATTGCTACAACCTCTGTTCAACTGAGAACTCAAAAGTAGTAATACATTATAGATTGTATATCATGACATTTCTAGTAAAACTTACAGACAGGACAACCTCTTCTAAGGGAAAAGCCAGGCTGGAATAATAAAATATTAATGTTTTTACATTTTAAAAGGGTCAGATTTATCCACAACAGAAGTTGTTACTCCTAACAATACTGCTAAGGCAATTGTCTTATTCATAACATATTTATCTATAAAATTTACAGTGTAGCCCAGTACAGCAGAAGACAGTATGTTTATTTCAAAACAGACAAGGAGTGTTTGCTTTCATACTAGAGTTTAGAATTTTTTTCCCCCAAGGACCACTATTAAATAGAAGCAAAGCCTTCTTTTCAAAATGGTTTATTAAAATGAAAGACGTATCTTGACAATCACATTACTCTTCCTCTGGTATCCAGTTTGCCAGTGCAGAGAGCAGCATCATTCTTAGCTGACATGTCATCTTCGTAGATTTGCAGGAGTCTGAGCAATTGCTTTTAATTTAGGAGCAGCAGAAACCACTGTACACTCTGCAAAGCTCCCAAGGAAGCATACCAACAAGGAATAGTTTTAATATCACCTTACTTAGGACACAGAAATTAAGAAGAACAACACAAAAGAGGTCAGAAACCCTCTAAAGGAAGCATTTGTGCTTAGGTGATTTCCCAGGAGAACAGCAGTGCCGCAGCCACTAATCCACTGCAGAAAACTCCCCAGAGCTCAGGCTGAATCCATGTTTGAATATCCTGTTTTACAAGCTGCTGCTGTCTGTTCTGCATTGTCCTCTGTTACACTACTCAAGAGGAAGCATTGCACAAGTGGACTGCACAGTTCCCAAATAAAGAACAAAGAACCTAGCCGATTATCGTGCAAAAGCTCCCAAGTATTAGCACTACACCTGGCATATACTCAATGCCTCAGCTGATGAATGCTGCCTCTGATCTCCTGGGGCCTTGGGAGAATGCCAGGTCAACAAGGCTTCAGATATACATGCTCATTTTATTTCCTGTTTAATCTATTTATAAACTGGTACCTAAACATCTTACAGTGAATCCAGAGTTTGTGACCATAAACTAAGACAAAACAATACTTTTAATCCAAGCTGTAAGTACAGAGGAAAAGTCCTCAGGCAGAACATTAAAAACAAACAAACAAACACCAACAAAAACCAGATAGAACAATACAAAAGAGAGGTTCCCAAGTATTAATGTCCCTTTCCTCTTCTATGAAGACCACTCTGGGGTCCTAGAGCAGTCTAGGAGTCTTTGTCCTGCTAAGCACAACCAGGTCACCCCAACCAAGGACCATGTGACCTTGGTCACTTCACCACTAAAGTACTTTGGGTGGGAATCACCTCCCCTTTTTCCTGCAGTGTACATTTGACACCTAAGGTAGTTCCATTCCACTCATCCTTACAGTCAGTGAGTTGAAAAGGCACATCTAGAATGCAGATCATCTTGCCTACTTTAGACCTACATTATGATGAGTCCTGTCCTGTAGAGCAAGAGATGATTTCTCTTCATGACTGCAGGGACGCCAGGAGACTAACTCAGACTTAAACGTGTTTCAAGGAATCCCACTCCTTGGAGCATGACTTGAGCTTAGTTCTTAAACACAGGGCAACCAACTCCCTGCCAGGCACCTGACAATCGCTGCTCCAAGGTCTCTGTGTTGACTGAGATGTAAACAATAAAGAGCTTAATTCTGTAGCCTAATAAAGACATCTTGTCACCAGAGAAGACCCAGGAAATGTTGAATCAATTGTCTGTCCACATGAAAAAGCCAGTGCAAATGGCAGTCTCAGAGTCATCTCTAAAGGGGACAATAGGAATTGATGTTCTGGGAAAGATGCAGGTGTCAGATGTAACAGAATCACAGAATTACACAATATTTTGGGTTGGAAGGGACCCTGCAGGATCATAAAAGTCCAAGCACTTCTTGAGCTCTGTCAGGCTTGGTGCTGTGACCACTTCCCTGGGGAGGCTGTTCCAGTGTTCAGCCACTCTGGGCAAAAAAACATTGTGCTGCTATCCAATCCTAACTCCCCCCTGACACAACTTCAGGCCATTCCCTGGAGTCCTGTCATTGTCACCACAGGGCAAAGATCAGTGCCTGTCCCTCCTCCTCCCCTCCCAGGGAAGCTGTAACTGCACTGAGGTCTCCCATCAGTCTCCTCCACTCTGAACAGACCAAGTGACCTCAGGTGCTCCTCACACAGTTTCCCCTCAAGACCCTCCATCATTTTTAGCCCTCCTTTGGACATTCTAATAGCTTTATATCTTTCTTATATTGTTGTGCCCAAAGCTGCACACAGGATGTCACCTGATCTTGCTTCCACTGCTCATAAACCCTCCTTTTTTACCTTATCTGCAAAGGAAAAGCCCTGCTCAGCCAAGCCAGTCTTCTGCCTCATCTGCTTGACTCAAGGCATTTAGGAGCTGCTGGCTCCTGAGCCCTTAGGAGGTGATGCTTAAAAACTGACCAGCAGAGATGGACCCCAGCAGCTGCAAAAGCTTTTTCTCAGGGGACCTTACTCACTAGTTCCTTGAGCAGTCTGAATTCTGCTCTCATGTCCAGGGCTGAAGTTCTGCTGTCACTTTCCCTCCTGTTTAAAACCAGAGATTTTAAACTCAGTCACTTAATGGCTGTTGGGGCCAAGACAGACACCAATCTCCACCTCGCTTAAGACCCTCTCTGTTAACAAGCAGCAAATGAAGGAGGGCATCTCTCTTAGTTGCCTTTCTTATGATTTAGAGGAATCTCTTAGCTCCTCGAAGAATAATTTATCAGTGTCATTGGTTTGGCTAGGCTGTCTATAGCAGAGGCCATGATATCCACATCATTAGTTAGCAAGTAGTGTTTTTTTTCTGGCTCATCTGAGCACCATCTCACAAGGTACTTTCTGTATGAACACAAGTCAGTCCATGTAACAGACTGTGATTCTTGTCCACACCAGCCGCAGCTTTGTTTCTTAGGTTTCAAAACCCTGAAGAGGTCATTGCCTTCAACATGCTGTCCAGCACTCACTCAGGGCCAGCCACCTGCTACCCACCACAAATTCTCCAGAACTACTGCACAGCTCCTTCTGTGGTCATCTGCTCTTTAGCAGGTTCATTGTGACCAAAATGGTTTCTGTTTATGCTCACCAGCCACAGGATACAGACAGCATACTTCAGCCTTGCAAAATGATGAATCATCAGCTCATCTAGGAGCTATATAAAGTAGATTTATTATTTATTTCTGCCAAGCCCAGGTACTTCAAATGAGCCTGTCTTCTCTTTCATAAATAGTAATCTGAAAAAGATCTTCCATCCACAAAAGGTCTCTAATTAACAGTTAACTTGGTAGTCACATCATATTGATGCTTCTAACCAACACAGAAAAGGCACATAAAATTGTAAGGGTGGCAGGGATGAGCAGAGCCCAGGCCTTTGCTGTCCACAGAGCACCTACATTATGGAGTACACTTTCTCCTACAAATAAGAAATCCTACAAATCTCTAAGAGATAAGAACTGCCTTGTATCCCCAAGCAAAGCTATCTGTGCAAACAGTAACAAATTATCAATACCTTTCAGCTAGACAACCTCACCATGAGATTTTAAAGCCCACTTACCAGAAGGGACTGCCTGCAGCCAGCTGGAAATAGAGATGTGGCCGCTGAGAGACAGAATCTCCAGCCCACAGATGGAAAGCAGAGATGCAGCACTCAGCAGATGGTGGGGGCAAGGGACAGCCACATCCTCCCTTTTTAGCTGCAGCTTTCAGTGAGGGTGAGAAGGAATCACAATTTTCAGGCTTGGAGCCACATGATAAAAATCAGCAATGTGCTCCAGGTGCTTCCCCTTAAAGGAGGCTTTGCCAGCCAGCCAAACACTGACAAGCAGGACAAATTCCAAATTGTCCAAACACAATTAATACAAGCCCAACCAACAAACTCCCAGCAATTCTTTACTGCAATTCCCCTCTGCTCCATGTTCTCAACCATAATCAAAACCACGGTGAACAGGCAGAACAGGTAGCATGTTAATTTCTGAGTAATCACTAATTAAATACTTCCAGTAACCCACGAAGAAAAGAACTCTCTCTCCATCCTTAGATATTTGACCTGGTTCACTAATGGCTTGAACACACAGTCTCAGTGCCTGGGAAGCCAGGCTCACAGCTGCTCTGGATCACCAGGCTGAAACTGAGCTGCTCTTGCACCCTGCTGAACCTGACCCACCATCTGTAACAGGATCCTCTAGCTCTTTTTCCTTTCTTTTTCTTTTTTCTCTCTTTTTTTTAAAGACCTGCTTACTCCACAAGTCATAGCTTTTTCTCTCAAGAACTTTCCACACTACATTAAGATTTCCAAAGGCAGGTAGTTTACATTACATGAAATATGGCAGTGGCCACAGTTCAAGAGCCCTTTAACAAGGATGCAAGTCAGTCTGGCTCCCACCATGGAAGCTTGGCATTTTCCCTAGTGGTGCCTAACTCCCACTCAGAAAAGGCTCAATGGTTTATGCAGATAAAAGCAAAATTGTGCTAACAATATTTTGTGCAACACTGATCTTTTTTTTCCCCCCACTCTCTTTAGCAGCAAAAGAGACCACAGGGAGCTAAACTGCTACAGGACAAAGTGTCCCCCACTGGCCAGGTCCCACTGTGATCTACATTTGGGCTGGCATGTGGGGCACACAAGTCAGTGTCCTTCTCACGGAATCTAATTTATTTGGAAAGGAGAAGCCAGATTGATACATACCTGGATTTTTAATCTGCAGTGTAGTCAAGGTACAACCAGAATTTCCACTGCATAGTCTTAGTTCCCTCTTAATTTAAGGTTTAAATTCAGTCTTTAAAATAAGAATTAAAGAAATTAGTCTCTTCTCTTGTCCTTACTTGCATTTGCAAATCCCGAGAGAGGAAAAAACAAAGCAAAAAAAAAAAAAAAAAAAAGAATGATCTGCAAAAAATCACTTCTCCCTATTATTTTAAGTATATTTATTTATGCCAAACTGCCTGCAATTATACATATATAGGTGTATATATATGCACATAAATATTTTGCACACATTTATATGTAAATGAACACATAATTCTATGGTTCACCATTATCCTGACTGATGGGATGATCAGAGCCAGATAGAGTGCTGACAGACTGTATTCCTAGCTAAATGTAATAGGCCATTCTTTCTGAAATACCTGATATTCTGTCCCAGCCTTTGTTGTTCTCTTATTGCCAAGATCGAGGTATTGTGAGAAGGATGGACCTAAGTCAGTGCTACCAGGTGCCTGACCTGATGAGAATACATTTGGGCAAACAGATGTGTGAGGTTTTTGGTTTAATCAGGCCTTAAGAGAAAAGTTTGCACTCTTAAGGGTTTCTCAAGTAGAAATCTTTCATGCATTATCTGGTTTTAATTAGGGTCTTTAATATCCAACAGCTTATGGGCTCAGTGAAAAGGCTGTGACTAAGAAGGTACAAAATAGTGCTTTACAAATCAGAACTGCTACTCAAAAAAAATTATAAACAGGCATTTTAGGGACTAGAGCAAATTTAATCATGGACAATTTGGTTCTGTTTTGACCCTTACAAATACCAGTCCTGAGGATGAAGCTGAGTGACCACAGACTGAACACAGACCTGATTCCCAAATTTTCTATGGGCATGAAAGCTTTTCATAGCACAAGGCAAGCAATACATGGGGATTGGCAGCCTTCATGAGCAACCCTTCTGCATTTTCTATGAATGTTTAATATACATGACAACCTAGGATCCTGGCATCTTTTACCTGAAAGACAATGAGTTTTGTCATCTTCCCTAACTTCCTGTGCCTTCCCAGCCTTCTCCAGCATATCAGTTCTCAAAGAGGAATGCAGAACATGTTCCTTCCACTGATCTGATCAAACCATTTCTCTTGTAGATATTCCCAAAATGTAATGGGCAACTTTACCTTTTTAACTTGCATGATGAATTCTTTCTAGTTAGTAAGATTGTATGCATAGCTGAGCGTAGACAAAACAGAGGGCAACTTACCATTAAAAAAAAAAAAAATACTATGAATGCTATTTTCCTGAAAAATAAGACAAGTAGTCTAATGCAGGAATTGCACTGACTAAAGAGAACTCTTTTTAAATATGCACAATCTGTCATTCTAGGTGCTCTTTGCATTTGAACATAAAAACTGGCATTACATTACCTGCTTATGACTTCTCCTACCAGTAAAGAGCAGCACATGTAAAGCACAACTGCAGGAGGATTATTAGTTTTCCTTAATTTCAGGAAAATGTTTGTTCAGTATTGGAAGAAAGTGATGGATTTTTTTCACCTCTTACAGGAGAAAGGCTATTCTTTCCAGTGGTTTTTGACCCTCAGATTCCAATTCCTCCCCTCCAGTGGGTACAGACTACTCTACAGTGCATTTTTAGTCTCAAATACACCATGAGTTTCCTTTTTAAGTTTATCTATCACACAGCCTTTAGAAAGCACTATGCACTATTTCAGGCTATTGCTTCCATGTAATTCTATTTCTAAGTAATACTTACATTGAAACTAGAGACAAAAGATACAATTTTGTTGCTAAAAAGACATATTTTGATTTCAGTATTAGGGAGCTCAAATCTAGAAATAAGAACTGGGAGAATATTGCCTGTATATATAAACAAACACTCATTTGATACTAAGTACTGATCCTAGAAAAGTCTCCTGAGCTGTTTCAAACAATATCTTAGGGAGTGGAAGGCTGAATGGGGAGCAGGCTCAGTGAGCATCAGTCAGTAGGCAGCATGCTGCCATCCAGCTTCCTTCCCAGTATGCTCATCATCCAGTCAGGTACAGATAATGCCCTTTGACTCATGCAGGCCCATGGATGGCAAACAGCAGACCACAGGTGACCCAGCACAGGCCAGTTCAGATGTGCTCTGCAAGCACACTGCTGCTGATCCCCTCAATACAGAAAAACTCCAGCAAACAGCTTACAGAATAAGGGCCAAAATTAATTATCCTGTGTAACTCCCTGAGCAAGCTGAGACTCCCACAGGACCTCAGCTCAGCAGGACACCAGCATAGGAACCATCTGGTCTGACACTGTACATTTTGGGTCAGGTTCCTATAAATTACCATGTTTAAAGGATTTAAAGGGCCTTGCTTGATAGTGCAATGTACCCTCTCATCTTCTTGTAAATCAATTAGTGCATAATTATTTGGTATGATGATCTTACGATCACTTTTCATTTGTCTGTTCAATAGTGGGAAAAATGGAGTAAGACAGAGGCTTAAAAGAGAAAACCTTAGCTGACTCACCTTTTTCCACTGCTGCTACGTGCAGCTCTCCAAACTGGTTGCTGCTAATTTATTGCCGTGCCCAAACTAGCACATTTTTAATTAAGAGAAATGAAAAGCAGCTGAAAGAGCTGGCCAAATGATAACTGTGGTATCTGCACATCTTTAAACAATGCTTTGTAGTAGGAAGAATGAGTATCTTAAAAAATTAAAGCCACAAGAGCTACAGGATTTTACCTGAAATCTGTGACTTGTGAAGCAAAGCAATGAAGTGCCAGCACAGAATCCATTTGCTGGATGAATTGCTTGAGTCCATTTTGAATTATAGTGTTCAATGCAGGTAATATCCTTGCAAATGTCTGTTCTTCCATCTACATCTCTGTGTCTGGAGCCCTTTTTCAGGAAATTATTAGTTCCAGCAGGAAGAAGAATAGGGCCAAATAACCTAATTAGCTTAAAATGAAGCCTGAACACTTGAAATAAACCACACTTATCTGTGATAGAAAGGGATTGGACTGAAAAAGGCTTAATTTCATGGAAAGTCACTATAGCCCCAAACATAAAGTAGATCACTTCATTAGGATAACAAAGAGTTATTATTGTATTATCACAGAGCATTATTATTAATACCCTTATTATTAGCACACTTCATGCATTATGATCTGATCTCAGACTGAACTGGCAGGCCCTGTATTTTACTGTCAGCAAGATAAAGTTCTCACAATGGCTAATTCTTAAAGCATCTTTATATCAATGTAATTGATAAAATTGATAATTGAACAGTTACCATGTTCAATATTTACAAGTGGTTTTGCATATCAAAATATCTTAATACTTGACAAGGCAGCTGATGGCTGGATAGCAGGTATATCTGTCTTCAGAAGATCTTCAGGCATCAGGAAGAAGAGAAAGACACATAAAAGCAAAAGCCCACATTTTGGAATCTCATTGGTGCCTCCTGCTTTGGCAGCACTCAACAACTTCACTTTCAGGGACTGCTTCCCTTGGCATCTGGGGTGTGCTTTGTAAAGATATATTGGACAAAGAGCAGTTCAGTTACTGCTGCAAGCAACTGCACTGCTACCTTACTGAGCAATTGAAGGCAGGTTTCCACAATAAAGTGTGAGTGTGTGCATTAATATTTCATCAAAACCAGGGATTTTATTGCTGGCTTCCAAAAAACAAGTAATAACATACTATGAACCAACTGGGCTTATCCATGGAGGCAGAGGAAAGGCGCAGCAACTGCGACATGCATTACTGTGTGTGAATGCCCTTTTCTAATAAAAGTGATGAAAAATACAGAAAAATTATAAAGATGTATGAATAATAGATGTTTTCCAAACATATTAACTCAGGTGAGATCACAATATAAATCAGTATTTTGCGGAATTTACAACCATGCTCAGCTAAAATTCCCAGAGCCGACCAGCATTAGTGCGCTCATGCACCTGCACAGACACACTACTCCCTCCTCCTTTTCACAGCCAGGATCCACCCAAGGCTCCTGCAGCCCAGACCACAACTATTTCTGAGCCAGACTGTGAGGAAGTGCTGTCCTGGCCAGCACAGGTGTCCTGGCACTCCCTACCCTTCTCCCTGTGGCAGGGGTTTGGCAGCACAGGGTGCAGTCTGCATCATCCATCCTGTGACCTCTGATATTCCTGTACCCATGATGCCCATGCAGTCCCCTAAAGAAAGTGGCTGTGGACATGTCCAGTAAAGCTACTCCCAAGCTAAGCTGCAATTTGTTACTTAAAAGCAACAACTGAAGGATGCTATTTTACAGATATTAGCCCCGACATCAATAGACTGAATTTCCTGCTGTAGTTGGGCCTATTTAAAAAAAAAAAAAAAAAAAAAAAAAAAAAAAAAAAAAAAAAGGATAATTTAAAAAAAAAAATCCCATGAGTATGGAAACATAGCAAAATTACCCTCTAATTTTTTCAAAATTAGTTTCTAAGAAGTCCATGACACTATATTTCCTGAAATCCCAAAGGAAAGTCACACAAGGGAGATGTTCTTTCACAACTTGCCACTGCACACTGAAGAAATAGATTATACATAAAAGCAAAAGTGATTTAATAGATTGTTTCACAGTTTCAATCAAAAGAAAATCAGATCACCACCAAAAGGTGAAAAGAAAATGGGGAGGCAGCCTGGCATGAAAAATACATGTCTTCCAGTGATCTCAAATGTTCTATGAAATTTTGATCATAAAAAATATCACAGCTTTTTCCATGTAAATTTTCCAGTCATCTCAAACTACTTGCTAGACCATGCTAACTAGTAAAATATCTGTGATCTAAAAAAAATTATTAGTACTTTTGTATCAATGGGAAAAATCACATTGCTAAGATGTTTACCTTGTTTGATTTCTGCAGGTTTTATTCTTTCCCATGCAGCTGATTTTTCCCCACAGGATATCGACCTTTATTAGTTGCTGACAGCACGTCTGGCAAATAGCTTTCTGCTGTGGTAGCTGAGGTTGAGCCATCTGTTTTTTCTCTGGAGAGCCATGCCTTATTCATAATGGCATTTTTGTGTTTCATTCCCTGGGGAATAGCACCTGCATGCTGATTTCCTATTTGACCCCAAAATACATCATCATGTTTCGACAACCGACCCCTCCCCTTCGTGGCCCAGAACACACCACGCTCCGGGGGCACCGCAGCATCCTTCATCCCGGACAGCAGAGGCCCCGGGGCTTCCTCATGGACCATGGGCAGGATGGCATCAGCCCACGGGTTTGAGCTGGAGGGGACAGCTGAAGGTATCTGAGGAGGAAAGAAGGACAGGAACCGTGACCTTGGATGTCCCAGTGTGTTGCTGTATGCTTTTATGGAAACGGGACACTCTATGCATTGGGGCTGATTTCAGCCGTAGCCTTCCATATAATCGTACGAGAGGCTCATGTCCTGCTTTCATTGGGATTTAATTAAAGCTCATATGATTTATATCTATATATATTAAAAAAAAGCTCTGAGTTCAAAGGGCTACTTGCTACTCATAATAGTTTCTTTTATGGCCATATTTTCATTTGTTTTTATGTGTGAGTGTGAGAGAGAAAAGGACCAGGAAACTTGATTTGAACTGTTACATATATGCCCTGGACTAAGTAACATGTTATCAGAATTCTGAGTCACCATTTCATTGCATAATAAATTACTTAACTAAAAGGAAATCTCAGTATCTTGCATGTTCTTTCATTAATGCCAAAAGCAAAAACTATGCTTTTAATTGTTTCATTGCATTTATTTTAATACAAGATTATAAAGAAAATTCACTGGAGTAATATTTTTAACTACTCTACCTAACTGGCTCCAGTAATTGTATGTTTGAATTTTGTTTCCATACAAGTATGAAGAGGTTATGTTGCCTCAGAGAGGCTGAAATCTCTTGCGTGTTTAGTTTAGCAGCAGACTGTTACAAATGCAATTGCAATTGATCAGCTCTGTTCTTAACAGGATTCCTGCAGTTAATGGAAATTACTATAAAGAGCTTCAGGGCACAGGAATAATTGGATCACTAAAACCAAAAAGAATTGGAGGGGAAAAAAGGTAAGACAAGATCAACATAACTTTTTTTTAAAACATCCAACAATTTGAAAAGGTTATCTTACGAGTACTTATAGAGTACACTATGATGAAAACAAAATCTTTTAACTATTTTTACAAGCCCCAAGCCCCTCTTAAACAATGGGGGGAAAAATGCATAATGAAAAACATTAAACATTTATTATTGTCAGCTTGTCTAAACTAACAATCAACTGTGCATCTCTGGAAGGAAACATTCAAACATCTGTATTTTCTGCCAATAAGAAGAGATTTCACTAAACTAAAAACAGTGAGAAAACTTTTACCGACCTGGCAATTTTTGCGATGGTTTTCTCTTAGTTCTCGATGCATGGCTAAGATCCTCTCTGGGACTGTTACTCCAACAGAAGGACCAGCAGACACGTTTGGGGTGATGGGAGAACTGTGGGGGCCATCCATCCCTGGCTGAGAGTTTGCAGACACCGACCCAGTCAATCTGTTCCCTTTGGCACGTGCCACAAGATCCTCTGGCTGTCCATTAGCCTGCGAAACGTCTGGGGAGGAAGGCAGCATCTGCAAGAGAAAACAGCATTTTAAGAATTTCAAGACAGATTAAGTTTTCCAGTGCTGCTCATTTTGGCTTAGTGGAAGCCACTTGGATGAGTTCACTAAAAGAAATATTCACAGAAATTAACTGTAAATAAACTACATTCCGCAAAATAAGGGGAAAAAATAACATACCTATTATTTCAGATGTGGAACATTCCTGCACCTCTCTAAATAAAGAATCCTGTATTCAACAAGTCATCCTCAAAACAAAACAAAAAAAGATTTCTAAGCTTTAACTGCAGTTGAAAATTTGCCATGAGATACTAAGAAAATCTAGATGAGAACTAGAAAAAAAATCCCAATTTTAAAAATTATATCAGTTCTCTTGAAAAATCTCAAAATTTCTAACATGATCCTTTTACACACATATTTTCTCACTCGACTCTACACAACTAATTCAGGTTTGTCTACCTATGAATGCTCAAGAAAGTTAAGCTGAACAGACTCCAAAAATGTGTTTGTTCAACTGCATGAACTCTTATACAGACCTTCCTATTCAAAACACAAATAATATTAATTCAGTTGATCTTATTTCATCTCCAAATCCACTTTAATAACACAGTAAACTATCCTTTTAGAATATCTTCACTGAGCTGCAAACAAATTTAAGAGAGAAATAAATTGCAGTTTAATTAAGCACATGTTAATAACAGTTGCAAACAGGAGTAGATCTCCCTGAATCCCAATTACTGCTATAGCACACTAGAATTTTATCATTCAAAACCAAATTTATTATAGCTACCACATCACTGTTGCATTTTTTCTTGCAATTGCAAGCCTTGACATTTCAGCCTTTCAGCTTTTGAAGAGTTATTTTTTTATTTCTAAAATTAACACACATTATGCATTAACATCTCACTACCATTAGTCCTCTTGCAAAAGCTCCAGAAATGCAGATACATATATACACCAGGTCAGGAAGAATTATTTAAAAGAAAACACATTTTACTTAAAATAATATATTGGTTTTGCTCTGTGCATCTTTTTGCTCTGAGCATCTTTATTCTGTTTTAACCACATCACTTGTGTCCATTAAAAAAAAAGTCAAAGGACCCTGAATGATTGCTCTGAAATGACCCAGCAGAAAGATGAGCATTTATTGACAAGCTCCAGCATCTAAATATAGTTCTATTATTACATGAAGAAGAACACATGGTGTTTTTGTTGTTGCCATTTCACCTCCTGTTCTTGGCTCCCTACCACGAGCAGAGGGAACCAGTTCTGATGAACTGTGGCCATTGGTCTCCTTAAAGTACCCAACACAAACGTGTGGCCAGCTGAGACTGCCCAGGAGCAGCTACTAACTAGGCACTTTATTTCAGGCTGAACAACAGGCCATGGAACAAGGCAGGCACATCCAGAAATGGAAGCACCACTCATACTGGTCAGTTTGGAGCACAGAATTTAGATTGCCTCCCTTCCCTAAAGGATTTGCTTTCTCTGTGCTGGTTACAGAGGGGGCCTGTGATACTCTTTGGATAATGCATTCATTTAGGCAAGCTGGCATGAATACCAAACATATCCTGGCATTGCAGGAATAGAACAGTTGGAAAGTGAAAGCTATACATTTGGAGGTTCCCCTCTAAACACACGAGCCCAAGGCAGCTCCAGAAGTCCTTGGTCTCTAACCAAGGTTACAAGTGCAGTATCTCTCCCCATCACTCACAAAAAATGCCAGCTGGCTTAAAGCAATGAAAGGTCAGCCCTGAAATGTTTTGAGGCATGAAGATATCAGATATAAAATTATTTGATGAGAATCTCCTCACTACAGGAAGCACAGTTAGAGGCATTTTTGGTGATAGATGAAAGTGAGCAGGAGCAGAACAAGTTCTGGAGCTCAGTGACCCATGCAAAGGCAAATCACTGTCCTGCTCATAGGCAGGGGAGCCAGAAAAAAACACACACCCAAATCAAAGCTGTGACACTGGCACAAGTCTTTTCTAGAAAAGTAACCTCCTTGCAGGGTCCTTCCTTTCAACTCTTTACCCACAAACCCTTTTGCCTCTTGGAATTAGCAAATTCTTTTGCAGCCAAAGCAGTTACACTCAGCAGAAAGCAGGGTTAATGCAATCCCCAGTGAGTGAAGCTGATACTACCCTGACAAAGATTTCACAGTACAGTCTGCACCATACTTGAAAGTTGGTATGATTCTCTCAAAAGACTCATGTGTCATAAGATTAGCACTAAAGATTGCATTTCCTATAGCACTAAGGATTCAGCTAAGCAAAATTCTGTCTCAATGCCCAGACATTAGACATTAACTTGTTCTTTTGTTCTTTTTCAGGTTGATTCTTTCTTCCTTTTTTTTTTTTTTCCCCCACTCTATTTATTCTATTTTCCTATTTTTTTTTTTCTTTTCTCTAAATTCTCCACCAACTACTCCACCTAGGAAGAAATGAAAATACTGTGATATTTGACCAAACTGAGAGGAGCATAAACTTACATAATGCCAAGTTCTAGAAAGAATTGTTATTGAAACCAAAAAACATCAGCTTCTCCAACACTACAAAAAAATAAGACAGTGTCAGAGAGAAGATGAAAATGTTTTAATTTATCTGCATATTTTTAATTGTACATTTTACGTTAATCTAAATTCTATAATTTTTCAGAAAATAAAGGAAGGTTAATTTTAAAGCTTTTCTTTTTTTTTTTCAATCATGGCTTCTCCTGTACTGGCATGTGCTACTCTAGAGAAACGCATGCTATTGCCCATGAATTACAGTAAAAACCACTGCTAAAGTATCTGTATTATGCAGCCAGGAAATAGATCTGAATCTTGACAACTGAACCAAATTTTACTTTCAAAGGGCACTAACCTTGAGTAAGAACCTTCTCCTCAGCCACCACAAATTCTTGAGATGCCCTCTATCCAAACAACCACTTACATAATTATTGAACAGCTTTATCAGTAATTTCACTGGAAAGGCTGGGCTGCCACTAACTTTTTAAAAATCTGTATTTCATGCCTCTCAGTATTTTTAATAACTTTGTTAATGGTCAAAAATAACATATCTCTCAGCAACGGACTTTACCCTTTAAAAAAATTACTAATTAACTAATTCCATTCCTTCATCCACTTGGAATTCCAGTGATTCAAGGCATGTGTTTCATACTGTCAGGTAAAAAAAAGCCTCTTCCTGTAAAAAAAACCCCTAGTTTCGAAAGATTCCTTGCTCTTGATCAGCCTTGTCCCAAAAAGACTGAAAGTACGAAGTTCTTTCTCCCTTCTGAGAGTGGGACTCATCGAACCAAAGCATATCTGCCCCTGGCCCCCTTGACAACCACTGGCATCCAACTTCTACGGCTCTTCCCACCCTATCACAGAATCACAGGATGGGGCAGGCTGGGGGGGACCACAGTGCTCATCTGGTCCACCCTCCCTGCTCAAGCAGGGCCACTCCAGAGCACATGGCACAGGATTGTGTCCTGATGGTTCTTGAAGATCCCCAGTGAGAGAGACTCCACAACCTCTCTGAGCAGCCTGTCAGCACTCAGTCATCTGCACTTAGCTAATGCAGGTACATGACATGGACAGGATAATTCCTATCCTATACATGTCCTATCAAAATAAAAGTATGTCTTTCTCTGCTTTGACTATGAAAACACATAGACAAACTACCACGGGTGACTGTCGCAAGTACAGACATCATATAGGAAATGTATCTCACCCTCAGTGCCAGAAAAGCCTCTGACCTTAACAGCCACACACAAACCATTTTAAGGAAAGCATCAGAGAACTTTACTGCAGGTCTATCATCTTCAAATACGATTCACTGGAAAGCAGCATGTGATTTCTTGCAAAGTAATGAGTAGAAATAAAAACTAATAAACAATCCAAAAACACTGTTCTACCAAAGCATATCTCAGAAGAAATCCCTTGACAGAAAGAAAAATTAAGCTATGCTGTTCTGTGCATTTAATCCCCGTTCTGTAAAGTAATTCACTCCACTGGACAAATTCCTTGCCTGGAGCTTTCCATCCATAAGGTTTAAGATGACTGCATGAAAAGCATTAAAAAAGCGCTACCATTTATCCCTTCATTCCTTGCACAAATTCCCTTTCAGCCCCAAGAAATGAGGGCAAACAGCCACAATGGTTTCAGATCCACTGTGGAAAGAATATATAAAATATATCACCAGGCCAAAGCATTCCAGCACAAAAGAAATTGGATGAGCAGCATTTTCCATTACAGACATCAGGACACAGCCTGTTGGCTCAAACATTTGAGGGAAAGAATCAAAGGACATACTCCTTTTTGTCCACACCTAGACCAAAATAGAGAGGAAAAGCCCACAGTATTGCACAACTTTACTGTCTGGGCTGAGTCCGCATGAAAGGGGAGCCAAGCTCACTTGTTCCTCTGTGTGGTTTTCTGATCCATCAAAAGCAGCATGGACACTGCCTCATGTTCAAACCAGCCAGATTGGGTAAAGCCTGGATCTCAAACTGCAAGTAGACACCTAAACTCAGGAAAAAATAGAGCCTCCTCTTTCACATATCCCATTACTCATCTGGAACATCTTCTCTTGCTTCCTACTTTTACCATCACAACTAAGGCAGCTGTTGCAAAGCCAAGTCCCAGTCCTTTTTTGCTGGGTGTTTTGTGAACATGAATGTCCAAGATCAGATCATGAATGCTGTCCTGTGCTCCGTTCACTGGGAAAGGCAGAAAAACAGTAACTGTTAATAATGTCCATGAATTAATTCTACAAAAGCAAGAAAAGAAAGATGAGGCTGAGGTCCTTCCAATTTAAAAAAAAAAAAAAAATCAGCATTCAAAAGGAGGTGATTAAAATGGGGCATGACAAAAGGCCAAACATGGACATATATTCTGTGTCTGACATTGGGCACATGAACCCCAGCTATGGCACTGTGCCAAGTGCCACGTGTGCCTGCTGGAGGCAGCCCTTGTCCCAGGAATGTGTCCTCTTCAGCCACATGCTTTCTATTTCCCAGACACAAAACAAGGTTTTAAAATATTTCTGTTGCCAAGATTTATTATTGCTCCACTCTGAGGGGCTGCAATGATTTCTCAAGTCCTTTAAAAAGATAATATATCCCAAAGCCTTAGAAATCAACTTCTTAGTGCCTACAAAACTTTCCAGTCCATATTATACCTCATCATTTCAATGCCTGCCCAAAAGATAATTTTCTTCAAAGCTGAGAGGCCGCACTTGTTCACTATTCTGCACCGAATTTTTGCTTTCACCACAATGACATAGGTAGTGGATGAAAAAGAATTGAAATAAAACCCCTTCTGTGCAATCAAATATGTTTCTTATGATAAAAACCCACTAAAATTAAATTAAATTATACTAAATTGAGGAATTAAACTAAATTACAAATAAAGAGCTTCATGGTGTACAGTTTTATTGTGAAGAAAAGTAATTCAAAACCTAGTCCTCTTTACAGGGACTTATTAAGGAAAGAAAAACTGGTTTTCTTTTATGAACATACTACTATAACATATATCTGACCTCACTGAAGAGTGCACTGCTGGAACAAAATTACGAGATACTACATGATTCAAGCAAATTTTGTTCCTCGCTCGCAACCATCTGAATGTAATGCTGGGCTGTGAAAATAATCAAGAATGACAAGCCTCAAAATGCATGCTGCTCTGCTGGGCTGAACTGATGGAAGCCTTGAGTTAATCAGCAAAATAAAGCCATAGGGACAACAGGGATTTATAACGTCTGAGAGCAGAGCCTTGAACGCTGAAAGAAAAGTCTGAGGAGAAGATCCAAAGACAGAAGGGTTTGCACAACACCATCTTCGAGGTCTAGTATTTTAATTGGGATGAAAATTAGGGAGAAAATACTTCTGGCAAACAGAAGGAAGTTACCAACCATCTACTGTGTCCTGAATAAGCAAAGAACTGGAGTTTGCTTTGGTCTGTAAGCATGAATGACTTGGTGGTGTCCATAGGTCCCCCCTGAATGAAGCTGGGGCATCTCAGCACCCACCTGAAGCAGCTCTACCCTCTCTACATGTAATTCCACGTGCAGATGAAAAAGGGAAAAAAAAAAAAAAAAAAAAAAAAAAGAGTTCTTAATAGAACTATGAACCAATTTTTTTCTCTAAGAACATGACTCAAAGTTATTTTACTGAACTACAAAAGTGCCAGGCACTGAACTGAGTAGAGAGTCCCCTTTCCCTTCAAAAGGGTCTGGATCAGCTCTTCATGTATCACTGCAAACTTTGAGCTGAAATTCATCAGTAGGTCAAGGCACAGAGGTTTGCTGCCAGTGTGTGACAGGCTTCTGTTTGTTACTGGGTCCAGTAATTAATAAAGCCATTTGCAAATCTTTAACTTAAGAAGGAAAATAAAAGCAAAAAAAACACAATCCACCAGGTTTTTTATAGCAGAATTCAAATGTTAGGAATGGCGTAGGAGTGAAAAACTGAGGGGAAGGAAGGAATAAGCTTTCAAAGGAATTTTATGTAAGTGGATGTTGGGCATAGCTCTAGAATCTTAGATGTAAAGTCCAGTGAGAATAAGAGTTGAAAGCATAAAATAAAACTTCTGAGATTAAAAGTCACTTCACTTCAACAAATATCTACAGAATCAGTACAAGATCTTTTACACCAAAGGAATGTATCACATTAATATGAAAGTCTCTCTCTCTCTCTCTTTTTTTTTTTTTTTTTTTAAATTATAATCATTATTAAATTAGTGGTAGTGAAACTTGGATATTTTCTCATTGAAGTGTCTTCCAATGGAAACCTGATGCATAGAAATACACGTTTTTCATGGGAACATACAACTCTTCCTTGGTAGGAAAGTTACCCCCTGTTAGATGTGGAACTGTTTATCACAGAAGAGCCTTAAGCTCAGTGTCAAGATACCCAGCGAGAGCCAGTTTGTTCTCTGCATGATAAAAAACCCCAGGCTTGAATCCTATTTGTGCCTGAGGCTGAGACCTCTGGCCACTGCAGTGCTGGACTGTAGTGGGAAGGGGCCTGTGCTCCACCTGGTATGAACAGTTAAACATCTATCAAAGCAGGGGACTTCATGTGGGGCTCTGTGCTGCAGATAAATTCACTGGCTATCAGAATATATATTTCATCTAATTCTCTCTTGTTGACCTGCCAGGTTTTGTGATAATTGAACATTTAGGGAGACGGCGTGAGTACGAACAGCGTTTTGATATTTATTGTATTGGCAAGCTTTACTAATGCTCATCTATCACAGCAGTGTCTGAGAAAAAGTCTGAAGGCAGTGAGTACTATCTCCCCTCTGACAGATGAGTTCCCAGCCACTGTCACATCAAACACTCCTGTGCAGTGGGAGCTGGAGTGAGGCAGTGGTGGATCCACACATGAAGTACCCAAAGGAGACACAGCCAGACACAGAGTCCTGTCCCATCCTGCAACCAGGAATCAATCCACCTCTTCCTTAACATGAAGTTAAATTGCTTTTTGCCACAAAACCAAGTATGACTGAGTGATAGCTTGCAACACTTAGTAACACTGTAAGAATTAGCTCTATCAACATGATACAGAATACCACTCAGTGTGTAAAAATGCAAAATCATCAGAAAAAGAACCCTGTGGATTTACTACACTACATGTCCATCATGAAAATCTTCTGCTGATGAAAATGTCAAGTGTCCTTAAGATAATTTTTTATGTATTTATTTTGCAGTGCGTTGTGTTAGCTGAAGTACAATATACAGTATGAACCAATATTCTGTGTTCTGTTGTGACAAGCGCACAGTATTATACAAAGGTGTAGCACACAGCATTCCCTCCCCCTACCCCACTTTTAGCTAAAAAGGCTCTACTTGAATGTACTTGATGCAAACATTACCAAATATTTTTTGGGTACTTTTACATGTTGAAACAGGCTGAAAAAGGCTGAAACAGAAAATCAAAAGGAAAAAGAACTTGCTGATGGACACTGAAGTACTGCAAGGGAATTCTTGTTTCTTCAGGTTGTCAGATTGAGATTCCTGTCTTTAAGAATGTCTTCAAGTAGGTGCTACTCCAAAATTAGGAAGTTTATTCCTAGCATCCAAGATATTAGTGACAATATTGAATAGAACCAGGTGTGAAACAGGCTGCTTCCCACTTTTGCCTTGCCAGAGAAACACAAGTGACTAACTCACTTTCAAATACAAATGTCCACTGAATTGACTTAAGTCTTAAAATACTCCCTGTTTACCTTTTTTTCCTGACTTCTTCAGAAATCTGAAACAATGTGTTGTTCAGGAAAGAAATACAAAATTCATATTTAAAATGAAATTGGGTAATATGTGCTGCATTATCCATCAGATAATCAAAATATCAGGGGTGCGTTTCTTGCATGGAACATTGATGCACTTTGCTTTAAGCTCCTGAAATTTGGACCCTGCCTACAACAACAGTAAAATGGCCAACTCCACTGATTTCTCTGAAGCCATACTTACATTAAGCAATGAAATATATCTTATAATTACACATTAAGTGTCACTAAACGCTTTGGAAACCACCATTTAATTCAATAGTGTAACCATGAGGATCCTACAAGGAAGTATGAGCACTTACCTCTTGATCACTCATTGGTGTAAAAGCAACCGCGTACTCTGCCAGGGTTGTGTCATTCACCAAGTTCTTCATCTCTTCATCAAATACAGAGTTAATAAATCCTTGCCTGTGGAATTCATCATGCATTCTCCTAATGAAGCTGTTCCTTTCCTGGCACTTTTGGGTGAGGCAAGCCAGCTTAGCCTGTGTGGCATGAACACATAAACATCCCATGGTTCTGTCATTTCACTCCCTGCTGAGACCGCAAGATTACATTTTGTGTCTGATCTGTAATTCCACACATTTTGACCCGAAGCTATAGATTGTATTCCTATGTCTCTACTTTATTAAATGCCTCCACACCTTCAAGAGCAATATATATGCACAGATAAACTGGAAAGAGATGTATGTGCAAGGTCCCCCTTTTGATAGGCTGAAAGTAATCTTGCAAAAATGTCAGTGAGCCCTTGCCTAAGGTGAAGCCCAGCAGCATCCAGCTAATCAGGGACAACTGCAGAAGGGAGGCACAGACACAGAAGCCTGTAAGTGAAAGGATACCCTTTGTCCCTTTGTGTAGGTCCTGAATCAGTGTTCAGGGAAACACAGTACCTTCAGAGGAGCTAATGTCAGCTTCACTTCAGAGTTTCTCTTCTGCAGTTCTTTCTCCTGAAAGGTCGAAAATATCCTGCATGAATTTATTCAAGAATAAGTTTGAAATACTCTAGCAGTTTTTTGATATTTGTTTTAGGCCCGACTCTGAGGTGTACACTCTGCACATCTGTGTGACCCTGTATCACAAACAAGATGAATCAGTGTAAGGCATTGGCTGCACACAGATAGGCTCTGGCATACAAACACTGCCCTACTCACATTAGCACTGGTCTGAAAAATTAACAAAGGCTTTTGGATGTTCTTAGATGGAGCCTTATATCAGTGAGGTTATTTAATCAAAGCAGCATCACATTAAAGACTTGGTATCCTTTATTATGAACTCATGGTCATATTTACTCTGGGAATCTTCCAAAACATTCTTTGGGGGAAAAAATTCCCTTTCCCTACCAATATTATATTGTAAAATTAGAGAAAAGAGGAGGGATTTCCTGCTATATTTCTGCTATGTATATTCTACTCTGAAAAATAAACATCAAGAACCTTTTACTCTGACACAGCTGATACATGTCCTCTATTAGGAGGTGAAGCAGGGTGGGCCAGATTACTTAGTCTGTACCTTGTGATTAAAATCTGCAGATGGTAACCCTCCTTTCTGATTATGCAGAAAAAATACAGTATCTTGCCACATAAAATCCATTACCATAATGAATCAATACAGTATTTTTGATAATAAAGTAAAGATTCCTTTGCATTTATTTTGCCTGACAATTTATGTTTCTATAAAGTTTACAGTAAATATATTAATCATTAAAAAAGCCTCCTTTATGAGAACTCAAGTTATGCTGAAAAAGGTCACATGGTCCTCAGCTAATAAATTGTGGGCTTGGGAGGAATCAGAGCAGGCAGGGCAGGGGAAATGTCTTTACATTGCACTAGCACTGGGGAAACAAAGAAAGAGCTGGCAGCAGGTCCCTGCACTGCAGATATTCAATCCTTGATGAGGCAGGGAGCAATACATCTTGCTGATGCAATAGAACAATTAAGGTTTGTCCATTTATTCGGACAGCACATCTCACCCTTTACTCACCTACCATCTGATAAGACACCAAACACTGCAAAACAATTTCATTTGACCAGCACCATTCTTGTAAGAGGCATCCCCTAACCCATGCCTGAGAGAAGCCACTAACCCTCTTTACAGGACTGGTTTAGAGCAAACCTCAGCACATGATGAGGCTAGGAAAAACAAAACAAAACTACCACTGCCAAACAAACAATAAAACAGAAACCAAAATTGTAGAAAGATGCATTTACTCTGGAGAAAGCAGAATGAAAATTGTTCCCAGTAGGAAGAAGACAACAATCTTTTGTACTTTAGAGTATAGACAGAGGAAAAGCATGTTGTACTCATTGTATCAGGCTATGAAGAACAAAGAGCACTATTGAGAACATGCCATTTACTAGCTGTTTCAGAGCCTGATGGGCAATTCCAGTTTGGCTCACATCGTAACTATCATCCCGTTCCAAAATAGAGCTCCAAACAGGAAAGAAAATCTCAGGGAAAGAAGTCCTAGGAGGAATTTGTTTCCACCCAAGAGTTCAGTAGCTGCAGTCATACTTGCAGCATTAGCTTTGCTGTCACACTGTGAGGCAGCAGCTTTGGTTTTGCCAGGTACCTGCTCTGGTTTGCCAGGTGAAATATAATGCACAAGTAAAAACTGCTTGTGTAAGTACATTTGTGCATACATGGGGGTTCTCATCAGAATAACTATGACAAAAACCCAAACCACACACCTATCTGAAAATGTCTTACTGAAACTCTTAACATGTAACCCTAGCAGATTAACCAAAAAAGTTAGGAAAACTCTATAAAAATTCTATTTTTAGCTTGGAGTTTCACAGTCCAATATAATGGAAGAAGGGAGTTGGGAATGTTAAAAAATCCTGACAATTTAAGCCAAGGAGGTGGCTCTGTAAAGAATTTCAGCATGACTGCGCTTGCATTACACTATGGGGATGAATTAGAGCAGAGACTGAACTTTCATGATCATCTATCATTTTTCCAGAACACGGATCACTCAGGCAGTTTACACCTTTTCTCTATTTCTCTGAAGTCAGGAGTTCTTTTATATGCCTGGAAACCATTTAACTATCCTCAGATTCATTCCCAGGAAAGATTATTTTGCTTTTCCCCTTTAAAGAGAGATGTAGAATCTGAAGTCTAAGCTCACATTTAAGCACACAGAAAACAACTTACCTTTTGACATAGCTGAGCCTGAAGGAGTTCCACTTCACTCTGCAAGTCACAAAACTGATTTTGTAATGCAGCCTGGTCCCTGAGCTGGGCTTTCAAGGTCAACACTTGTTGCTCTAATCTCTTACTGGCTATTTTATTCACCTCTTTTTCCTGGGCATCCTTCAAAGTGAACACAGGCTAGAGAGAAAATACAGGGATATTCAATTTAGGTGTATAAAACAACAAAAATATACTTAATCATGTCTTATACCACAAAACTTCTCAATCAATATAACTACCTACCTTGAACATCAAAAAGAAGCAAGTCGTCATAAAATGTACGATCCCAAAACTTCATGAACATTAGCACTAATATTTTGCACTAATTTAAACTCTTTATATGTAAAGAGTACTTAATCCCTGTGAGAACAGGTATAGAAATGGATTTTCACAAAATTTCTTTAAGGTAAATATATGTATTGTAATGATTTAATAAATGGGGAAACTGAGCAAAGACAGATGAAGTGACCAACCTATGGTCACATAGTGAGCAAGAAAAGAACCCAGAAGTTCCCAGTCTACTGCTTCAACAAGAAGCTATATAATATGTCCATTGTTTTTCTACATATATTTATCTCAGAGAGATAATTCCCCTCTTCTAAATATTTATTTGTTCTGGAAGATTATTAATAAACTAATCAGATCTTAAGTAAAAAGTTCTATTTTTTTTTTCACGTTAAAATGTATTAATAGTGTTACAGAAGAAGTGGAAAGAGAAGCTTCTGAATTTCACTCCTCCCACACTCTCCAATTTCTTTTCTTCCCAATTTCATGCACTCAGAATGAAAGGATTAGTGAGGGCTTTAGATTGATGGTCAGCATCATAAGGTCAGCTCCCACAAGTGACACCGCCTGCGTAAACATACAGATTTAGAATAAGGAAAACCTGAAGGAGAAGGAAGTAGCCTGAAAAATACTTATGCTATTGTATTTAAAAAAAAAATGTTGAGCTGATATACAGAGCTGGTCAAGATTTCTGATACTATAAACATCAGTATATAAGCAAGTCTAAAAGATTAAGCTAAAAATTACAGGCAGGCCCATGATATTTTGTGGTAAAACCATGTAACTTTCTGACAAAGCAGAATGATGTTTGATTTTAACGGTTACAAACATTCATACAACCGAGAGAGAAGCTTATACTCAGCCCTGATGCACAATAACACAGCAAATTTTTTCCTAGCCTTTCTGACAGCCTTTCTGGCTTTGACACCCTTGACTACAGCACACTGAAGTCACCATTCCACGGGGAACAGCAAACTGAACTGATAGGTCACATTACGCTGCCTGCAACCCATCATTGCAGAGGAAAATAGAAATATGACACTGTCACAGCGTTCTTCCTCGTGAAAAGAATGCTCTGTGCACAGCACTGGAGCACGTCGAATGCTTTGTACCAAACTTTTTGGCTCCCTCTTGCGTCAAGAGAACAATAGGAACAGCTGGGCACATCAAGGTGGATTAGACCAGGGCTGCAGGGACAAAAGCATGAGGATGAGTCCATGACATGGTATTTCCCTCATCTTCTCTCCCACACGAAAAGTATGTTAAAACCCAAAGGGAAACACTCCCTAACTGAAGATGCTTTATGGAAAAAAAAAGGCGGGGAAATAAAACAACTGCTTGAAGGTTAGAGACAGAGAACAGTTCCCTCTTTCCTTTCGCATTTTGTTGACCCAGCAGCAGTTTTCTGTAGTTTCAATGCACAAATGAGGCACACAAGATTTATATATGAGCACTCTGTCAGATGACCCAGTTTGCGGTGACCATAAGTTATGTAGTTAAGCTCCAGAAGGATGAAGGACCCAGCAGCTGGGACTGGGATATAACTGAAGGATAACTAAGCCTAAAACATAGCATTTAACACACCGCATTCTTGTAAAACCTGACAAGGTCACTGTTTTTTGAGGCTGGTGCCTAAACATTAAAAATAAAACCAGTATCTTCCTCTTCTTATGTGAATTGTGCTTGTCTGAAAACTCAATGAGAAAATGAGAAGAGATATGACCTTTTTTGCTACAGGCCTTTTTTGCAGACAGTCATCAGGAGTTCACTGGGGAAGCCCGGTGCCTTATTTACTGTGTGCATTTCATGCAAGATTCTTCCATTATTTTTTAAAGCCGTAAACAGTACCCTGCCCCCTTCCTGCTCACCCCCATATTTCTCTTAAATTCAACCACAGCACCACTGTGCCAGAAGGCCACCTCCACATCCCAGAAAACTCACCCAAATACTCCTAGGCTAAAGCATATTTCACCTGTTACCAACTTCACTGAAACAGAATCCCAGCAGTAAGCTTCGAATATATTATCTTAGCTCTCTTTTACTTGCAATGAATAATATCATGACAGCCTAATGGAGTCTCAGGTGACAACCAGGATCCCTGGGCAGTAGGGCTGGTAGAACATAAGAAATACAAAAAGTTCTAGAAGACATACTCAAACCACAGCATATTTCAAACACTAGGGGTTCTAGGCCCAGGGTGCTCACATCTTCACTTCTTTCCAGCATTGCAGCAAGAGGTGTTCCAGAAAAATGAAGTTTAGAACAGGAAGAAGCATAAATTACAGTGATTTACCATATAAGGGTTTTTTAGTAAGTCTGAGTAATGAAAAAGAATTTTTGTCAAGGGTGGCCAGTGACTGAAAACAAAAACTGGATCACCAGTCAACAAAACTGCCCTCAGGAAGTAACACGCATGGTGCTAGAAAAGTAGATCATGATCTTTTTTGTGACAAAAAGTTTTTTTTCTTTTTTTAATCAAGAAAAACTTATATTTTAAGGCCTCACACACACCCACTATCAATGGCTTGGTGTATATTAAGAAGTTTATTTTCAAAGTGAATTATTGAAATAAAATTGACCTTTGTTATGATATATCTGCTCTATTTTCTATTGTACTATTTGCTAAATTGTGTCAATAAAATCAACATTATTTGGTTAAAACATAATGGGCTTGAGTTAGGCAGATAATTAATTCTGCCATCAAACAGGGCAACTGAAGGATAAACCCAGTTTTGTGATGTACATGGACTGCATCTCTGACCCTGGAACGAGACACCTGTTTCAAAAATTCGACACTAAGCCTACAAGTAATTCCATTGGATGAAGTCAGACTTAAATCAAACAGCATCACAGTATTGCATAAATATAGACTACTGGTCAACAAACACTAATTTGAAAACATAAGTTGTTGGAGGGATTTAAAAGTGGCAGGGTTTTTCAATGAAAGGCTGACCTGCACTTTTTCCAGTGTAAAAACATCCTGTCAAGGTCTGTGAATTTTTTTCCCATGTGAATAATTCCTATTCCATAGGAATAATTAATATCTGACTTCACTGACCAACATAACAAACAATAATTGCCCAGACTGTCCCTAAACAAAGGATTAAAGCTCAATTTCCCAAAAATGCACCCAAAATCTTAACTGCAAGCTTAACCAAAACACGTGACACATTTCTTTTTTATTTTCAAACTGTTTGGAAGTTTCTTCTTGCCTGAAATAGTCTATTGTATTAGGATGCTACATGCCAAATACATCACCACAATATGAATAATCTGTGCTCCTTTTTCATTTAACAGTCAGAATTCAGTTGACTAAACTCCAGCCCATAGTGCCATGTAGGGTGTACAAGCTAACATGAAATAACTGCCTAGGACTTCCAGGTGGCTACCTATACCCTCAGCCAGGATGCCTGAAGGGCTTTAACTGGGATAAAGTGACATTTAGGCAACTGAATCGATCTTAGAATCCTTATATTTTCCAGAATTTGTTTCTATTTTTTTTCTAAAGCTATATCCATCCAACCTATTCAAAATGAATTTGAAAATATTTGTAGACTTCTACAAACGTACAAATGTACAAAATGTTTTTCCAGCTAGCTGAAATTACATATTTCTTCTTTGCAGCTTACCAGTAAAGGAGGGCAAAAATAATTTCAGGGTTAACTGAAAAGCCTTTATAAAAGCTACTTCCAGAAGATTATTCAGTAATTAAAAATCTTTCCATAAAACATTTTATTTTGGTGGAAAACATAAACCTGTATCAAGAGAAAGAACCACCTGAATATCAAAAACGGTTTAATTAAACAGAATTTCTATGATATAAACACATTTCAATGAGACTTCTATCCAGTGACCGAAAGATTTCCTGGATTTTGGGGACACATATTTGGGCCACATGCATCCATTAAAGACTTTGACTTTAATCCACACCATCTGTCCACAGTGTCATTTTGCCTGTCCAAATCCAGCAGTCAGGGCTACAAGGCATGAAATCAGGGCAAAAAGGCCAAATGCTGGAAACACTGCAGACTCCTCCAAGACCTTTCATCAAGGCCACCTGAAAATGAGTTTGGCTAAAGAGAGCCGAACAAGAGCCCTCCTAAACAAAAAAGGGCAGTGTTTATATTGCCCATGCAGAGCCCGGACTCTGGATGATTCTGCAGACAGATGGTCTACCTTGCACAACATCTGCTCCCCTTTAAGTTTCCAGTGGCTGGAGAGGCTCTACACGTGCTTCAAATCTATTCCCAATACTAATAATGGGTGTTTCTGCAGCCAGAACACTCCCCCCCAAGGAAGATGTTTTTCTCCATTCCATTTACATACATACCATTAATTTGCAATGCTGCTTTCCCTGCATTTTGTCCCCAACTTCTTGCTTAAGGTGGCCCAATTCTGAGAGAGCCTGCATCAAACGAGTTTTGGTTTCTTCACACCTTGTTTCAGCAAAACCAAGTTCTCTGTACCACTTCTGAGCCTAACAGGAAGAACAAAAATTGCTGAGTATAATTAGTCCAGCAGTGGTATCCTTTTCCAATACCAGCTTACAACCACAGATTTGAGGCTGCTCTCTACATCACAGCTTTTGAATTGTTATAAATTGATTAAAATAAATGAAGTTATACAATACACTATAATCTTATAAGACATTAATGCAACTCTAGAAGTATATCCTATCGAGTATCTCACTGGAGCTATGCCAAAAATAATATTTGAATTTATTTCTAAATGTGAAGGTACCATGAATACTCTTTTAAAAAGCAGTGGTTTATGCACACATGATTTCAGAGATTACATCTTTGAATGCCCACAGAGCAAAGTGAAAGCACGTTTTTTTTTAGATGGGCAGGGGGAAAAGGTTTTCTTGAGGAATGTGTCCTGGTTTCAGCTGGGACAGAGTAAATTTTCTCCCTATTAGCTGGCACAATGCATTGTATAATTCAGTATGAGAATCAAAACAAAAATGCCAAAAAATTAGGAACACAAAGAAGGAGAAAAAAAGCCCTCCATATGTCTACCTTTTCATTTTTTTTCTTGGCTGCCTTTCTTCCACTTACACACACTAACTGTAGTTTTGAAAACAAAAGCAAACCCAAACCAAAAACCACAAACAAGCCCCTGAACAGCTCAGCTGGTTGCCTGACAGCAAGCTCTTTGATTTATATGATTATTTATATATTATTTTTTCTCCTTTCTGAAAGCAAAAATTTCACATTATTTTAAGTAAACGGAGGGAAGCATTGGAGTGCACAACTTCCTTATAACACACAAAAGAATTATAAGGGCCCAAGTTAATCAGATTTTACACAAGAAAGAAAAATAAAACTTTATGTTCAAAATACAAGGTCAGAAGTCCTTGTCTAACCATCCAACAGTCATCTCAATCCATCTCTTCATTCCAGTGGCCTCACTTGAAAGCTGGGAAGTCAAAGGACAATAATTTCATACAACCACCACAAAAACCCTGTTGCTATTTTTCTTTTACATACTCAGCACACCTGGGGCTGCCAATGGTTTGTGCACAGGGCATGTGAGTGATGCCTGTTACAACCCCATAATTACATATTTGCCATAAAAACAATACATTCTGCTTCAATGTGCATGGAGTGGAGACTGCCTCATGAAAAACAGGAATGAAAAATAGGAATGTGAATATCTAGCGCATCAGGAAAGGCATAGCACTGAAAACTTCCCCAGATGGTGTTAAAAGTGCAGCTTTACCTCACACAGACACAGAACTACCCATCCACACAAGTCCCCAGGTAGGTGGTGCTGGACTTGGTGTTTGCTACACAGCCGTGGAGAGAAGGGGCAGCACGCCTGGCAATGCCCCTGGGTACAGCAAACCTCTGTGCCAGGCTGCACATGATCTGGCTTCTCATTCAAAAACTGCTTTCAATTCAGCTTTGCAGTAACCCTCAGTGCCTCCACTGCCTTCTCCTTCTCCTTATTCCCAGTGATGTGGAGGGAAGCAGCTGCCCAGAGATGGCCAGAGTAAGCAGATTGCTGTGTGTGACTTTTTCAGGGCACTCAGACTCTGCCACAGTGTGCTGCATCAAGCTTCACTTGATGTTCTGGCCAACCAAGTGTGACTGTGCCATTCATCACTCAAAGATCAGAGGAACATTTTGGCTCTGCAGATCAGAGACTTCCCTGTTTTGTAGAAGTGTTAGAGCCTGGCAGAAAGAAGACAGCCATATAAGAATACACAAGAAAAAACAAAACTGCTCCCCAGAAGTACATCAGAGTAGAAGGTTACCTCTTTTTTTGATTTTTCTAATTCCTTTTGCTGTATTTTTAGTTCCTCTTCTGCCTTTCTGACTCGCTCTTTCATCATACTGTAGCTCTCAAACATGCTCTCCTGGATGGACGAAAGACATGATGACTCCTCTCATCTGTACCAAATGGCACACAGTCGTTTAGAGAACAATATGTGGTTTCCTCCTAAACTACTACAAAAAACTTGCATAAAATCAAGGTACTACATTTAAGTATTTCCCTGTTGACTATTCTCAAGTGAAGCAGTAATTCTGCATTTATAAATACATAGTAATCTCCACAGAAATTCACCGCGGTGTAAGATACACACCTACAGAGGAAAAACATGGATGAAAAATACAATACAAATAAAGATCCTGTCTTTAGAGATACATTTCAATAAAAAAAAAAAAAAAAGATCAGACCAAATCAGAATAAAAATTAGTAAATTAACATGTCCACACTTTTCAACAAGACATGATTTTTTCACTATTATGAAAAGTTTCCTTCTGTAAGGAGAACTTGTGGTAGAATAAAAGCTTCTTGTAAAAGCTTTTACTCTTGCAACAACATAAATAATTGTTTTAAAAGCCTGAACAGTGCAGTCTTTTAAATATTATTTTTCACTTTGTAGCTTGCTGTATCATTTTAACATTCTCTAATACAATATTTAAAAAATGCCTTTTGCCCTCTATTTCAAAGTTAACTTTAGCACCTCAGCTCATGTCAGATGTTACAGTTTCTCCATCACAAATTCATCTTTGCCCTCCAAATGACATTTGTATCTCCCTTTCTTTAGAAGATGCTGCTTGATAACATTCCTTACTGTTATTATTTACCTTTTTCTCAGGGGAATAATCTGAAGGATCTATAGCCAGAACTCCCTGATCTTCAGTTTGTGTTACACTACAGTATGCTGTTTCAACTTTCTTTGGCTTAAGACCAGGTTGTTGATTTTCTTCTTTTAGTTTTACTACATTTTTCTTTGTTCCTATACTTTTCTCTTTTCTCAGCTCTTCATAGGTGAAACCCAAAGAAGACATTAATTCTTTTAAATTTTTATTTTCTAAAATAAAATTTGCATTTGCTTTCTGAAATTCATCAAGCTGATCTGAAGTTTCTTGCTTAATTCTGTCTATCTCTCTTTTCAGTACACCTTTTTCCTCCTGCAAGTCAGAAATGGTTTGATAACATTTAGTTTTGCAGTCTTGGAGTTCAGAAACTAAGGTTCTATATTTATCTCGCTCACACTTTATCTCTGCCAAATGTCCCAACAAAGTTTCTTTTTCATTTTCTGAAAGAGCTATTCTTTGTAAATGTCTCTTTCGCTCTTGTATTAATTCATTACATTTTGCTACATAGTTCTCCTTGTCTTGTAATAATCTAGCCATTTCTTTGAAGCATCTGCTGCTTTCTTCTTTCAGGTCAGAAAGCAGCTGGAAATACCTCAATTTCCTTCCATTCAGGGATAGAATGCTCCCACAAAGTTTATTTGAGGCAACTGACAATGAGCCTTTTTCAGAATTCCTATTTTTCTCTTCAACATATGAGGGATTCTTAGAAAAATTTGCAACTAAAAATGCTCCTGGGGTCATGGTGCTTTCTTCTGTAAAGTTATTATAACATCCACCTGCAATTTCTTTCTCGTTAAGTAAGTCTTGGAATGAAACCATGTTAGCTTCATCTACTGCTAAAACATATTGAAAATATGCATCCATCTCCTCTTCCAGGGCACACATCATCTGAGCATATCTGTCATTCTCCTGTTGTAATATAAAGACTTTTTTGGAGTAATTCTTATTCTCTTGCATCAGCAGAAATATCCTCTGAGAACACGCAGCCACTGCTTTTTCCAGTAGAGATATTTTCACATTACATTCACTTCCAGCTTCCAGGGGTGGCAGATGACAGAAGCACTCATAAAAACTGTTCCCTAGCTGGAATAGTTTGCTTAAGCACCCAGACCTCTCTTGCAGAGGAAACAGAAAGTTTAGTGGACACCTCTCTCTATCTGATGAAAAAAAATTCTGAGAGTATGCATGTTGCATGTTTTTAGCAGCTATTTTTTGACATGAGAAATTCTCATTTGGTTCACATAGTTTCAAGGTCTGCTCTTTCCTTTTTTTCAGGCCAATACTGCTGGAGGGGCTTGTTAGATGAGTTGGTTTCTGAGCCTGCTTTCTTTTCTCTTCCATTTCAATTATGTACTCTCCATTACATCTGCTATTCACATCAGGGGCACAGTTTACTGAAATATTTTCTTCTTTCTCCATTCGTTCAGGACTCTCTTCAACACACTTTTTAAAGTCTTTAAAATCAACAGATAAACTCTGAGCATCCTGCATGCTATGGAGACTCTCTTTGGCTTCCACTCCTTGCTTCTCAGGACTGAATAATACAGTTTTGTAAGAAACTTCAGAACTTTCCCCAAGATCACAGGTCACGTGTTGTTGTTGGGCTTTGTCATTCTTTATTTCTTGTCTTTTAGCTCCCCTTGTAAAGATTTTTTTGTGATACTTTTCATCATCAACATCTTTATCCAGACATTTGTTTTCACTTACACTTTTTGGCAGAATTTGCTTGTTTCTCCAATGTTTTTCCCTGTTGCATTCTTCTAGAGGTGTTGTAAAAATTTCAGCCACAGTGGAAGGCAACTTTCCATGAAGAAGTTCAGTAGCTCTGTCATAAAATCCTCCTTTTGCAACAATGCCAAGGCCATCAGACCAAAGATTAGTATTTGTCTCACAGAAACTCAGATTTCTCTCTTTCTTCTCAGTGGTGAAAGCTGTTATGTTGCATCTTCCAGGTTCAAACAAGGTCAGTTGGAGCTTCTTCCTCATTAAGATTTCAACCACAGAAGCAGGGAATGTCTGGAATGTCTTCACTGGTAGAGTTATAGTGTGTTTCTTCAAGAGAAAAAAGGTTTCTCCATCTTTGGTTTCCTTACTTGTCTCATCATTGGGTAACTTCTCAGAACAAGGGGGAAGCAGTCCTGCTGCATGATGCCTTGGAGTACACCTGAGCAAAGTGAAACTATCCTCTAGAGTATTTGCCCTCTGTGCTCCAAGGGTGACCTGATGATAGCAAATGAGAAATGTTTCAAACTGAAAAATACATGCTAAAGTACATTACTAATCACAATTTGTTTTTTCCTTCATCCATAAAATATATGATTACAGACTGATGAAGAAAAAATATTTCCACACAAAAGGTTTTCAAATTATTTAAAGACTTGCAATGAGAGTAATGTTACAAATTAGGTATGAGTAAGTCAACCATTTTCTTAGTGCACACCTGTATTCACCTTGTAAAGCATCTGCAGTAGCTATGATTTAAAGCTACTTTTATATTCACTTTTAAACACACCAACTCTTCATTTTCTCTCCAATTTCACATACTCCCTGCACACAGAGATAGCAAGGGCAGCAGTAACTTTTCTTCTCACCTGCTCAGTCTCAGCTAGACCAGCAACATTTACAAAGGCACTGGAACTGCATTCCAAAACTGGTACAAGTTCTCCTGGTAGCTCCTCCATCTGCTTTAATCCATCACAACCACAGGCTGGTGCTTCTGTTATGGTAAAGCACTGGACAAATGTAATGTCACTCCCAGACAGTTACACAAAAAACAAACCCAAAACCATCCGAGCAGAGCTTTTGAAGAGAAAAATATTTTAGTGAGAGTATGCTCAAAATTACCTTCTCCACAAGCAGCATACATCACCACTGATACAGACACAAGCATGATGTTAAACATGAAATGAGCTTCATAAAAACCCCATAAATATTAAGGTCTAAAACAAAGTGTATTTGGGGCTCACAGTTCCCAAAGCACTTAGAAATGGAAAAAACAATTCATTACAGTGGGCAGGTGAAAACTTATGGATGAAATTACTCAGTGCTGGTCTGCATTTACACACACTGAAATTTGCTGTAAAATTCCAATTAACTTATGCTGGAAGAGTTTACCTGATATAATCCGCCAAGAAAAGAACTTTCACGTTGTTTGGTCTGAAGACCAGAAATCTGTCTGCTGCATGGCATTTCCAAATACTATACTTCATCCAGGACATACAAAGTCCTCACCTCTGTAGTTTCTTGAAAGTTCTAGGATTTTCTGTGAAAGCTCATATCTGAATAGTGGCAGACAGTTATCATTTCACCTTCCCAAGATACATTTTACAGATTGGGAGGATTTTCAAAGGATTTACCTCTTCTAAGTCATACGCACCCCATGAATTAAATCATCTTCACTTTAATGGCACAGAAATGAAAGCAAAAACACAGATTTCTTTGCATACCAGACTCTTTATCGTGTAGCTGCACAAGTGGAGTTTGAGTAGCTCTGCTTCTGAGTGAATCCAAGACTGGTCTCCATTTCAGATTCTGAACTTCATCTTGAATTAGATCTCCATTCTTAATGGGAAAAGGGAGAAAAGGAGGAAAAAACTCCACATGTTGTATACATAGTGTCTGTGATATGAAAAACAGGCATATAAACTTCCTTTGCTAGTTTACGTTTAAAAAGACCCATTATTTCATTAGAACTGCTATGGTTTCATACAATTTTCTTATTTCAACATTTCCCAGTAAATGATGTAATTGTAAACTGTCCTCTAGTTTTTTCCTTCATACTTTACAAAACATTAAGGAAGAAAATCTGAGTCACAAGCATGTAATGTCAGATCACAGGTGGAACAGTGACAAAATTATATGGTCATCAACAAAGATAAAAGAAAGTCCAATCAAGTAGGGAGTAAGACTAGTAGTTCAGTGCCCAACTACAAAGACAATTGTTCCTAAGTTGGAAGAACTCAAAGAGGAGTAATCATTCCGAACAAAAATTTTGTTTTTCCATTGATAACTTAACTGCAAATTTCATATTCTGTTCTTGACATTTATCTTGAGTCCCTG